>NC_042618.1:246575110-246886009 GCF_901001135.1 Rhinatrema bivittatum
CTTCCAGCGTGCCCACTCTGTTGCAGATCTTAGTATCATCCGCAGAAAGACAAACCTTACCTTCTATCCCGTCCACAATGTCGCTCACAAAGATATTGAACAAGACGGGTCTCAACACCGATCCTTGCGGCACTCTGCTTAACACCGCTTTCTCTTCAGAGTAAGTTCCATTTACCATCACACATTGTCTTCTATCCATCAACCAGTTTGTAATCCAGGTCACCATCTTGACACTCACTCGTAAGCTTCTCATTTTATTCACAAGCCTCCTGTGCGGGACCGTATCAAAAGCTTTGCTGAAATCCAAGTAGATGGCATCAAGCGCTCTTCCTCAAATAAAAATTCCTTAGTCATGCTTTTCTTGTGGGCATCTGTTGATGCAGATCACCACAAACATTAGAATCTGCCTGCATACAAGCTGCGGAGAGAACTCCCAGCACAGGTTTTTTTCAAAGCTCAGATCTCTTGTAAACCTAGGGATGTGAATCGTTTTAGGACGATTAAAATTATCGTCCGATAATTTTAATATCGTCTTAAACCGTTATGGAACACAATACAATACAGATTCTAACGATTTATCGTTATAAATCGTTAGAATCGTGAGCCGGCACACTAAAACCCCCTAAAACCCACCCCCGACCCTTTAAATTAAATCCCCCACCCTCCCGAACCCCCCCCCCCCCAATAACTTAAATAACCTGCGGGTCCAGCGGCGGTCCGGAACGGCAGCGGTCCGGAACGGGCTCCTGCTCCTGAATCTTGTCGTCTTCAGCCGGCGCCATTTTCCAAAATGGCGCCGAAAAATGGCGGCGGCCATAGATGAAAAAGATTGGACGGCAGGAGGTCCTTCCGGACCCCCGCTGGACTTTTGGCAAGTCTCGTGGGGGTCAGGAGGCCCCCCACAAGCTGGCCAAAAGTTTCTGGAGGTCCAGCGGGGGTCAGGGAGCGATTTCCCGCCGCGAATCGTTTTCGTACGGAAAATGGCGCCGGCAGGAGATCGACTGCAGGAGGTCGTTCAGCGAGGCACCGGAACCCTCGCTGAACGACCTCCTGCAGTCGATCTCCTGCCGGCGCCATTTTCCGTACGAAAACGATTCGCGGCGCCGGCAGGAGATCGACTGCAGGAGATCGACTGCAGGAGATCGACTGCAGGAGGTCGTTCAGCGAGGGTTCCGGCGCCTCGCTGAACGACCTCCTGCAGTCGATCTCCTGCCGGCGCCATTTTCCGTACGAAAACGATTCGCGGCGGGAAATCGCTCCCTGACCCCCGCTGGACCTCCAGGAACTTTTGGCCAGCTTGTGGGGGGCCTCCTGACCCCCACGAGACTTGCCAAAAGTCCAGCGGGGGTCCGGAAGGACCTCCTGCCGTCCAATCTTTTTCGTCTATGGCCGCTGCCATTTTTCGGCGCCATTTTGGAAAATGGCGCCGGCTGAAGACGACAAGATTCAGGAGCAGGAGCCCGTTCCGGACCGCTGCTGTTCCGGACCGCCGCTGGACCCGCAGGTTATTTAAGTTATTTGGGGGGGGGGTTCGGGAGGGTGGGGGATTTAATTTAAAGGGTCGGGGGTGGGTTTTAGGGGGTTTTAATGTGCCGGTTTTTCGATTTTTCGATTTTTAACGATTTTTCACGATATTTTACCCCCCCAAACGGCAACAATACGATTCCCTCCCCCTCCCAGCCGAAATCGATCGTTAAGACGATCGAGGACACGATTCACATCCCTATGTAAACCACAATTCATCCAGTTAACTCAAACTACACATCTAATTTACCCACAGCATGTCTAATTGATTGAAATTCCTTACCAGGAAAGGTGGAATTCTCCTCTGATTCCAGCTCAGATGTTCAGGGACAAATGCATGCTGTGTATAGTTCTGTCCTGTCCCCATTGGTAGAAACTCTGAATCAAGCAAAGCTAATTAAACCTGCCTCCAGAGCTCAGAGAACTACAGCTGCTTGCAGCAACTTGTTAATGAGTTCAACACTAGCTGCTAGTAACATAGTATTAATTTTTCTCTGCCTCTCTCCTTTCATCTTCTCACTGGGAACACAGTTTAGAAATCAAACTATATCCTGCTACACAGACTCCATGCTAGATTGCTGTTCTGACTCCTACTGCTGTTTTGTCTCCAGGAATCTCCAGTACCGTCAGCCGACCGTTGGCCCCTATGACATAGTGAGGGCAAAGGTAGCGCCGGCGCCATTTTGAATACTGGCAATATGGCCGGCGTGCAGGAGGTCGCTCCCGGACCCCCGCTGGACTTTTGGAAAGTCTTGTGGGGGTCAGGAGACCCCCCCAAGCTGGCCAAAAGTCCCTGGTGGTCCAGCGGGGGCCTGGGATCGATCTCCTGCACGCCAGCCCTATTGCCAATATTCAAAATGGTGCCAGCACTACCTTTGCCCTGTCACATGGTAAGGGCAAAGGGCCATCAACGCGATTTTTTTTTAGCACAGCTGATAGCGTGGGAACGGAAGATCGCTCCCCGCGGCCCCCCTGGACCACCAGGTATGTGTAAAAAGTTTTGGGGGGGGGGGGTCGGGAGAGTGGGGGAGGCTAAGGGGGTAAGTTTAAAGGGTCGGGTGGGGTTTTTTTTTATCGGGCCATCGGCGCCATTTATATTAGTGGCAGCCAAAATGGCGCCGATGGCCCGAGAGCAGGAGATCACGCCGGGACCCCCCACTGGACCACCAGGTAATTTAAAACATTTTGGGGGGGTTCAGGAGGGAGGGGATTTGTTTTAAAGGGTCGGGTGGGTTTAGGGGTTGTTTTGGTGTGCCGGTTTTCCCGCCCTCCCCCGATTTACAATTTTTCATGATAAATCGGGGGAATTTCTATTGTATCACAACTCTAACGATTTTTGACGATTTAAAAAATATCTGACAATTTTTTTAAATTGTCAAAAAATGATTCACATCCCTAAACAATATGATATTTATTACAATGGTCAGACAGAGGGTTGCATCTCCACTGTTGTAGACTGTTGTAGACGCAAAGTGGAGTTTAGGACCTGTAGGAACACGGTAAGTTAGGCTCAGTTTGGATCTAATGAAGCCTTGTATAAAGGAGATAGGTATGTAGTCATAGACAGAGTTGTGATCCCTCCGGGCGGTGATATAAGGCATGGTATTTTTAAGCCTAGTTGACGTGAAGTGAAGCTGTTGAGTATAACAGTATTGTAATACACAAGGATATTAAGTGCTTGCATGTATATCTGTTCAGTTTGTTTAAACTTCAGATGTATAACGTAGGAGGGGGAGGGTTAATTGTGATTGGTTCTTGGAGTTTAAATGGACGCACGATAGCGGGATAGAACGTAAGCTTGTTATGGAATGGTAACCATCCGGTGAATGCCGTGGGACAGTTTTACATGAGTAGAGATTTTATATTGTAAGGTTATTGACGAGTATGAAGATACGTTGCCAGTTCATATATTTACCGCATGGTGGGCAGTTTAGATATTTATAGAGGATTTGGGAGTTTTAGTCTTGTCAAAAACGGGTCTGTATGAAATGAGTAGGTTGTTGGCTCCCGCTATGGTTAAAAATGTAAGTCTTGGGTGTATATGTGTCCAGAACATTTAAGGAAGTTGTAGATTCAGATACGGTATCACATTAGTTTTACGTAATTTAATGTCGTGATCGAGTGGTTATTGTTATAAATAATCATGGGGAGGTAATTTATATCTAGGTGTATTGAGTTTAATGGTGAATTATTTATTCAATACAGGTCGGGAAGTGCACCAGTCAGTACGCGTTAAGTTAACCATCTGAACATGAAAAAATGTTGACCTTGATGAAATAAGCATAGTGGTCTGACAGCAAGAGTTGGCTAGAATCATTGGAGTCCCTCTTAAATAGATAAAATAGTGATGTCCAACTTTGAACCGGTATTGGATACTGACAACATTGGATTGGCTGGTACTATTTAAATATATGGTGATGGTGTATAAGGTTGATGTACCTTTTATTATAGTTTGAGTAGACAGTTAAATTAATAGTGTAGTTTATGTTATTGTTTACAGAGTCCAGCGCTATGTATTGATTCTACATGTATAACATATTAACAGTGGAGATGTAACCCTCTGTCTGACCATTGTAATAAATATCATATTGTTAAGTGAAGACGATCATATTTTGATTATGCCTGCATGAGAATATATTACTTGGAGATGTAACATCATTCCCTGAGGAAGCCCTGTTGTATGGGTGAAACAAGAGCCTCGTTGGATTATGTAAAAAATGATTCAGGATTATGCAAAAAATGATCCACATTTGGAATTATTTAAACTATGATTTATGTTATAATGTAATTGTTAAAAGTATCTCAAATTTAATATAAGGGGTATATTTGTATGCAATATGCGTCTCTATTAACTGTCATATGTGATATGTAGAAGTATTAAGCTTGTCAGCTTATTAGATTTAGGGCCTCATTTTCTAAAGTATCGCAGGCCTGCGATACTTTAGAAGATGAGGGGCGGGAGGCCAAAAGGGGGGGCGGGCCTGTGCTAGCCGGCAGCGATCGCACCGTCGCGGTGCGATCGCTGCTGGTTTCGCACCCAATAGCGCCACCATAGGAGGTGTAGCTATTGGGAGCGAAAGCAGACGCGAAAAGGGCCTTACCTTTTCGCTGTCCTCGGCATCGGCGTAGAGTCGGCCCCGGTGATGCCCCGACTCCTCCTCTTCTGGGGCTGACTCCGCCCCGACTCCGCCCCCATCCTGGTATCGCACACAATAAGGGACTTTTTGCATGCGAAAGGTCTCTTATCGCGTGCGAGCGGCTTGGAAAACGAGGCCCTTAGTGATTTTATGTGGTATGAATGGAGTGAATGGAGGGTAGAGTATGAATGGATTGTTTTTAAGGTAAGGAAGTTTTTGTGACACATAGCAGGACTTATATAAAAAGTTTGTAAATTATATTGAATTAAAATCATGTGTACAGTAAATTTTTGGCATTATATATTGCCGAGTCCCTCTGTATGATTATTCTAGGGTGTGACCAGATGTGGCATAAAAATTGAAGGAGATGAGGGTTGGGGGGGAGTTAAAATTTTCAGAAATTGAAAGACATCATGTAATGTTATTATTATTAGTGAAGACATGCAAGTTTATGAGTTCACTTTCCCAAAGTAATGGATATAGAAGAGAGTAGAAACTAAGGCAGATATTTGTATAACAAGAATATTTTATATGAGATATGCAAACATGTTACAAAGTTATATTACAGAGACTGATGCAGTGCCTTACAGAAAGAGAAAAGGAGGCAGGTGTGATGGGTCAGAGGTGAGAAAGGTCTGTAAAGATTTGAAAAGGTTGCCTGTATCTTCCTTCTTGTTTAGGTATTGTTCTTGATGGTTTTAGCCTTTGTTAGACAAAGTCTTTAATTAGGTCATTTTGTGTCTCTATGTATTTTTTAAGATGACTGGATCAGTCTTCAGATGTATATTCAAGTCAATCAACCTTTAGGATTTGCTCAGTGTCTTATCAAAAAGTACTTGTCTCCCAATAATTTACAGTAGCATCTGTTCAGGCCTGATTAGATCAAGTTAGGTATATGTGTATTGTATATCATACAATGCATGTAGACCCAACTTGAATTACATTGTAGATATGTACAATACTGACAGTCATAAATGATGAAAAGTCATGGAGCTGCAACCTTCTTCGATCATATGACCTGATTGTGCAAGCCTTTACACTTCTCAATTGCATAATAATGTGCCTGCAGCAGTTCTAGTGAAACTATACTTCAATAAGAAAAAGTTTCATCAAATACCTGTAAAACAGCTGTTAAAATATAAAAGATATTTTAATTTATATTGTAAGTAATTCTTAGTTTTCTTTCAATTATAGATCCTAAAACATAGTTGCATATTTTAATGCCAATGACTATATGCATGAAAATAGAGATATCTTGAAAACCCGACTGGCTGGGGGGTGGGGTGGGTGGGCCCGTAGGACCAGTTTGAGCCCTCCTGTTCTAGAGTGTTAGCCACTCCTGGTGGTCTGTAGTACATTTTTAGATTTCACTATACATGCACAGTCAATTTTTTAACTTTTCTTCTTAAAGATTTTTTGGTTATTGCATCTAATTTTATGCTTATTTCAAAAACATTTGCTATCAACAAACCAAAGCCCTATAATGAGTTCCTTAAGTCATTTGATATTAATAGTAAAGAAACCACTGTTATCACATACTATACCACTAAACCTTTGAAATAAACAAAATGCAGAATTCTTGACTTTACTTATTAGAGAGCATCAATCTGTTCACCAAAATCATTTGCTTTCTTTCAATTATAGAACCTAAAACCCAATTGCACTTTTTTGTGCATGCAGCTCATCTAGGGTGTTAGTCATTCCTAGCACTTCCAGTGTTTAATCCCACTAGTAGGTCTAAACGCACTTTTAAAGCTCATACTATTCAATTAGTTTATTGAAGAACTTACATTACTTTGAAGAAGTGAGTATGTCAACAGCTATTAAAGGGCAAAAAATGGAGGCGTGATGTTGACAAATTCAAATGGATAGAGACTCCCTAGAGCAGTGGTTCCCAATCTATAGCATTCAAATTTTATCTCATGAATATACATTGTGGATATCCTGAAATCCTGACTGGCTGGGGGTCCTCTAGGATAGATTTGGGAATCTCTGCCCTAGAACAAGAGTAAATGGAGGATGGAAGAAATTGCAACTCCCATCATCCTAAATGAGAGTGAGAAGAAATGGGGCTCTGGAAGTGGAGCCTCTCAAAGTTGAGAGAGGTTAGGTCTTTAAAAAGGGCCATTAAAAAGGGAGAACTGTTATTTTCACTTTTTGAACAACACTGAGGAGAAAGAGGGAGGGCAGATTGAATAAATATTCAATAAAACATTGAATAAATATTTCTAAGGAAATAGGAAAGATATGGCTAAATAACTGTTTCCTTGCACATTGGCCTACTGCAGCCTAGCCTGAGATTTGAAAACAGCAATTGTTTTGGTGTGACTTGAACGGAGATTTAGAAGCTGTGATTGCTTGTTTTTGCATGTTCACACTCTAGCATGAACTAAGGTTTCAAAAGCATCAGAAAAATAAATGTGAGCATTTTTTCCCCTCTTGGTATTTTTTTGTTTTACTTGATCTATGTTACACCATATGAGGAGGAGGAAGAAATTATAGCCCAGACTTCTAGAACTCTAAATGGACTGAGGCAGCAGACTCTGACGGAGGGGTTTTTTTTTTTTATTTGTCAGCCTAAACTTGGGGTACTGCAGAGTGGAAACACATCCTGAAACCTGGGCTAAGTTAAGTATTGGGACAACAACTCAAATTGACTAAATTGAGATGGAGTTGTGCAGGGTACAACTGGGCTTCAGATGTGGAGCAGTGGATAGGAAGATACTGCATGCAACACATGGTGGCTGTGATGGGATAAGGCAGGCAACATAAGATACCCTAATGGTTGGTTTGCAGATGAGTAGCCAGGCAAGATTGTAAAGGTGTGACCCCTCTGGGAGGGTGGACTCCAGTAAACTCAAAGGACCATCATGGCGACTGAAGGGATTTTGAGATGGCTTGCAAAGTAACTATAGAAACAGGAATCTTCATACCAGATAATAAAGCAGCAGTAGCAGCAATAACAATACCTTGTACACTAGCTCAGTGGCCCCAAACCTGTCCTGGGGAACCCCAACGAGTCAGGTTTTCAGGATATCTGCAAAAAAATGTGCATGAGAGATTTGCATGATCAAGGACTGATCCCCAGTCTGATACTCAAGTGAGATAGAACTTGCTTCTGTCCAGACTAGGTCCTGGGGTGATTCTGAGACCTTTCTTAATGCATTTCAGAGGGTAGCTGAGGTAGTGGTTGACTGGGGGATCAGTGGGCTATAGGCCTAGTGCCACTATTATCTGAGGCAAAGGCTGTGTATATAACCCTGGACAAAAAATATGCAAGACTGAAAAATTACTTAATGTCTTTGGATTTCCTTTTATCAAATAGCAACTTTTCCTAAGTATCAACCAGACAGTATCAATCTAGATAGTAACCAGGCTTGTTTCTGCTTAGTTTCCAAGATATAACAAGATCAGGCTCCCCAAGGCCACTGTTACTGGGGATAATGCATATTACTTGCCAGTTTACTGTCTGTCTTCAGGCTGCTGGTCTGCTATCACTACCGCTGATCTGTCAGGGAGGAAGATTAGTGTAGGGTCCTAGTGTATTTCAGAAATCAGGACCAAGGATTGAAATAAATATATTTATTAATATATGTAGCTCCCAAACAGTTCAGTTCTTCATATGCTTCCTTAGTCTGCCTGTGTTTGAAGAGTCTGAACATCTGCCCATTGGCACCTTCATGATGCTATCCCCAAAACAAAACTGAAAGACAAAGAGGTACAAACACATCTAATCTTGCACCCTTTCAATCCAAGAAGATTGCCCAAAACAATTTACAGCATATTAAAATACAATTTATGGATACAAATTAAATACAATTCATAATTTTTTTTTCAAAAATGGGATTACTGGGAAATGTCTCAGGATGTATGTCCTGTATCCTTGAGATGTGAGTGTCTATTTATTTATTCTTTTTATAGATCAAACGCCCTAAAAGCCTGGGGCAATTTTCAATATACATAACAATAAAATCAATCGATTCATGTACAAAAAATAACATTGTATACTAAAATGGTAAATAACATATTGATGCACAGAATATAACTATATAAAATATAGATTAATATAACAAAATAATATACGAAATATATTGCATGTGCATGGGATTGTCTGCCTGACTATTAACGTATGTTTGTAAGTGAGATTGTGGTCGCATGTATGTGGGACTGCATACCACTGAAAAGGGAATAGCAAGAGTGTGAGACACTGAAGGAGGAGAGTAGATGGGCAGAGCCTGAAAGAAGGAAGATTGAGGGAGTAAAGGTAGTGAAAGGGAAGTGGCAGGGAGAGAGAGACTCAAAGAGAGTAAAAAATAAAAAAGGGAATTTGGAGTAAAATAGAGGTGCATGAAAAAAAAATAAGATTTTAAATAATGGGGTATAGGAGTGATATAAAAGATAAGTAGCAAATGTAAATAAAAAGAAATAGCTAAAATAGAATAAAAAATGTAATGAAGAAAAATACTTGGAAGAGAATGAGAAACAATGGTAAATGAACAAGAACAATAAAGGACTAGGAGATAGTTTTAAGCCTTTTATGTTTTCTGTCTTTTTAATTTATAGTTAATGAGTTAATCACTCAGGTAAGAGGCATGTGGTTAGCCACATGTTAGACCAAGATGTAGTTCTGGAGCCTCCAGTGTTTCTCTTCAGTAAGTGCATTTAATAGTTCTCTATTAACACACATAAATCTAAATGTTTGAATGGCAGAAAAGGGGAGTGCGTGTAGGTGTCATTCGAATCAATAAAATTCACATAGAATGCCATATACAATGCTTAACATTACTTTTTTTAATTAAATTGTCAGGGTGTCATGAAAATGTCCCTTACTAGTGACTTCCGTATTTCTATAGACACTGCTAGAGGAGGTCAGAGTAGGAGTATAGTAGGGTTTCTGATGCTCCCTATCTGAAGTGAGCACGTTTAACAAAACTCATGAACCCCTGTGACTTGGCATTCCTTCCTTCCTATTTCCTGTTCTGAAAGGCTGTTCCGTGGACTCAAGGGTAGGGTCCCCAGGCCCTTAGCATCAGAGAGAGCTGTCCTGGGTGATCCAAGAATGGATTTCTGTGATATTTCAAAGAACGAAAAAAGGGATCAAGGAAAAGGGGAGTTAGTTCAATAATGATTAACTGTCTGAGAGAAATGTCTTCAGTGTTTTGGAGAACAAGGATTTTTCTTAACTGGGAGTCAGAGGGTAGACTACCTTGCATGGAGAAGGCCCTACAAAGCTGCTACTTAAAGGAATGTATCAGCATAAACATTTCTGAAGTGTATCACACAGAGGTTCTGGTTTCCTACCGTAGTGGGAAGGCAGCTGTATCCATACTGTAGGTACCATCCAGGGAAGTGCCCAGGTAGGATTCATTGTCAAGAATACCTACTGCCAGGAGTGTAGGTTTTCCAGTAACTGTATTTATTTTTTATTTTATTTATTTATTTAAAACATTTTTCTATACCGTCGTTAAGGTGGGTACCGTCACAACGGTTTACAGTAAGGCACAATAGAAATGCTATTAACCTCTATCAGTTTACACAGGTGCCATAAAGTTCGGTAACATAGTTTTAATCAATGTTAGTTGTTAAATGAGAGTGAATGCTATCATGTCCCGTTTGATTCTATAGCAGTTTTGAGTCAAGGACTCATTCTATAAGTAACTTATCCTTTACTGATGAATTCTATTAAAAACAAATACATACACCCTTAGTGATTTCTGTTTCCGTGGGTGTTTTGTCCCTTGCACTTACCTGGTTTAAACCTTGCATTTCCCTGGATTCTATTCTCCCTTCTCTTTTTGAAAGGCTTGTTTGAATAGCCAAGTTTTAAGATTTTTTTCTGAAAGTTTTGTTTTCTCTTTGTAGTCTTAATTCCAATGGCATGGAGTTCCATAATATGGGTCCTGCTAAGGATAATGCCCTTTCTCTTACTTGTGTTAGTCTTGCTGTCTTGACTGATGGAATCGTCAGAAGCGCTTTGTTGGCTGATCTTAAATTTCTGTTGGGGATGTGTACGCAAAGAGCTGTGTTCAGCCAGTCTGCGTTTTCGTTGTGTATTAATTTGTGTATGGTGCATAGTGTCTTGTACTGTATTCTTTGTTCAATGGGAAGCCAGTGCAACTCAGCCAGTTGATTTTCTTTTAGGGACTTTCTTTTCTGTATTGAAATACACTGTTCCAAAGTGTACCCATATGGCTACATTTTAAATCCCCTGTGCACGGGGAAAATGGGGGTTACGCGCGCGGCGGAGCCTTGCGTGAACCCCGCGCATCTTCAAAGGGGCCCGGCCACGCACGTAACCCCCATTACACACAGAAGCGCCGGGCCCAAGAAAAGGGGTGGTCTGGGGGGGCAGGGAGGGGCGGAGTTGGAGGCGGCTGGTACAGCGGCCATTTGCCGCTGTGCCAGGGGATCGCCTGCCGGCAGCCTGCCAGCCAGCGTAAATTCTGAAATAAAGAAAATAAAAAAAGGTAGGCCCTGAAAAGGGGTTGGGGAAGAGGGAGGAAGTGTAGGTTGGGGGGGGTAGGAAAGTTCCCTCCTGGTCCGCTCCTTAATTGCAGCGGACGGGGAAGAAATTGGGGGAGGCCCAATCTCGTCAGCGCGCGTAAACTGGCCAAATCTATCCCCCCTGCGCATGCCGGCCTGGATTTTATAATATACACGCGCCAGTGCACGCATGTTATAAAATTGTGCGTCCATGTGCATGCGCACATGTATTTTTTTAAAATCTACCCCCCTGTGAATTTTCATCTGCACAAAAATAACCAGTAAGAGGATTTATTTTTGAGCAGCTGACTGTGCGTAGTATGTTTCTTTTATTGGAAGGGGAAGAACTCTAAAGGAAAACTCAGGCCTTGAAAGACTGCTTATTTCCTTCCCCACCCCCCTTCAAGAAAGTCACCTCCCCCCCGCCGGGAGTATAGGTGACAATCTGGTCCCAGCACTCCCAAATGTACCATTGAGTTGTTAGCTGGTGGGATAGGGGCTAAGCGTATATATATATGTATGTGATAATCTATTTTAAAAATGGTGTCTAAGATTAAAGAAATTGCATATTTTGAGATTAACATTTATTTTTAAGGAGTGGGTTATTTCTGTATCCACATTATTAGATGCTTGCTTACAATTCTCAGAGTGAGATAAATTGTAAAGCTCTAAAGTATGCAGATGAGCCATGGCTAGAAGTGTTTCTTCTCTATCTCCCTGCCAGTTGAAGAGAGAACATATGGGGCTACAGCAATCTTGGAGATACATAGAGAAAAGTGGCATGATCTGCTGCAGCCAGCATGAGTCATCCCTTCTGGTCAAATAAGAGATTGAGAGGACCTGCTTAATGGTGAACAGCTTCACTGACATATTATCAAACTCGTAAGTACCAGCTCTGTTAGTGCTTGAGTACCCCCCAATATCAGATCTGCCTCCAATGTTTTCTTCAGTCTCTCCTTTTCTTTCAGCTGCAATGAGTCTGGCTGACTGAAGAGGCACATTGAGAGACAAATCTGATATTAGGGATGCTCAAGCACCCATAGCACCCACAAAGCTGATGCCTATGATCAAATTGTGCAAAGATTGAGCAATAGTGGTGCAGCCTACTGGATGGGCTGGAAGAGAGTTAGTCTTGGATTATATTAGTTCAAGAAATCACTTCTGCAGCTTATTCAGTGCCTCCAGTCTGTGAGCTATGCTCACATGCTTCCAAGTTAAAAATGTGATCAGTCTGTGTGCATCATGCTTTCTTCTCTTCCTTTTGTGAATTTCTTTAAATAAGAACTCAGGCTGAAAGCAAGGACAAAGCTACAGAGCATGGCTTTTGCCTACATGGCAAAATAAGATAGAAAACTAACTAAGACAAAGGGTTCCAAGGTTTGTGGCTATATGCTATTGATAAAACGCCCTTGATAAGCAGTGTGTACTATCCAATAACTATAGATTTTGGGACAACAAGCAGTGATCACCTACTGTCTGACTGCTACTTGAAGATGAAAGAATTATTATTGCTTGTTTTATTTAAGTGTATGGATATTTGGATTTGAGTAATGGCACAATCAAGCAGCAAAAATGCTAATGCTCACAAATTCAATTTCTGCAACTTATTTTGCAAATATCTAAGCCACAAAATGTTTTTTCTGGAGCTCTGACAACATTTTGAAAAGAAGGAGTAATTGTTGTTAATGATTCCTATTGTGACACTAGGGGGTAGATTTTTAAAAACGGCGCGTTCGCGTACTTTTGTTCGCGCTCCAGGCGCAAACAAAAGTACGCTGGATTTTAGTAGATACGCGCGTAGCCACGCATATCTGCTAAAATCCAGGATCGGCGCGCACAAGGCTGCCGATTTTGGGCAGCCGGCGCGCGCCGAGCTGCGCAGCCTGCCTCCGTTCCCTCCGAGGCCGCTCCGAAATTGGAGCGGCCTCGGAGGGAACTCTCTTTCGCCCTCCCCTCACCTTCCCCTCCCTTCCTCTACCTAACCACCCCCCCGGCCCTATCTAAACCCCCCCTACCTTTGTCCGGGGATTTACGCCTCCCGGAGGGAGAAGTAAATCCCCGCGCGCCAGCGGGCCGCTAACGCAACCCGGGGGCGGTTCCGGAGGGCGCGGCCATGCCCCCGGACCGCCCCGGGCCGAAACCACGCCCCCGGGCCCACCCCCGAAACGCCGCGTCCCGCCCCCAAAACGCCACGTCGATCGGCCCCACCCCCGACAAAAAACCCCGGGACTTACGCGAGTCCCGGGGCTTTGCGCGCGCCGGCAGGCCTATGGAAAATAGGCCTGTCGGCGAGCAGGGCTTTTAAAATCCGCCCCTAGGGCTTTAAACTCAGTTTTTTTTCTTTCTTTTTAAACAGTTAATCATTCATTTGGCCTCTTCCCAACCAGCAGGCCCATTTTGTTGATCTGAATACTTGCCAATGAAACTGAATTAATCCATCCACAGGTGCTTTATATTTTACTCTGTCATCACAATGAACTCCCAGTTGACAGTATCCAGGGAAAACAAGAGACAGGTGAATAGATGTAGCAGTTGAAGGTAGAAATGCTATTATTACAAATGGAGCGTACCTCATTTAAACAATTTTCTGTATTTCTTATTAGATGGAGCCATCTCAGACCCTTAGAAAAATACAACCTCATTGCCTGCTTTTCATTGCAGACCCCTTGGGGTTATTGTATGTGTAACGCAGCTATATTTAACATTAACAGGATAATTTTAAAATGAGGGTGTGTGCGGCCATTCACGTACATATGGGTGGACGAGTGGACATATGCTGGAATTTTAAATCATGCACACATAGAAACATAGAAACATAGAAATGACGGCAGAAGAAGACCAAATGGCCCATCCAGTCTGCCCAGCAAACTTTCACTCTTATTTTTCTCATACTTATCTGTTACTCTTGGCCCTTATTGGTAACTTTTTTGTTCTAATTTCTTTCCCCCTGCCATTGATGCAGAGAGCAGTGCTGGAGCTGCATCAAAGTAAAGTATCCAGCTTAATTGGATAGGGGTAGTAACCGCCGCAATACACAAGCTACTCCCACTCTTATTTGTTTACCCAGCCTGTGCAATTCAGTCCTTGTTGGTTGTTGTCTGAATATAAATCCTCTTTTCTTCATTTCCCCCTGCCGTTGAAGCAGTGAGCTGCACTGGATATGTATTCCAAGTGAAGTATCAGGCTTAATTGATTCTGGGTAGTAACCGCCGCAATAAGCAAGCTACTCCTACTCATTTGTTTACCCAGCCTATTCAAATCAGTCCTTGTTGATTGTTGTTTGAATATAGATCCTATTTTCTTCACCCCCCTGCTGTTGAAGCAGTGAGCTGCGCTGGATATATAATCCTAGTGAAGTATCAGGCTTAATTGATTCGGGGTAGTAACCGCCGCAACAAGCAAGCTAATCCCACGCTTATTTGTTTACCCAGACTATGCAATTCAGTCCTTGTTGGTTGTTGTCAATGTAAATCCTCTTATCTTCATTCCCCCCCCCCCCCCCCATCATTAAAGCAGAGAGCTACGCTGGATATGCATTGAAAGTGAAGTATCAGGCTAATTTGGTTTGGGGTAGTAACCACCGCAACAAGCAAGCTACTCCCTTGCTTATTTGTGAATGCAAATCCTTTTTTCCACATTGCTCTATGCCTCAACGGCAAGAGGAAATGATGGAGTCGCATTAACCATGTGTATGTTTATTGAATAAGGGTATTAATCACCAGGTTGTAGCCGTAATTCCCGCAAGCCACCCCCATGTCTCTTCTCCTCATTCACATCCTCTAGATTTTATGGATCCACAATGTTTATCCCACGCCCCTTTGAAATCCTTCACAGTTTTGGTGTTCACCACTTCCTCAGTGTTGCGTCTGTCGCTGCTCTCTTTTAACCAGTTTGTAATCTTTTCATGGCTTACAAACTGGTTAAAAGACAGGAAACAGAGAGTAGGAAACAGAGAGTAGGAAACAGAGAGTAGGACTAAATGGTCAATTTAGTCCTACTCTCAGTGGAAAAGGGTAAACAGTGGAGTGCCTCAAGGATCTGTACTTGGACCAGTGCTTTTCAATATATATATCAATGATCTGGAAAGGAATACGACGAGTGACGTTATCAAATTTGCGGATGATACAAAATTATTCAGAGTAGTTAAATCACAAGCAGACTGTGATACATTACAGGAGGACCTTGCAAGACTGGAAGATTGGGCATCCAAATGGCAGATGAAATTTAATGTGGACAAGTGCAAAGTGTTGCATATAGGGAAAAATAACCCTTGCTGTAGTTACACAATGTTAGGTTCCATATTAGGAGCTACCACCCAAGAAAGAGATCTAGGCATCATAGTAGATAATACATTGAAATTGTCGACTAGGTGTGCTGCAGCAGTCAAAAAAGCAAATAGAATGTTAGGAATTATTAGGAAGAGAATGGTTAATAAAACGGAAAATGTCATAACGCCTCTAAATCGCTCGATGGTGAGACCACACCTTGAATACTGTGTACAATTCTGGTCGCCATATCTCAAAAAAGATATAGTTGCAATGGAGAAGGTACAGAGAAGGGCAACCAAAATGATAAAGGGGATGGAACAGCTCTCCTATGAGGAAAGGCTGAAGAGGTTAGGGCTTTTCAGCTTGGAGAAGAGACGGCTGAGGGGGGATATAATAGAGGTCTTTAAGATCATGAGAGGTCTTGAACAAGTAGATGTGACTCGGTTATTTACACTTTCGAATAATAGAAGGACTAGGGGGCATTCCATGAAGTTAACAAGTAACACATTTAAGACTAATCGGAGAAAATTCTTTTTCACTCAATGCACAATAAAGCTCTGGAATTTGTTGCCAGAGGATGTGGTTAGTGCAGTTAGTGTAGCTGGCTTCAAAAAAGGTTTGGATAAGTTCTTGGAAGAGAAGTCCATTAACTGCTATTAATCAAGTTTAGTTAGGGAATAGCCACTGCTATTAATTGCATCAGTAGTATGGGATCTTCTAGGTGTTTGGGTAATTGCCAGGTTCTTGTGGCCTGGTTTGGCCTCTGTTGGAAACAGGATGCTGGGCTTGATGGACCCTTGGTCTGACCCAGCATGGCAATTTCTTATGTTCTTATGTTCTTATGCTCGATGCCCTCACTCCGCCCTTTTTACCTCTGTGGCGACTCCCTCCGGGTCTGATAGACGGTTAGCAGCTGCGGCGTCTTCTTGCTGTCTCCCTCCGGCGTCCCCGGACCGGCACGACGCTGCAGATCTGCCATGTTGCCTGATGACATAGGGCGCGCGCACACACTCCGATTGATGTACCAGCAAGGGCGCGAACCTCGGGGGCGTCCCCCCGGGATGACGTCATCCACTTCCAATATATAAGGTCTCAGTATTCGCTAACGAATCTAGTTAGCAAGGGGATTGCTGGGGATTGCTTCGGCTTTTCTCCCAAGCTACTCTGCCTCCTTGGACTTACCAGGGGTACCCGCTCCTCGGGGGCCTCGCTCTCTTTTCTTTATTTCAGATTGCAGATAGGAACTGGTACTCGCTCCTCGAGGGCCCATGTTCTTGAATACTCTGAAGATTCTCTAACGCCTGGAAGCTATCGCAGATACAGACAATTGTGAGTTACCATCGCTCTCTCAGCGCTTTCCCTGGAACCAGGCTCGCTCCTCGAGGGCCTAACCTTTTCCAGCTACTGAGCTTCTTAAAGACATGTGAGTTTTGTCATTCAGTTCTGGCATGAACACAGCATACCCTGTCTACTCACTATCTATAGTTTCTCTACAGCTCAGCAACCTGGAGTCGCTGTTCTAGTACCTGAGGGACGTCAGCCCTGCCGGGCATATCAGTTCACTACTGCCACCTCTGGTGGTTCTACTAACCTATCTAATAAAAGAATTATCTGTGTCTGTCTCCATACCCAAGCCTAGCCGGTGGTCCCTCTCAGGATATCCTCCTGGGGGCGCAGTCATCTTCCATCGGCCCAAGGATCCACCTATCTACATTCCTCTACAGCTGAGTGCCCTCTCCAAGCACTCTGCTGGTAACAGATTGCTACTCTTCCCATCAGGAGTCTTCAGCAACAGATTCATAACAGATTGCTAACTCCGCAGTCTATAACTTAACAGATTGTTACTACTCCCTCTACAGGAGCTGGGCATATCAGATTGCTAATTCCTCCTTCCACAGGAGCCAGTTCATAACAGATTGCTAACTCCTCCCTTCTTAAGGAGTAGAGCATAACAGATTGCTAACTCCTCTCTTCCATAGGAGTAGTTCATAACACTCAGTAACAGCGAGAGGGACAAAAAATAATAGAAGGATTAATAACTAACCCAAATTTCCAAGCTAAAATGTTATCTAGATTGTTTGCAGATTTATGTGAGGAGACACTGGCTCAGTTGATTAGAAAATGGAATGATGACTTCTCCTTGGATTATAATGAGGATTATTAGAGGGAGCTTTTGAGGAAAACCCTTAAATTGTCCTGTTGCAATAAAGCCAGAGAATTGAGGTTCAAACTCTTACATCGCACTGATAGATCTCCCTGACTTTGCTCCAGATTCAGTTCCTCCGGTCCATGAAGTTGGAAGGGCTGCAGCTCTCACACTTCCTTTATTCACATAGAAACATAGAAATGACGGCAGAAGAAGACCAAGTGGCCCATCCAGTCTGCCCAGCAAGCTTTCACACTTATATTTCTCATACTTATCTGTTACTCTGACCCAGTGGCGTAGCCAGAATTGATTTTTTGGGTGGGCACAAAGTTAACATGGGTGGGCTGTAGGCATGCAGGTCTACTAGTTGTTTTTTTACTGATAAATAATGCCAAATTATGCAGCATAGCATTCACATCTACGCCTAAGTATGAGGTTTACTTAATGATACAAACATAATTCACGGTGATTTGTGGTACTTTAGCCTTCTTATTATTACAATTTTATACACGGCTCCTACCTGTCCATAAATTTTGAGAGAGCGGTTGTGTTGCTTATATTTAAATTGCTAACATCTCAAAATATAGATATAAATTTTTACCTTTGTTGTCTGATCTTTGTATTTTTCTAATCAGTTGGTCCTGGTCTCTTTTTCCCATTTTTTCCCTTATAGCTCATTTCCTAATTCCTTTTCAGTGTCTTTCTTCTATTACTGTCTTCTTCCCATCCACACACACACACACACACACACATACACGCTTTCTCTCACAGACTCCCTCTCACACACTCAAGCTCTCACTCTCATATGCTCTCCCCCCCCCCCAACAAGCTCACATTCAAGTTCTCACTTTCTCACCCCTCCTGAGGCTTATATTCTTATGCACACACAGACGCACATCCAGGCACCCATTCTCACCCGCACACATAAACCCAGACTCCCATTTTCACCCACAAACCCATGCTCCCAGTCTCACCCACACATATTCAAGCTCCCATTCTCATCCGTACATATACACATTTAAGGTACTATTCTCACCCACACATACACACATTCAAGCACCCATTCTTATCCACATATTCAAGCTTCCATTCTCACCCACCCTCACAAACCCAGGCTCTCATTCTCCCATATATACACACATTCAAGCTCCCATTCTCACCCACCCACAAACCTAGGCTCCCATTCTCAACCACACATACACACATTCGAGCTCCCATTCACCCACATATTCAAGCTTCCATTCTCACCCACATACACACCCAGGCTCCAGTTTTCACCCACACACACTCCCATTCTCATCCACACATACACATTCAAGCACGTGCACAGCTTCCGCTTTCTCCCCCAGAGCAGGAAGATCAGCTGCCTCTCCTGCTGCCACCGGACTCCTGCTATCTTCGGGCGTCCGAACTTCCTGTCGGGGGGGGGGGGAGCGGAAGCGCAGCGCACAACGTCCGCTTCCTCCCTCCCCCCCCAAGCAGGAAGATCGGCGGGCAGTACGGCCCGACGCCCGAAGATAGCAGGAGGCCGGTGGCAGTAGGAGAGGCAGCTGATCTTCCTGCTCTGGGGGAGAAAGCGGAAGCTGTGCGCGGCGCTTCCGCTCCCCCAAACAGGAAATTCGGCGGGCCGTTTGGTCCGAAGATAGCAGGAGAACGGGTGGCAGCAGGAGAGGCAGCTGATCTTTCTGCATTGGGGGGAGGAAGCGGAAGCTGCGCGCGGCGCTTCCGCTTCCCCCCCCCCCTCAACAGGAAGACCGGTTGGCCATACGGCCGCAGCAGCGCTTCCCCACGTGTGCCGTGATGGCGCGCGAGGCGTGGGTTCTCTTGTTCGCTGTCGCGGGGATGGGATCCCGCGACAGCCTTGCAGTTCCGGTGCCAGTAGGGTGGGCCTGGGTCTAAGTTGGGTGGGCACCTGCCCACCCAGGCCCACCCGTGGCTACGCCACTGCTCTGACCACTAAGGTCAGGCCCTTATTGGTAACTTTTGGTTCTAATTTCCTTCCACTCCTGCCTTTGTTGTAGAGAAAAGTGCTGGAGCTGCATCAAAGTGAAGAATCAAGCCTAATTGGTTAGGGGTAGTAACCGCCGCAATAAGCAAGCTACTCCCACGCTTATTTGTTTACCTAGCCTGTGCAATTTAGTCCTTGGTTGTTGTCTGAATATAAATCCTTCATTCCCCCCTGCCGTTGAAGCAGTGAGCTGCGCTGTATATGTATTCAAAGTGAAGTATCAGGCTTGATTGGTTCAGGGTAGTAACTGCTGTAACAAGCAAGCTACTCCCACGCTTATTTGTTTACCCAGCCTGTGCAATTTAGTCCTTGTTGGTTGTTGTCTGAATATAAATCCTCTTTTCTTCATTCCCCTGCCATTGAAGCAGAGAGCTGCTTGGATATGCATTGAAAGTGAAGTATCAGGCTAATTTGGTTTGGGTAGTAACCGCCGCAACAAGCAAGCTACTCCCACGCTTATTTGCGAATGCAAATCCTTTTCCCCACATTTCCTCTTGCCATTGAAGCATAGAGCAATGTTGGAATCACATTAACCGTAGGTATCTTGTGTACCATGAGCGCCCTACACAGCCACTACCCATGGGCTGGTCACCGGCCACAACATGGCACGCCAGAAAGGAGGCAACGAGGAACCTGGGGTACAGGACATCAGGAACAGGTGAGAAACATCAGGACTAGATCACAGACATCAGGAACAGGTGTGGAACATCAGGACTGGATCACAGACATCAGGAACAGGCAACGGAGATCAAGACAAGACATGGCACTCCAACAAAGAACAAAGGCCTGACGGCACGCTGGCAGGCAAGCATCCAGGAGCATGTAACTCTAATGCAAGGCAAAGCAGAACTGAAAGCAAAGTCCTTTTATAGTGCAGGAAGCAGGCAACTCCCTGGGAGGGAGTTTAGATGGGCCACACCTGGCTGGCCCTATAACTAGAGAAGAGCTGCAGGCCGGCTCCTTGGGAAGAAGGGGCAAGGCCCAAACCAGAGAGTCCAGGAGGAAGCAGAGCAGGCCTCAGGCAGGCCCAGATGGCAACAAAGGCCTCCCAGTCCTTGGAGCAAAACCGGGATAGACTGTCCAGGCAAGGCTCCGGCTTCAGTGCGGCCTCCAGAATAAAGGTGAGAGGCTTCCTGTGGCACCACTACAGGAAGAATCGTAACACCTATGGCCAAGGCCATATTGGCTGCAGGCCTCTTCTTGCAGTGATACTCAGCCCTGATAGGGTGGGCCTGAGCCCAAAGTCAGTGGGCCATGACCCACCCAGGACCACATGTGGCTATACCATTGTACCCCCTTGAATCACCCATTGCATTAAAATTCTTAGGGCCAAACTTTAAAAGCATTGCTTGTCGTAAAAGGCCCATATACACGAGTATGTGGACCACACATGAGCAACGCATACTTGAAAAGCTGCTAAATCTGCTTGTATATGTGTGTGCTCGAGCTTAAAAAAAGAGGCGGGAAAGGGGCAGAGCTTGGCCATTTGGGGCCAGGGCCAACAGTTAACACATAAATCAATATTTTAAAATTGGAGCCTGCAGCACATGGTGGCTTCTTAGCTGCATATATTTACTGCTGCTCCTGATGAGGTATTAAATTTGCAGAAATTTCATTTTAGGCCTAACACTACAGGGGAGGGGTCTGAGTTAACTTGGTGGAATGCAGGATGAAAAAACCAGAGGGGTCTGGATGACTTCAAGATTGACTGGGCAAACTGGTGGACTAATTAGAAAAACTGGAAATGCCCTTTGCATGCGCATGTTTTAAAATCTGCTTACCTATGTGCGTTAAAGCTGCAAAAATCCTAAGGAAGTTACACAAAGTATGCTTGGTCAAGTAATAGCTTAAAAGTAGGAGCATACTTATTCACAGTAAGGGGCGGATTTTAAGAGCCCTGCTCGCCTAAATCTGCCCAAATCCGGGCGGATTTAGGCGAGCAGGGCCCTGCGCGCCGGTGAGCCTATTTTACATAGGCTCACCGGTGCACGCAGACCCCGGAACTCGCGTAAGTCCCGGGGTTCTCTGAGGGGGGCGTGTCGGAGGCGTGTCGGGGGGCGGGCCCGGTCGTTGCGGCGTTTAGGGGGCGTGTCGGCAGCGTTTTGGGGGCGGGTCTGGGGCGTGGTTACGGCCCGGGGCGGTCTGGGGGCGTGGCCGCGCCCTCCGTACCCGCCCCCAGGTCGCATCCCGGCGCACTAGCGGCCCGCTGGCGCGCGGGGATTTACGTCTCCCTCCGGGAGGCGTAAATCCCCCGACAAAGGTAAGGGGGGGGTTTAGACAGGGCTGGGGGGGTGGGTTAGGTAGAGGAAGGGAGGGGAAGGTGAGGGGAGGGCGTTAGAGGATTCCCTCCGAGGCCGCTCCGATTTTGGAGCGGCCTTGGAGGGAACGGGGGTAGGCTGCGCGGCTCAGCGCGCGCCGGCTATACGTAATTGATAGCCCTGCGCGCGCCGATCCAGGATTTTAGCGGATACGCGCGGCTCCGCGCGTATCTACTAAAATCCCGCGTACTTTTGTTTGCGCCTGGAGCGCCAACAAAAGTACGCCAACGCGCCTTGTTTGAAAATCTACCCCTAAGTGTATTTTAAATCAAATGCGTGCAAGAACATAAGAACATGCCATACTGGGTCAAACCAAGGGTCCATCAAGCTCAGCATCCTGTTTCCAACAGTGGCCAATCCAGGCCATAAGAACCTGACAAGTACCCAAAAACTAAGTCTATTCCATGTTACTGTTGCTAGTAATAGCAGTGGCTATTTTCAAAGTCAACTTAATTAATAGCAGATAATGGACTTCTCCTCCAAGAACTTATCCAATCCTTTTTTAAACCCAGCTACACTAACTGCACTAACCACATCCTCTGGCAACAAATTCCAGAGTTTAATTGTGCGTTGAGTGAAAAAAAAACATTCTCCGATTAGTTTTAAATGTCCCACATGCTAAATTCATGGAGTGCCCCCTAGTTTTTCTATTATCCAAAAGAGTAAATAACCGATTCACATTTACCCGTTCTAGACCTCTCATTATTTTAATCACCTCTATCATATCCTCCCTCAGCCGTCTCTTCTCCAAGCTGAAAAGTCCTAACCTCTTTAGTCTTTCATCATAGGGGAGCTGTTCCATTCCCTTTATTATTTTGGTTGCCCTTCTCTGTAGCTTCTCCATCGCAACTATATATTTTTTGAGATATGGCAACCAGAATTGTACACAGTATTCAAGGTGTGTACAAGGTGTGTACAAGCTGTGTACAAGGGAGGAAGACTCAGAACCAATGTCAGGAAGTATTTCTTCACTGAGAGGGTTGTGGTTGCCTGGAACGCCCTTCCGGCAGAAGTGGTGAGGATCAAAACTCCTCAGTAATGGCCATCTATCACTCAATAGAGCAGTATACACATGCATGCATCCTCCCTCTGCCAGCCTGGCCGATCAGCTGTGCTGCTGGTGACGGCCTGTCTGCAAGGTGGCTGCCAACAGTCAGCCCATCACCTTTGTGGCGAAATATGTGACATGTGGGTGGGTACCCCCATGTCGCAGCTCAGTGCAGACAGCACTGCTGACACTTTCTACAAGTGACATGTTATGACAGGAGTATGTACGGCCTGCATTAAATGGTGGCTGTGTGTCCCAACAGGGGACATCTATATCATGAAGAGTCTGACGGCCTGTGTTTGTGCTCGTTCCATGAGCATGCATGGCCATGTGGCTTTTTCCTTGCTTCTCATGTGCACTGTGTTGATCACTAACTCCATCAGATGTGTGCCATATCTGGCATGACACAGGTGTGTGGTATCCCTTGGATGGCAGGTGTGCCGTGGACAGCAACCCTGAGCTCTGCTGCTATTCCATCGGTAGTTGTACTGTGAGTAAACAGTTCATAATGTTGCTGGGGACATGATGGGCAAGGCGTTACATACTAGAGATGTGCATCGTTTTTTGTGTTCATGTCGTTCTTCGTTTTTCGGCCGCCATGGAAAATGTAGTTTTTTTTCAGTTTGGGTCTTTTTTTTTCGCGAAAAATCGATTTTTAGTTAGTGCGCGCTAACTCCCCGTTAGTGCGCGCTAACTCCCCGTTAGTGCGCGCTAACTCCTGTTAGTGCGCACTAACAAAAACCGTTAGATTTTGTTAGTTTTTGTTACTTTTTGTTAGTTTTTGTTAGTGCGCACTAACAGGACTTAGCGCGCACTAACTGGGAGTTAGCGCGCACTGACTCCCGTTAGTGCGCACTAATCGGAAAGACGAATTTTTGCGAAAAAACAGGAAAATCCTGATTTTTTTCGGGCTCCCTGAAACATGCCGAATTGGACAATTTCGTTGCAATTTTCCAATTCGGCAAAAACGAATGCACATCTCTATTACATACTGTACAAATATTCACAGACCATATACATGTACGGTAGACAATGTGCACATGAGCACCTCATGATTGACATTCCGACACAAGATACACGGTGGCTGCACCCTTTGCAGCCACAACTTCCCTGTTGTTACAGCAATGCCCGGCTGCCATTGAGCCCCACATCACTGGTTTCACAGCCAGATACGTGATGTGAGCAGCCATAGTTTTCAAGTGGTACTTCATGGATATGTAGGCCTGAACACATGTACATGCAGAGTCAGTTACAGGGAGCCCAGTGGAGGGTGTGTGTGTACAAACCGTGACTGATGTTTCATGTCTGTATGACATGTGTTTATGGAGGCTGATACACAGTATTGGTGGGCCCATGACAGCACAGTGGCCTACATACTGCCATAGCTGTGTGTGTGTGTGTGTGGGGGGGGGGGGGCAAACTGTACATGCATCTCCTTTCCTTCGCTGCGATTCCTTGTAGCAGCATACAGCCGCCACAACCATGTGCATGCAACCAGATAGCTGCCTCTCCTTTCGGCCAGCTGCAATGACCCCAGAGGTGTGTTGATGTGGGATGCTACAGTGATAAGGGGCCTTCAGATAGGTGTGGGCAGCGCCAGATGTGCTTTTTTCTCACGCACCCATTCCTGAGGCATCAGGAGGTTGTAGGGCTCAAATGTGTTCACTGCTGTGTAATGATCCTCTGCTGCCTAGGCACTCACTGATACCACTTGCCTACTGAAGGGTCGTTAGTGTTGCTGCAAGACGCACATGACAATAATATTGAGGTTTGGGAAATAGGGTAAGAGTGACGTAGGTAGGGTTCATTAGTCCTAATAGGCGTCAATGATGCACCGATATGCATGTCAACGTGATAGCATTAGGGACTGACAGAGGTGTTGGGCATTACAGGTACAATTATTGTACAGTGTTAGCAAATCAGGGGAGGCATGTGAGTGTGTTGTGTCTCATGGGGACAAGTGTGTACAGTACTGTCATCCTTGCTGGGATGTCAGTATGTAGCAAGTGCTTAGTGCAATGGCACGGAATAAGTAACACACATACAGCACCTCAGCAGAGCCTTGAGGCAGCCCTTAGCCACCCTATTATGGGCTATATCCTCTGATATAGAGCACCACCCCAAACTGTTGTTGGGTGGACAGACTTAGCAGATGAGGCATGTAGCCGACTGAAAAGGAGGTCTGCACATTAAACTATGTCCTAACCCATCAGTGGGCAAACTGCCCTGCTGGGGCATGGTTCAGTCCCAGCCAAACTTAAAAGTGTGTCTATATAAGGTGTTGGCGAACCTGGCTACCACTGACTGTGTTTTCATGCCGTCGTGCACGCACACATGGGGGATCAGGTCTGAGGTTTGGATCTATAGCCACAGGTATTCCATGCTGAAGAGCCACATTATGGAACACACAGCAAAGCAGGATTATCCTAGCAACCTTGGGGGGAGCATAGAGTAACGCTCCCCCAGTCTTGTCCAAACATCAGAAGCGGCTCTTCAAAAGGCCGAAGGTACATTCGATGACTGAGCGTGTAGCACATAAGGCCTCATTATAGGCAATCTGTCGTACCGTGGCAGGCTGGAGGATTGGGGTCATAAGCCAGGGCCTGTATCCATACGCTGAGTCTCCTGTAGCAATGAAATAGGCAAGCCATTACAAATACTGATGTTGGTGTCACATGCGTGTAGGTGCTCACTACATGCAGTAGAACCGGATGGCACGAGGCAGCCCATTCCAGTTTCCGAACACCCTATGTGTGTGGCTTCATGATTGCTTTGGCCACAGCAGGTGTGTCGCTATTAGGCGGTATAGCACGTGATGGGCCCCTAGACAGTGAGATTTATGTCAGCAGTGTGTATGCGGTAGGTGCGTAACATCACTGTCCTTACAGATGATATCCCTGTGTTCGGATCATATGCATCATGCACTCCAGTCATTGTGTACAGACATATCTGCTCAACCGGACCTTTTATGTAGGTATGCATTCCCAATAACATACATGGTGTAAACTGGCTGCCCCTGAATGTGCACAACTGACTAGAAGTGATCATGCGAAGTGTCATGAACGTCAGGACCTCACGAACACCTGTGGATGTGAGCTGCCCTTACATGACAATTCTAAAATCACCTTGGACACTGCCATTAACCATGGCTAGACCAAATATGTGTAGGCTGTCCACTAGAGCAGTGAGGTGAACAAGCCATGCCACATACAAGCCATACAGGGGCTGCTGTGTACCTCGTGCTTGGCAGCCAAAAGCAAGTGGTTGGGTGCATGAGCCATTCCACCACTTAAGGTAACACTATGAGGTACTGAGGCCTGTTGTGATGGGGACATATGACTTCATCCCGACAGGCGTGTACATCACATTTGTGTGCCATAACAGAGATGAACATTGCAAATATGTAAGACGTATGGAAACGTCTGTCTTACCTACAAGCCAACCATCGCCATACAGGCCAGCTTCGAATTTGCGAAACAGAGATGATTGCCTGAGTATGAAGGAATCGTGTGCTGATCCCGGAAAGCTGGACATCACCGAGAGGATCCGCATTCCAGCATCACACATCACTTGCACGTTGAGGGAGTGGAACTGCTTTCTGTTGCGGTAGACTGCCTCCGTCTGACGGGGTGGAACGATGGCCACATGAGTGCAGTCAATAGCTCCAATGACATTCGGAAAGTGGGCAATATCATAAAAACCATGCTTGAGGTCCATCAGATCCTGTCTGTCACGTGGAAATGCTATGAAGCAAGGCATGTGGGCCATGACTGCTTCAGTGACCTGGTGCAGACACCGTGAAAAGGTGCTCTGTGACATCCCACCCACAACAGCTACTGTGGATTGGAAAGAGCCACTTGCTGTGAAGTGCAGGGTGGCCAAGAGTTTGGTCAGGCTGGGGACGGCACGGCTCTTTTGGGTTCGAGACTCAAGGGCACCTCGTATGTCTTCATATACTTCCAGGATGGCACGAGCGCTGAGGCGATACCTGCTGATCACAACATCCTCTGGCATACCCAGCAATGAGGTTCGTGGAAGATCGATCCGCTGCCTGTACCTGCGGCGACGTCGACCAACGTCCTGGCGTCTGCGTCGGTCCTGCTCAGCCATGGAGTGCGCCTGCCCCATACACTGGGAATGTGTAGATGGTGTTGAGAAGATAGACCTACTAAGAACAGGCCTTTTTATTGGGTAGCAGTACCTTTGTAGGTGTGTGGGGATTGGTTTTCAACATTTTCGTTGAACGCGATAATATCGAGGTGCTCGCTATACGCCGCGATACAGTGTATCGCAATTGAAAGAGATGTAGTTATTGGCTGAGTTAGGAGCCGCGCTAACAGCGCAGCTGTTTCGCGGCACGCGATAAGTCCTCCCTACTTTACATTTGCCCCACCCCAACTCCGCCCCTGAATACGAAATTCAAAATTTGCATTCGCAAACCGCGGTAACTGCTGTTAGCGTGGTTTGCGGAATTATCGCTCGCGATACAGCCGTATCGCATGCGGTAAGTCCTTGGAAAATAACCCCCATAGTGTAGTTTCTGAAAATACTAGGGTACCTTATTCATTAGATACTGTCCTTACAGAGAAAAGAGAGATTTAGGGAAGTGCATTTGTTTGAAATAGGAAACTTTAATGAAATTTCCCATTTTGTTTTAATTTGTTGTTTTTTTTAACAAATGAAAGGAAAACAAAGAAAACTCCATTTGTTTTCTTTAGTTTCATTTTAAAATGCTACCACATACCAAAAAACCCCCAACCCTCCCAATCAGAGGCAGCAAAATACCTTTTTGGATTAGGGGGTGCAAACTATTTAACCTCTGCCCCTGCTCCCCTAGTTTCTGATATTGTGTGGGCAAAACATTGGTCGGGCCATGGCCCCAGTGGCTCATCTCATTGCACTGCCTATGCTTCCAATCCTCCTTTCTGCCCCAATAGCCTCTGAATCCTCTTACAGTTTTATTCATGGAGCAGGGGTGATCCCCATTCATTCCTGTCCCACCAGAGGTGCACTTAGAAATGGTGCCAGCAGACTGAGGCAAGTGCTATTTCTTCCATACAAAATGGCACTAGCCAGGCTCAAACTCGGCTGGCATCCTTGCATAAAGAAGAAATTAAATGTGGCTCTGGCTTCATTCTGCTGGTGCCATTTCTAGGCATACCTCCATTGGAGCAAGAGTGACCAGAGACCATGCCTGCCCCTTGAAGATAAAGAAAATATGGTAAGTGGGTTTGGGGAGAGAGGATAAGAAAAGAGGCCTGGTAGGGATATTTTTTCTTCAGCAGGATCTGACTTTTTTTTCCCCCTTTTGTTATTCCTTTTGGGGTTTTTTTTTCTTTCGTTTGTTTTTTCTTTCGTTTGTTGTTTCTTTTTTTTTTTTGCTTTTTAAATAAACAAAAAGATTAAAAGATTAAAACAAAAAAAATGTAAAACATGAGTGCACACACTGCTGAAGAGAATTGGTCATAGCTGTGCCATGCTTGTCTATAATTAGTTCCATATTTCTGCTATAAAATAACAGTATATGCTTAGTAGGACATCCTTTCACAATTTATATTTCCGAAACCCACAAAAAAAAAAAAATATTTCAGGGAGGGGTAACTATTCTTTTCCCTAGATCCTTTATACACACAGAATCCCTCTTGAAATGAAACATTATTACTGCAAAGGGCTGTAATGCCACACATGATCCAGTTCAAGAGGAATTACTGGTAATGTGATCAGATAGTTATATATGAGTTACACCAATGAAAGCCCTTGCTATTCCAAAAAAAAAAAAATAACATAAATTTGATTATTATGCTTTGGAAACGAATTGCAAACTACTCCCAAATTTCCTTTGGCCATAGAAATGGCAAGCACCTTTGGCATTAATGGGGTTAAGAAGACTGCTTGCTTTGCTACCTTGTTTCATGAGTCAGTCTTGCAAGTGTTTTCACTTTGGAAACCAGGGAACCTGATCACCCAGAGAAAAACTCCTTCCCTCTATTGTTGAACGTGTGCAGTAAGGTTTCCAAGCAATTGCATGCATGCCTTAAGTAGCTGCAGTGTCGAGGAACTCTTTTTTTTTTTTTTTTTTGTAACTTGAGCTTTGTGCAATTAGCATACAGATTGATATTTCCCTATTGCGAGACCTCCCCAGAACCTAAGACTCAAGATTACATCAGCACTACTTTCCAGGAAAATCCTACCTTAGTTATACTGTAGTTCTACTAACTGAAATTACATCTACAGAGATCGCTTTTGCCTTGTGTATTCCTTGTCTAAAATGAATGATGGTTGCTTTCTATATACAATATTTATGCTAATTTTCTCATGGTTTCTCTTTGAAAATTAGCATACTGACGAGTGTTAAAAGCAGCCAGGTGTTTTGTACTTGTTCTGTTTGCACACCTATTTGTAAAAATATCATTTCTATGCACTGTTCCTGTTCCTCAACTTCAGCACCCTTCTGGGAACACTTCCTCACAGCCTGGCTACACATGTGCCTACTATGGAAGAAATTGCCTAGTTTTAACCAGCCAGAGAAGGACAATTTTGCAGCAAGACATTTTACCCAGATAAATTGCTATTTGCCTAAATAGCAAATGACTTTGAAAAGTATCCGCCTATGAATATTGCTATTTTAAGCTCGTGCATTTGCTGGAAAGTCATAGTAAAAATTATTGGTGGTTGGTTTTTCAGATACGGACTTCTTTGTAGCTGGTACTTGTAATATGATTATATTTTCTGAGGAACTAGCTACAAAATTAGATTTGGGAAAAGAAATCCAAACAACTAATCAGATTATTTTCTAACTTGCCATGGCAATGTTACTCTCCATTGCTTTTTCTTAATATCCATGTGGCTTATTGAATGTGACTGGGCACTTTTCTCTCCTTCGTGCACTGACTTGGTATACCAAATGATTGAAGTTGAGAGATTATGAACCATGCAGGTGCAGAAGAAAGAGATGCCAGCACTGTGGCAGGAAGAATCCTTGGGTTACAGATGCTGGGCCGGAGCATGGAGGAGGGAGGTGAGGGGAAGAAAGGGGCTGGGCAGAAGGCAGGAAAAAATTAATAGCTTGGGGGTGGAAGAGCTCCACTCGCTAGAAGAACATGGCCTTGTTCATTCAATGGAGACTTGGGGAGGGGGAGGGGGGGGGGGTGTCAGGACTCCTACACTTGGGGGTTTGGGTAGGGAGGGAGAACAGAAATTCTCAGATTGATGGGGAGAATAAAGACTCCCAAATTGTTTGGGAAGAGGGAAGACAAAGATTGGATAGTGGGAGACTAGAGAATTGGGGATGGGTCGGGAGAACAGGTGCTGAGAGATTGGATTGGTAGGAAGAGTGGGGAATTAAGAGACTGAGCAGTGATTGGGGAGGTAGTAGAGATCCATGAAAGGACGGTTTATTTGCATACCCTTCTGTTGCCAGAATTTTATGTGTATACATTGTACATGCATGAATAGATAAGATACGACACAGATGAACACCATTGTCAGGAACATAAGGAATTCCTACAACAGTTTACTGTACAGAATGCCTAAAGAAATATAAGTTGAAGGTGACAGCTGAGTGCAAACATGGTTTGACCCAGTTGAAGGAAGGGGAGGGTTTTTTGTTGTTTTTTTTTGGCAAGTCTTGGATTTCTGACACCCCATCCTGATATAGTATGGTGCATGGAGTGCTGATTTCAAATGATAAAAGCAGGGATTACAAATATTGCAATGCGTCAAAATGAAAGTTCATAACCCATGATAGGCCAAATGTCTAACTCCTAGAACTGGGTCAACTGCAGATGTGACCTAAGAAAGGGGCTGGTTAGTATGAAAAGAAAAGAGATATAGTTGATAAAAGGGGAAGAGAAAATAGAGATTATCATACACGCTAGAGATTTTATGAAGAAATGAGTGCTCGAGAAAAGAAATTGTCCTTAAACCATAGCTGAAACAGGCACTTCCCCCTTAAAAGTAAAACATGAAGAAGCAGAAAAAAAATATAGGCAGAGAGTTTAGAAAATGAGGAAGTGTGATAAAAGTTTTACGAGAAGAGTGTGAATGCAGAAAGAGAAAGTTAATCTCTATGCTGAATTTAAATTGCTCCGTTTGTGGGTTGGTCACTCTATCATGCTCCAAAAATCACATTTTCACTGACTTGTCAGCACATTTACTGATTGACTGTTTCCCTGCAGTTTCTGCATCTGACCAAATATTGTCCCTTAGCAATCTTAACTGAACAAGAAAAAAATTAAAATGATTTTCCTTCCTGCTTGTCGCCTCTTGTAAAATAAGGCTAAAAGTACATGTGTTGTTTCACAATGTGAGTAATTTTAACCGTATCAAGGGAGGGCACTCTGAAGGAAGAAGATAATGTATGTTTATATGTATGTAAGTAGCAAATGAGAACCAAGATGAAAAAGAGAGTAGACAATAATCAAATGGCAAAACGAAGGCAAGATGAAACAAATAAGCAAAAAAGTGGAAAGAGAAAGGCTTGCCAGAGACAGAAGAAGAGAGTCTGAAAGAGTAGAGCACAGTAGATTCAGTGAAGATGACACTAAGTTGTGAATTGATGAACAGGCAAAAAATGAGTTTTGAATCTCCAGAAATCTTAGATTATTTTTAATTGGTCAGTTCTGTCCTCCGAAGATCTAATCCAGGTGGTAAGAAGGGAATTTTATCTTTACAGTTACTATCTGTGACTCATATTTTAGGAATGTGTTTGGATTCCTCTCTGTCTTGGGAAGGACAGTTTAAAACAGTTACTTAATTTGCCTTTTTACAAACTTAGCAGCTCATTTACTAAGCCACATTAGGCCATTTATCACACATAAAATGCTTTTTTTTTTGCATGGTAAAGATAGGAAGCTTGAATGTTTTGAAAATAGAGTTAGATTGTTGAACATCTGTGTATTGAATTTTCCAAGCAAAATTTTGTTGGCAATTTTTTGTGCCATTTTCGAACGTGTTTTATTAGTGTTTTCAGGTAATTTGAAAACGTTTGAAATGTTCTGGTTGGTTGCGGAAAGGTCCCGTGATTGACTGCACTTAGGCCCAGGACACTACTAAAGTCTTCTGCAAGGCTGGGACACTGCCATCATGCCCGGGGTCCATTGCATCCTGCCTCTCCGGATTTCAAGGCCCTGAGGCGGGAAAGCCTGGCCAATACACCTCTGATGATGTCGGGGTGGCTGGGAATTGAAACCCCAGCCGTGCTCCACTCCAGTGCCTCAGCAACAGGTCTTTCTGCAGCCTTGCAGTGCATGTTCCTACTCTAGCCTTTTTCCTGATCCCACCTTGACTTGCCTTGCTCCAGTCCCAGCCTTGTCTCGTTCTTGTTTTCAGCCTAGCCCAGTCTCAGTTCTCCCACTGCCTGACTACCTGGTACTGATCTCTGCTAAGGACCCCAATCACGTCATGCTCGCTGCCTGCCATGACTCTCAGCCAGAACCTGGTAACTCTTTGCTTGCTGCTTGCCCTGACCCTTGGCCTGAACCTGGTAACTGTCTGATCACTGCCTGCCCTGACCTTTGGCCTGAACTTGGTAACTAACTGATCACTGTGCAAGCCGTAGACTGTGAGGGGTTGAAAACTTTTGTCATGGCCGTAATAGATGTTAAATATCACAGTTGTGAAATGCGGAAGCAAATGAACCGATGTTATACCACAGTTTTACAGTTTGGCAGTTAAAACTTTTCTTTTTAATGATATCACTGTCTCCATTTATGTTGAAACAGTATCCAAATGTTAGTCACAAAAACCTTATAACATAACATGAAAGATGTATATATACGTATGTAAAACAAACTATATGACTTTCTTATAATATTATTTTTCTTAACGTTCTTTTATGGAATTCACTTTTAAAATATATTCAAGAAATCAACATCTATAATGAAGTTACTATCAATGTCAAATTATCAGATATGCATCCTATTACATACTTTACTTTAAATTCAATAAGAGTCTTTGATCTATTATCTTATGATTTGATTCTTTGTTTTAAATGTTTTTCAGTTCTGCTGCATATGATTGGTGAACGTCCAATTTAAGTTAGCATGTTCCGTGTTTTTTTCTTTTCTTACTTAAGTTTTCCATTATCAGTTTTTTTCTATAGTATGCTGCGCTCAGGCCTGGCTATGTGTTTGTTTTAATGCGTATTCACTTATCTGTTTCGGTTTTCTTCTTTTCTCTTTCTTTCATTGCTGGCCAGTGTCTGTTACCTTCTTTTCTTCTTTCTTTTCTTTGCTACTATACTACACTTTAACTACATCAAAAATGGAAACTGACTGCCTGTATCGCTCCTGGATCTTCCGCATTCTAATCAGTAATCTTCCCGGTGCGTATGTCCAAGATGGCTTACTGTCAGGCCAATACAGAATAGTGCGCTCAGCCGAGCGCACCGTTTAGCCCCCATTTGACCGCACATTTTACACGCACTATTATTACCCCTTATACTGTAAGGGGTAATAATAGCGTGTGGAAAATGCACGGCCAACCCCCCGAAACTAATAGCGCTCATCACGTGCAAATGCAACTGCATGTTGATGAGCATGTTACTTATCCTCGTGGGACACAGAAAGTAAAATGTGTGGCCAAGCCGCACATTTTACTCTCAGAAATTAATGCCTGCCTAAAGGCAGGCATTAATCACGGACAACACCGGGAAAGTGTACAGAAAAGGAGAAAAAACTGTACACCCTCTGACTTAATATCACAGCGATATTTTTGGAGGTCCCAAAAAAAAAAGCAGCTGTCCGCCAGCCCGCAGGTTGGAAAACGGACACTCAATTTTGCCGGCATCCGTTTTCCAAACGGATGCCGGCTGTCAGCGGGTTCGACAACCAATGCTGGTAAAATTAAGCGATGGTTGTCAGACCCGCTGACATCCACCGCTTCTGCTAATAAGGTGGTGCTAGGGACAAGCTAGTGTCCCTAGCGCCTCTGTATTAGTGCGGGCCCTAATTTAAATAAAGAATCGCACGCCCAGGAGAGGTGCCTGGGCGCACGTCGGGAGAGCGGGCGCTCAACCTGGAGCGCCGGCTCCCCCCGCGGAGTTTTTTTGAATCGGCCTGTGTGACTGTGAACATTCTAGTTATTCAAATGAAATAAAATTGTTTTTCTCTGTTTCTAAATAAAAAAGTGGCTTTATTCACTTTACCCAGTTTCTCCTCCTTTCTTTAACTTTTCCTTATCCAGTTGATTAATTCCGGATACTATAAATATTACTTTCTGTCTAATATTGTCTGGAGTTGCCCTATTTTGTGATGCAACTCATATTTTAACTTGAAAAATTACTCTAATTCTTACTTAAATTAACCTAGAAATTCATATATATATTCACTCCATTCATTCATCATTCATACTAAAGCTGTTCTTTTAATGTTACTAGTTACCCTAAATTTAGTAGGTCTAAAAATGGAGAGAGAAGCAGCATAGCTCCTCAGCTAATTAAAGCCGGCTCCTAACTGAACTTGTCTCTTAATTGTCGCTTGCTTTTTTTGCTAGGGATATCCCTGCTAATAGTGCCAGGAGCTCATTGACTATTGCTCTTAATTGTGTATATATGCTTCCTTTTCAATTTATTTTGAATACATTTGATGTCAATAAATTTTTGATATCAATATATATGAAAAGTCTAGCCCAAATATGGCTGGGGATTGTATAGTTGCAACTGGGGAAGCCTCATATAGTGCCGTAAAATGGCTATTTTAATGCCTATATGGCTACTGGAAATCTGACTCCACGGCTGTGGATGTCAGAGAAAGTTGTAATCATTAGAGATGTGAATCGTGTCCTCGATCGTCTTAACGATCGATTTCGGCTGGGAGGGGGAGGGAATCGTATTGTTGCCGTTTGGGTGTGTAAACTATCGTGAAAATCGTTAAAATCGTGAGCCGGCACACTAAAACCCCCTAAAACCCACCCCCGACCCTTTAAATTAAATCCCCCACCCTCCCGAACCCCCCCCAAATGCTTTAAATTACCTGGGATCCAGCGGTGGTCCGGAACGGCCCCCTCAATTGAATCGTGTTGTCTTCAGCCGGCGCCATTTTGCAAAATGGCCACCGCAAAATGGCGGCGGCCATAGACCAAAACGATTTGACTGCAGGAGGTCCTTCCGGACCCCCGCTGGACTTTTGGCAAGTCTTGTGGGGGTCAGGAGGCCCCCCCCCAAGCTGGCCAAAAGTTCCTGGGGGTCCAGCGGGGTTCCGGGAGCGATTTCCTGCCGCGAATCGTTTTCCGTACGGAAAATGGCGCCGGCAGGAGATCGACTGCAGGAGGTCGTTCAGCGGGGTAGGACCTCCTGCAGTCGAATCGTTTTGGTCTATGGCCGCCGCCATTTTGCGGCGGCCATTTTGCAAAATGGCGCCGGCTGAAGACAACACGATTCAATTGAGGGGGCCGTTCCGGACCGCCGCCGTTCCGGACCACCGCTGGATCCCCAGGTAATTTAAAGCATTTGGGGGGGGGTTTCGGGAGGGTGGGGGATTTAATTTAAAGGGTCGGGGGTGGGTTTTAGGGGGTTTTAGTGTGCCGGTTTTCCTGCCCTCCCCCTTCCCCCGATTTACGATTTTTTGACGATAAATCGGGGGAATTGGTATTGTATCATGGCCCTAACGATTTTTGACGATTTAAAATATATCGGACGATATTTTAAATCGTCAAAAAACGATTCACATCCCTAGTAATCATTGGTTACCCCAGAAGGTATGATGCTGTACTGACTATTAAAGCTATCATATGAGTCCGGATAAAGATGCTGGTATCCAAGAATGTGTTTTACCAGATTGTGTTATGCTCACTGTTTTGGCGCCAAGATTGTAAAAAAATATTCATGCTGTGAGTGTGTCAGTCCCGACACTGCAATGTTTCGCATCAAAATTCTTCCTCAGGGAATCACTTATTAGCATGGAGCATGCACATAAATCTTGGCTGTTATAGGTACTCAGGTAGTAGTGGTCAATGCGCTCCCACAGTTAAGACTCTTGGTGCAATATGTGATCTCCGTCTGCACGTCCAGCTGGTTTAACATATTTGGGCTAGACTTTTCATATATATTGATATTTTATAAGTGTCTAGTATTATTGGATCTGTATTTCAATGAATCTTTGATAGCATTGATGATACTTAGGCTCTTGCTGATTTTGAATTTGGTTTCTGTGCTTTGACTGGCTTTAGTATTCTTGTGCTGGTCTCGTCACCCGGGGAAGCCGTTGTCATGTTACCCCAGATATGGCTTTGTTTCCTCACCCGGTTGTCAAGGTGGTACCCAGATACTAGTGACGTGCTGGTCTGTTCCATCTATCATAGGGGTGGGAGGGTCTAAACCACTATTGCTAAATATAATCATTTTTCTCTCCTTTTGACTTTAAAAAGTATTTATTTTGTTGATAAAAATATTTTCTAGCTCCCTTTAATTTTCCTTAAGCTATTCTGAATTCTGTTGAAGCCTCAAAGTCCCTAGAAATATTTTTTTTATTTTTTCCTTTAAATTCTGTTTGCTTTAAAAAAATGTTCTGGTATTTCTTTCTGCTGACCCTGGTCAGGAATCTCTTATTTTTTGAAAGTTTTATATCTTTAAATGACAGTGCTTCCCCTGGGACATTTTAAACTTGCCTTGGAAGTGGGGAGATGACTTTGCCCCAGTCTTCATGGTTCCCTTACCTGCTCATTATCTTTTGTCTATTTTTAGTCTATTTGGTTTCTTTATTTTCACTAAAATTGGTAGGCCCCCCCACCCTCCCCTTCCTTCCCGATGATCACAGGTGCCTGTTGACGTCCTTTATGATGTTTCCTATCCTGGCCTTAACTGTCTCCCTTCTTTGGAGTTACCAGCTCAACTGCAATGATTTTTCTTTTAAAGAATTAAATTAATTTTAAATGAGTTCAAAGGCCCTCACTGGAGAGGTTATCAGCAGTGGCGTAGCTACGGGTGGGCAGTGGCCCACCCACTTTTCGTTCAGGCCCACCAACCTTTTTTGCAGGTCACCGCAGCCAATAGAAAGCAGGCAGCATCGGCAGTGCAGAGAGCAGCACCCAACGGCTGAAAAAAAAAAATCAATAAGGGCGCGCTGTCCTAGTCAGAAACAACGGTTACCCAAATTGTGCTGTGCATGTCAAGAGTCAGGCAATCGGCGGAACTTCGGCAATCGGTAGGAGCGTGGCCAGGGCTGCACCGCCAAGAGGAGTCTGCGAGCACCGCGCAGGACACACGATTGCACTGCAGAGGTCAGAGAGGAGCACATAGGCAGCCCAGCAGACTGCACGAACCTGTTAGGAAGCAACTAAAGGGTCAGGTGACCGAGGCAGGCGTGGCTGCCTTGCTTGCGCACCCCACACTACGGAGGGGAAGCAGGGCTGAATGCTAAGGGGGTAAAGCACTCATCTGCCACTGCTGGCAGTAGTGAAAGAGGTTACTTTCCTGAAGCCGGATGGAGGAGGGGGGAAAAGAGTGAGGGGAGGGAGAGGAAGGGAAGAGGGGGGTCAAAGATGTGCTTGGGGGGAGGGCTTGACTGTGAGGATGATGCTGGATATGGGCTTGAGGGGGAGGGGGAATGAGTGTGAAGGGGCAAGAAATTAGCTGGGAGGTAAGGGGAAACGAGTGTGAGGGGACAGAGCTGGGCTGGGAGGGGGAGGGAGCTTGAGCGTGAGGAGGATGCTGGAGATGGGCTTAGGGGGAGGGGGCTTGAGCCAGGGTTGCCAACTGTATGGATTTTCTTCGGACAGTACGGAATTTTATGGAACTGTCCGGAAGCTAGTCAGAGGGCTAAAATGTCCAGAAATTGTCCAGATTTTAACCCTCCAGTCAAGCACAGCTACGTTTTTATTTGCATTGCCTTACTCAGACTGAAGATGCTGTGGTTTAACTCCACAGCCAACGGTGGTGCTTCAGTCGCTGGCAGTTGCCTGCTTATTCAGGCACAACCCCTCTCCTTACTGCCATGCATCCTCCGGCTCACTGCCAAAGCCAGGTCACCATTATCTACCTTCCTGTCCTCAGACCACGATAAAAGGCCCTGCGAGGCTGCTGGCAGCTTCTCTCCTGCTCGCGGTGCAAAAAATAAAGGTTCAGTATGGCAGTCAGCACCTCTTCTCCCGACTGCATGAAAGGAGAAAAGGCCCCCGCAGAGCTGCTGACACCTCACTGCCCGCCCAATGAAGAACTAAGTAGGATCCTCGGTACATTGCCTCCCTCCTGGAGTGCAACAAATAAAGACCACCAGCACCTTTATAGCCCACCCATGTTAACCTCGGGCCCAGCCAAAAATTAATTTCAGGCTACGCCACTGGTAGTAGTGGCAACAGGAGCTAGTAGGCCTCTTTCTTTTCTTTTTAATTTTTAGCGGCTCTGGTCCCGGGAGAAGGACAGATCCGGCCCTGGCAGCCATCATTATCACTGCTGCCCACAATGTCGGGAGCTTATTTCTCCTGTTTCAGTTCCGAGGCTTCATATGTTTGATTGCAGCAGTGCGTCCGTGTAAGGAAGGACCGGTGTCAGTGGCAATCCGATGCCTCGTCTCTCACTGGCTCAGTCTCCTCAGGACTCTTCTGCCTCTATGTTTTTTTTCTTTTCTTTGCGGCCTCTTGAGGCTGGGAAGTCAGTTCCTCCTTGGCCCATTGGGGTTAAGTCTCACTCTTTTCCTAAAGTGCACAAAATATGTGCACATGCATGCCCTCGATACTATTCATGTCCTCGATGTCCCTTGGCACATGACAGTCATCGTGGTGCCCCATTGTGGCTTCGCGGCCTTCCAACAGATAACTCCCCACAGCTGTCACACTCGCACGAGCTTTATCCATCAGTTACAGTCAAATCTGTTACCAGCATCACCGGCAAAGGCCTCCTTATTGGCAATTTTGACACCAGCTCTGATGCCCTACTGACATCCTACAGACTTTGCCTCTCTCTCTCTCTGACAGGTTTGTATACTGGGAAGTGGCCTGATTCTCATTTCAGCTAATGTTTTTTTTTTTAGTGCTCCGTTTTTCCCTTTGCACTGTCTTCTTAATTCTTGGGATGGGTTTCACAGTCACACATTGTTGTGCTTTTTCACTGGGTGGACTACCTTTTTTTTCTGTTGTAGCTGATTTTTCTTTTCTTCTTCTTTTTTTTTTTTTTTTTTTACAGGTTCCTTCACTTCTCAGTTTCCAGACTCTGATCTCCAACCTCTGGCAGTCCTTTGTAGCTTCGCAGAGCGATGCCATCAGCCTTTGCCCTGCTGCCGTCACTGCCTCTGGCCTTCTCAATTCAGAATTCATTATCTACGTGGATCAGGCAAGCCTATTTATTTTATCTTTAAATTTTAGGGTATTCCCTTTACAACTGCCTGCCCTGATCCTCGGCCTGAACCTGGTAACTGTCTCATCACTGCCTGCCCTGACTTCAGCCCAGCTCTGACCACTTTCAGGGACAGTCGCCTAAGTCCTGCCAGCCCCGGAACCGAAGGGCTCAACCTGCGAGGAATGGGGCTGGTATAGGTGAAGGTCCAGCTCAATCCCAGCTGTCAGCATGAGCCAAGTGGGTTCATCTACTAGGCTTAGACAACTCTGAAGAACTTTATGCTCCACAAATACCTTTTGACTTCGGACTCACAATCGTGACACTGTTTGATTGTGATTAAAGTGTTATGCTTTTCAGTTGTATGTTTTCATGGTCTGTGTGAGGAAAGTTTTGTGTGTGCATTTGGTAATGTCTGAGGAAGCATGTGGGGACTAGTTTATTTTGCCTACATACTTTCTCCCTCCTAACTTCTCAGGATAACAGATGTGAGTGGTCCAGGTCTTCTTGCTGATTAAAGGCTCATGAGGAAATCTGCTTTGAGACTGAACCCATTCGTTCTCCTCCCCAACCTTTACTCAGACCGATAGCTCCTACACCAGGGAATTGCATCTTCTCTAGACGCTAAGAGCCACATGCTCCTCACCTGTGCAGCACTGCTGATGCTTGTCAAGTCCAAACAGCCAGAGCAGCTGAACCCAGATCTCCTTCATAGCAGTGTACGATCTACTGTTGCCAAGTCAAAAAAGCAAACCATGTATAAGTTCTGAAATGTTTTAATGGAGTTGTTTCGAAGGGCTGAGCAATTGCTGGTTGCATTCTTAAAATGCATGGTACATAGTTATGAGTGGGCTGTATGACTGTGGTACGGTAAAATGTTTTGATGTCATGGTTAGAGACTGTGAGATGACAGACTAGGACAGGGTGGGCCAACTCCAGTTCTCAAGAGCCACAAATAGGTCTGGTTTTCAGGATTTCCACAATGAATATACATGAGAAAGATTTGCATACAATGGAGGCAGTGCATGCAAGTCTACCTCATGATTATTCATTGTGGATATCCTGAAAACTAGGAAAACAAAAGAAATAGACTCGGCCTGAGTCGGGCATTGTTTTTATAAAAATATGTCTCTACTTTAATAAACGCTTGAAAAAGGACCAAGGCATCTATTTCTTTTGTTTTCCTGACAGCTATCATAGATCGCCTACCTCTTTGCTTTTTGGGACTATCCTGAAAACCAGGCCTATTTTTTTGATTCTTGAGGAGCTGAGTTGGCCACCACTGGGCTAGGAATTTATGCACTGAAGGCATAGTATACAAGGACAGTACTGATTCCTTTCAGGTCCAGTGCTACCTGTGTTACCACAATTACTACTGTGCTGCCTCCTCTGGTGGTCAACCGCGTTAAGTCATGGAAGGTAGAGCCTGTGAACACAGACCCTACAGTGGCCCTGCCTACCAGATTGTTTCTTACTGAACAGGAAACCTGTGCTTGAGAAGGGCTGAAGCCACCCAAGGACCCGTGAGAACATACCGCCTCACAGGTCTAGTTTTGAGGCCACTGCCTCAATGAAGGAATTTGTTAAAATAAATAAAATTTAAAAAGTCTTCCTCCTCTCCCTTGCATACCCTTTCTCCTTCTTTTCCCTTAGCATCTCCTTCCCCTTCCATTTTCTTTCTATCAACACCTTTTCTTTCACCTCTTCTCCAAATTCTCTAGTATTATTGTTCTGCTCTTGCTTAAAGGCTACATTGCTCTCTCTCTCTCTCTCTCTCTCCTGGTACTACACAGGCCATGGGCTGTTTCAGTTTCTAGCCTGATCGGGCCTCCACCTTTCCTTTTCTCTAACTAGAGCTCATCAGCCTGACAGCACCAAATCCCCCTCAAGCCTTGATCCACTGCTGTCCCTCCCCTTGCTTCCCCCAAAGCCCTGATTCGTAGCTACCCCTATCCCCAAATCTGCTGCTGTCTCCTCCAGGCCCGTATCAGGCCTCTTTGATCCATCCTCTCCATCACCCTTTCCATCTCTAGCCCCATATGTCCATTATTCACCTCTATGTCCCTCTTTTCTTACCCATCTGCCTCCAGCTGATGGAAAATGCCACTGGCCCCAAGACTGCGGCCACCAGCTTCTCCCATTTGGCTGCTGGTGCCTGGGGAGAACCACCTCAGCTCCGAGGCTACAGTTACCACTAGGGATGTGAATCGTTTTACGACGATTAAAATTATCGTCCGATAATTTTAATATCGTCTTAAACCGTTATGAAACACAATACAATAGAGATTCTAACGATTTATCGTTATAAATCGTTAGAATCGTGAGCCGGCACACTAAAACCCGCTAAAACCCACCCCCGACCCTTTAAATTAAATCCTCCACCCTCCTGAACCCCCCCCCCCAAATGACTTAAATAACCTGGGTGTCCAGCGGCGGTCCAGAACGGCAGCGGTCCGGAACGGGCTCCTGCTATTGAATCTTGTTGTCTTCAGCCGGCGCCATTTTCCAAAATGGCGCCGAAAAATGGCGGCGGCCATAGACCAACAGGATTCGACGGCAGGAGGTCCTTCCGGACCCCCGCTGGACTTTTGGCAAGTTTTGTGGGGGTCAGGAGGCCCCCCCCAAGCTGGCCAAAAGTTCCTGGAGGTCCAGCGGGGGTCAGGGAGCGATTTCCCGCCGCGAATCGTTTTCCGTACGGAAAATGGCGCCGGCAGGAGATCAACTGCAGGAGGTCGTTCAGCGAGGCGTATGGCCGGCGCCATTTTCCGTACGGAAAACGATTCGCGGCGGGAAATCGCTCCCTGACCCCCGCTGGACCTCCAGGAACTTTTGGCCAGCTTGGGGGGGGCCTCCTGACCCCCACAAGACTTGCCAAAAGTCCAGCGGGGGTCCGGAAGGACCTCCTGCCGTTGAATCCTGTTGGTCTATGGCCGCCGCCATTTTTCGGCGCCATTTTGGAAAATGGCGCCGGCTGAAGACAACAAGATTCAATAGCAGGAGCCCGTTCCGGACCGCTGCCGTTCTGGACCGCCGCTGGACACCCAGGTTATTTAAGTCATTTGGGGGGGGGGGGTTCGGGAGGGTGGGGGATTTAATTTAAAGGGTCGGGGTGGGTTTTAGCGGGTTTTAACGATTTTAGCGGGTTTTAACGATTTTAACGATTTATCACGATATTTTACCCCCCCCCCAAACAGCAACAATACGATTCCCTCCCCCTCCCAGCCGAAATCGATCGTTAAGACGATCGAGGACACGATTCACATCTCTAGTTACCACTGCTCCACAATAATGTTAGCTGACGGTACTTGGAGAACACTTCCATCCCCAGGGCAGCAGTTTCTTCCAGCTGCTCCCCAACTTCTTCAGTTGACTGGGGGAATCCTGTCAGTTTTGAACCTGCAGTCGCTGGCTCCTCCATCACTTTGATGTTACTACCCCCCATGATGCTGACCTGTGCAAATTCACAGGTTGCACATCAGGTTGTGCCATCCCCAATTCATTCTGTGAAATGCTGTCCTGGCTGTTGGGTCTGCACTCTAGATCAATTTCAACAGATTTAATTTAGTGATAGTAAACTAAAGTGCTTTCATTGTATGCTATCCTCTTTTACTCTTTCTTGCTCAGCTTTGGAAAACAACAAAAGGAAGGTGTGACACTTTATGATTGCAGGGAAAATATCTTTACAGTCCGCACTCTGTTATTACTTCTAGAATACAGCTTCCAGGACAGCTCCTCCTTCCTTACTGCTTTTTACTTAGATTCTGCAAAGCAGCCCCTCCCCCTCGTCTCAATGCAGCACCGTGAACTTTGCTAAATAAAAGAAAATTGAGTCAGAAACCAACCTCTTGAAAAAATCCGGCAAAAGAATGTTGATTGTAAAAGAAATATATTGCCTGGAGAGGATAAACTGTTTTTCCACTGGAGTTTTTTTTTTGTTTTTTTTTAAGCTTCTAGAGATGAGACCATAGCGGTACAGTGAGAAACACTGGGTGGGGGGGAAGGGAGGCGTTGCTTGCAAAACAGCAGTGACTTCGGCTTCTGTTGGTTTTATGTGTGTGTCTCCGGGCTGGGTTTATCTCTCTCTCTCTCTGCTCTCCCCTTCTTCGAGAGTTCCGTCCAAAGCAAGGGGGAGGGAGAAATCCTAAACCAGGCAGCCTGCCCCTTCACCCCAACCCCCTCACCGCGGGAGCCTGCAAGAGATTCATGATCAAGGTAAGAAGAGAGATTTAAATAAGAAAAAAAGAAAAGAGGTACTTCTGAATTCTGAATTGGTCACCGCTTCCTCTCGTTCGGTAGCGTGGCCGTGGGGGGGGGGGGGGGTTCGGATGCCAGACTGAAAAGTACACGGGTGGGAAAGGAAAGAGCGAGGAGTCCTGGCTGGCGATGTGCTGCTGCCCCCGGAGAAGGCGACAGAGGAGGCAGGGGCAGGGCGCGTTCGGCACGAGGCGCGCGCCGCTGTCAAATAATTTTTCGGGCTGCCCGGGAGCTTTTTAGACGGGTTTTTTTGGGGGTTTTTTTTTTCCAAGTCAGTCTGAGCACAGTGGGAAACTCAGCAGAAGACGGTGACTAATTTCTCTACGGGCCTGGAATGACTGTTGGCTATATTGAAGTACATTTTTAAAAAAGTGATTCTGGAAGAGACGGAAAGGGTGTGAAAAAAAATAAACGCCGGCTTACATTTTTTATTTCTGCCATTAGCAGTTGTGTATGTTATCTTTAAACGGAGCTGAGTGACGCTGGGGACTGGGGAGATAATATTTTACGAATGAAAGTGGAAGTGAATAGAATGCTTGAAAGGGGAGTGAGACTAAAGGGCATGGCCTTTTTTTTGGGGGGAGGGGGTAGTTTGGAAAGGGAGGATTGGAGGGTTGATGAAAAGCATCTCTTCTTGCAACCTGTTTCTTCGGGATGCGGAGTGAGAGAGTCGTTTTTGCTGTTCCAGCTGAGCGCACAGACTAAAAACAAACACAAAAATGAAGCAGAAGAAGGGAAAGATTGTGCTAGAGAAGTCTAGAAAGAGAGCAGTGTGTACACTGTGCCGGCGGAGAAAGAGGGCGTTCAGTCCTGGGCGAGTCTCGGGAAGGAAACGGGGCGATTTGCAACAGTTCCGATCAGTTGACAGCGAGAGCATGACACCGATGGGTGGGGAAAGATCAAAGATGCATGCAATTTTCTCGGGGAATTACCAAAACATTCAGATCTGAAAAGTGGACATTTCAAGGACTTTGGTGGAGTGTTTTTTTTTTTCTTTGATTTTAATATATTATTAAGGGCACATCAGACCTTAAGTAAATGCTTGCAAAAGACGAATTTAAACTATTAGTCATTTTTTTAAAACCCTGATAAAGCAGCGCAGTTTTTTTTCCTGCAGCATGAGTATGTCAGATTTTGGGAGTATTTTATAGTTGATGATGTTAAAAATAGCGGCAGCAGGACTCACAACCAGTTGGTAATTGGGGTGGGCACTGGGCAGTGATGACGGCTCTTACTTATTGCATTAATAATGTGCTCAGGAAGGAGATGTTGCTGGTTGCCCATGGATTATTTTTTTGTGTCTTTTGCTGCTCCTTGAGAGTTCATGGTGAAGTGCAAACACATGGATGATGATGATGAGTGTGATGCTATGAGCAGAGTTTCATGCTCTACTTCACAGCTTCTTTGCTGGAGGGCAAAGGGCAGGAGAAGGAAAAATCCACTTTTAGGACATTTATCACCTGCAGAAATAAGCATGGGGTTATCTGATACATCAAAATAAAGATTGTTTTTATGGAATGTCTGTTTTCCTCCAGTAGCATAAGAGAAGTTATATAATAAAAATCTTTGAAGTAAATAGTAATTTTCGGGCTTCATGATGACCTTCTAAAAGGCCAAGTTTCAAACTATTGCAGCTTTCTTTTTCTAGCCTGCCCCATACATGATAGCCGTAATGCAAGTTTGATTTTATCCTTGGGTAATAGAAGCACTTATCTTTTCCGTATACTGTAATGTGAGAGGAGAGAATTACAGAACACCTCACACTAGCATTGTAAAAAAAAATGATCACATTAGACAACCAGGATATCAACTAAAATCCTGTGAGGTTTGTTTTCTGCTTATAAATCTCCAAAACAGAGAGGGAAGAAATATCTGATTTCCAAAAAAAGGTCCTTTATTAATTTAAAACTTGTGATACTGCTGTTTCAACTTGCAAGAAATATGAGAATATTCCTAAATTTGGATGCATCAGTCTTTATATTTTTAAGTTCCTGACAATTAAATTCAGTTGAATCCTTGTATGTAATGTAATGTGAAATTATTTATCATAGTAAGTTCTTCTAATTCTGTCATCTAGTAAACATCTGTCTAATGCAGAGGTGGTCAAAACTGTGGCCCCCTGACCTTGTTTAATGCAGCTCACCCATTTCCTGCCTCTGTTCTATTCTGTCCAGCTCGCCAATGCCTCTTCCTGGTAGGACAGCTGGGGCAGGTTGAACTGCTGCAGCGGTTAGTCTAGTGACTAGGCTGTAATGCATATGACAAGGACAGGAGAACACTATTTATCCAAGTAAACTCTGCTGCTTTTGATGTTGCTTATGTTATTTGCAAAGATATTTTTTTTCACTGGTTATGCCTTCTCAACAGAAAGTTATTAATAGCAAATAACAAGCATTTAAAAAAAAATGGAAATTAGAATTGAGAACTGAAACGCCAAAGAAAAACATTTCGAGCTTCATTCCTGGTGCACCTAGTTTAGGAAAATATGTTGTATGCAATATTATTTTGCTTTAGAGTGGTTACAGTAAGATTTTCAGGCCATCGGTTTACTAATAGTATGGTATGAGAATCCTTGACACAACTGGGAGGATTTGATTTCTGAATGGACCATATTGATATGATAAAGCTTGTAATAGAATGCAGAGGACAGATAGATGTATTTGTAATGTTGAAGCTTGTATTTTAGACATAGATACATGTTTGCATGCTATTACCTTTCCCCATCCCTTTTGCCTCCCATTAAAATCTACCCTGTCTAGGAATGTCTTACATTTTGGGGAGGAGAAGTTGTAATGTTTACAATATTTAGTGGCTACAGGATTAGGTTATGATTCAGGAGAAGATCTGGGACATTCCCTCTGTCACTTAGGGGTCGATTTTAAGACCCACACATGCACATCCATGTGTGCGCGGTTATAAAATCCGGTGGCCTTGCGCGCATGCGTGTCAATTTTAAAATCCGCGCGTGCATGTGCGGGCAGCCCCCTACTCGCGTGTGCAGGGGAAGGTGGGGATTTTAGCAAAATACGTGCGGCGACATAATCAGGCCTCCCCCAATTCCCTCCCAATCCGCCCCAATTAAGGAACAGACTTGAGAAGGAACTTTCCTATCCCTAATCCTACCCTTCCTACCTCTTCCCCTCTCCTCCCCAACCCCTAACATAACCCCACCTATCCATAATTTTTTTATTTTAATACCTACTGCTGCCCGGGAGCAGAAGTAATCTCTGCATGCCAGCTGGCTGCCGGCGCGCGCTTTCCCGGGACAGTGGCTAATGGCACTGTCCTGGCCCTCCCCTTTTGCAGGGCCTGGCATTTCGGCGCATAGCTGGGCCCATTCCAAAATGTGCGTGCAAGGCCCAGCCATGCGCATAACCCCCGTTTTTTTAACGTACGTGGCCCGTTTAAAATCGGGCTGTTATTCTACAGTTATTGCTGCCAGCTGGCTCCGTTGTTTCATGGTTTTACCCCATGCCATGCAACGACTTGTAGTTCTTATTCCCCTGTTGCAGCGGTATTCACTCCTAGCTTTTAAGGGCCACCAATAGATTGCATTTTCAGGTTATTCCAAATGAATATGCATGAGATAGATTTGCTTACAATGGAGGCAATGTGCATGCAAATTTATCTCATTAGGGACATCCTAAAAGCGTGACCTGTTGGCAGCCCTCAAGAGCTGGGCATGAATACCACTGCCGTATTGCAGTCCCTAAGAAAAACAAATCCATGCATGCCTCAAGGTAAAATCAGGGCTCGATCAGCCTGTTCTGAGAATCTGGATCAAGTTGGCTATCCTACGTACAGTACTAATAGCTGTTTTGGCCTTGGGGAAAAATTGAGACTTTGGAGGTTGTAGGTTACTATCAGTCATGAAACAGCACACAGCAATTAGATGAGGTATAATTGTATTTATTTATTTATTTATTTATTTATTTATTTATTTATTTAAATATTTTACCTGGCCTATTGAAACAAATACCCAGAATGAGTTGCAATATAACAATCATAATAAATACATGCAATCGATTAATAACAAGCACCATAAAACATACAGTCTGGTTGAGACTTATGTAAATTATTATTATTTTTTTTATTTCAGAGACATAAACGTGCATTATAGCCTTAGCTTAGTAAATATACCCCTTTATTTGCAGTGATTCAGACTGCTTAGGCTGCTGTTTTCTTCAGTTTATCAACACTCATACTCTGTTTACTTCTTTTTACCTGTTAAAGTTTGGAATTGAAGAAGAGGCCTCCTCTGCCTGCAAACTTAAGCTATGTGTTTATGCTGTGCATAGGAAATATGCAGTGGAGACAGAATTTCTATTTATTTATTTATTTGATAAACCTATATTCCTCAAATTCCATGGAATACATCCAATGTGGATTACAATTTTACATACATAAGAACCACCAGAAGAAAAGACATAAAATAACATTAACACTAAAACAGAAATACTGGTCTATTATAACATTATGAAATATTAAAAACAAAACAAAACAGTTTCTTAGCGTCTAGTCAGATGAATCCAGAACAAGTGGGTTATGCACCTCTACCAGCAGATGTAGACGGAGCAAACCGACATCACAGTTTATATATACACCTGCAGTGACATCAGCCTGCCAGTATTCTCCATCTCCAGTAGATGATGGACATGCATCTCCTTACTGGGGATTGCTTCATTTTGAGAAAGGAGAATTAAGGAAATAAATTCACCCCGCTCTCCAGCAGTGATACCAAATGGTCCCTCCCACAGTTGAGAATTCCTGAGGTGATTTCTGTTGTCCCTCAGATGAGTGCCTTGGTAGCTGGTTTCAACCGGTGTGGACTTAGCTAATTAAGCATCTGAAAGGCAGTGGGTGCAAGAAATCAAGCGTGGCGGTGACGGCATATGCCCTTTTCCCCTGCAGCCGGAGACCGTCTCTTTTCTCAGGCAGGTAAGGCTGAGCTCCGGTAAGTTAAAAAAAGAAAAAAGAAAAAAATATATATATATAAACTGAGACTTAAAAGGAGGCTTTTGTTGTGTAGGGCTTTCTCCTTCTCCCCGGTCTCCATGCTCGATGCGCCATTACGATATCCTGCTCTGTGGGAGGTTGAGGGACATGGGCAGCCTGGTGGGTTGAGCAGCCTCCTTAGGCTAGGCTCTGGTTTGAGGCTTTTTTGTTGCATGTCGCGTGGTAGGCTGCAATGGCATTTTGCACTCTTTCACAGGCTGCCCGCTGCAGTATTGTTGGTTCGGCGTGTGCGTCTAGCTGTGTGTCCAGGTTGTGCACCCAGCTTTTGTACGCACAGTCGGGCCTTATACTCTGTGCATCCCAGTTAAGTGGCACTGTAGTGACCACACGCTTACCTGTGTGCACAAGTTGTACTGTGTTCTTTTTTGGGGTGCTTACCTTTGGGACACCTAAGTCTTGGATGCCTAGTTAGGCATCTAGGTGTGGGTCACCTAAATGTTGGATGCCAGCACTGTTTGGTGGCTCAGGGAGAACTATCTTCCTTTGATTTCACAAAACCTGGTTCTTCCCAGCCGAATATAGGTCTGTATAAGGACGGCTCAGGTGGGGCACCTGAATTTGGATCTCCCCTAACTGGTTCCTCAGGGGAGGACGGTAGCTCAGTGAGTATGCCTCAGGTGCCTCCAGGTTTGAATACTTTTACTTTTTCCAGGGGTTGCAATTTTTTCTTCAGGGCAGTCTTCAACCCCATCCAATGCTCCCAGAGCAGAGGCGCAGGTAGGAACCTTGTCTGGACCTTCTGTTAAGAGTTGGATTATTTCTAGAGCGGCAGTGGGACCTCCTGAAAAAGATCCAGATAGCACAGATGGTGACGCCGATCCTGACTCTCTTGAGGATGGTGAAATTCTTCCAGGATTAGAACCATAAAGAACTATGCTACGGGTTTTTCATAAAGATGAACTGCCAGCTCTGGTCTCCCAGACCTTGGAAATGCTGTCGGTTCTTGGGGAAGATTCCGGGTCTGAGCCGAAGAGAAATCCCATTTTGGTTTCCTTGAATAAAGCCTCTTGTTTTTTCCCTGTGATGGAGGCCATTTAAGAAATGATTGATCTTGAGTGGGGTGCTCCAGAGGCTAATTTCAAAGGGGGCTGGGTTTTGGAAGGCCTGTACCCTCTGGATCCAGTGGTAAGAGAGCGCTTACCTTTTATGAAAGATGCTCTTGTGTGTGCAGTTTCCAAGCAAACCACTATTTCCGTGGAAGGAGGAGCGGCCCTGAAGCATGCTCGATAAAAAGACAGAATCTATCCTTAAGAAAGAATTTGAAATAGTGGCAATGACCTTGCAGATTGCTTTTTCTTGTTCCTTAGTGGCTCGCTCTTGTTTGCTTCTCTCCCAGGAGGTTGATGATTCTGGGGTAATCTCCAGGCCAGTTATGGAATCAGCTGCTGCCTTCTTGGCAGATGTAGGCTGTGATTTGGTCCGCACATCAGCCAGAGGGGTGGCTTCTATAGTAGCGGCCAGGCATCAGTTATGGTTGAGAAATTGGTTGTCTGATGCGACCTTCAAGGCTAACCTTACCAAACTGCCCTTTTAATGGCTCACTTTTAATTGGGAGCGAGTTGAAGAAATTGGCCAGTTAGTGGGGTGAACCCCCGGTTCTCATTTGCCGGAGGATAAGAAGCAGGCACAGTGCTCCTTTAACATGAGAGGTCATACTAGAGGATCCAGGCATTTTCGTCCCTATAGAGGAGTGACTTTTCAGAGGACTTGACCTTTCAGTAGGTCTCAGACCTTTAGACCCAGACCTCCCGAGCCTCCCAATGAAGGTTTGTTGACCCACCTCTGGGAACAGGAGATGGGGGACGCCTCTCTCTCTTTTATCAGAGGTGGGTCGAAATCACATCGGATCAGTGGATCCTGGAAGTGATATGAGAAGGATATACAATGGAGTTTTGCAGTGTTCCTCAGGACGTGTTCATGGAGTCTCCCTGTTACTCCCTGCAGAAGAAGCAGGCAGTGGAGAGTACATTGGCAAGGCTTCTCAGTCTGAGGGCTGTGATCCCAGTACCCACATCTCAAGAAAATATGGGGCGATATTCCATTTATTTCATTGTGCCAAAGAAGGAGGGATCCTCTTGTCCCATTCTGGACCTCAAAGGTGTCAACTGTCATCTGCGCGTGAAACATTTTCGCATGGAAACCTTGTGCTCAGTGATAATGGCCGTGTAGTAGGGGGAATTTCTGACCTCCCTGGATCTGTCTGAAGCGTATCTTCACATTCCCATCTGAGTAGAACATCAGTGCTTTCTGTGGTTCACAGTTCTGGGATGCCACTTTCAGTTTCGGGCGCTGCCTTTGGTCTGGCCACATTCCCCAGATCCTTTTCCAAGGTAATGATAGTAGTTGCGGCAGAGTTGAGAAAGGATGGAATCCTAGTATACCTGTATTTGAATGACTAGCTTATTCAAGTCAAATTGCTGGAAGAGAGCCACCTTGTGATTCACAAGGTGATTTCCCTGTTGCAGGAGCTCGTCTTGATGGTGAACCTAGCCAAGAGCAATCTTAAGCCTACTCAGTCACTGTAATACCTCAGGGTTTGGTTCGATATGAAACAGCAAGGTGTTCCTGCTGGAAGCTCGAATTCAGAAGTTCTAGCTCAACTCCGTTTGTTGTTGAACACTCTGCACTCGACAGTATGGACTTACCTGCAGGTACTTGACTTAATGGTGGCGACCCTGGAAGTGGTACTGTGGGTAAGGGCGCATATGCATCCTCTTCAGAGCTCCCTACTGTCTCGGTGGAACCCGCAGTCTCAGGACTAGTCATTTCAGCTTCACCTGCCATTGGAGGTCTCTTCCCATCTGCAGTGGTGGCTGCAGATGGATCATCTTCAGAAAGGAGTTTCCCTAACCCCCACCGGACTGGTTAGTACTGATGACAGATGTGAGTCTCCTTGGTTGGGGAGGTCATTGTCAGGAGCTGACAGTGCAAAAGTGCTGGATTGCATAAGAGGCTGTCTAGAACATCAATCGGCTGGAAGCCAGGGTGGTCCAGTTGTCATGTTTATGGTTCGGCGACAGGCTGTAGGGTCAGTTGGTCCTAATAATGTCAGACAGTGCAATGACTGTGGCTTACATCAATCGGCAAAGAGGTACCAAGAGCCAACAAGTATCGCAGGAAATAGATCAGCTTATAGAATGGGCAGAAATAAATCTCTAGATGATCTCAGCATCGCACATTGCAGGCAAAGACAATGTAAGAGCAGACTTTCTCAGCAGGGAGAGTCTGAACCCAGGAGAGTGGGCATTATCAGATGAGGCATTTCAGTTGATTCAGAATCACTGGAGTTTCCATTCCTAGATCTGTTGGAGACTTTGCACAATGCGAAAGTTCTGCGATTCTTCAGCTGCAGTAGAGGTCTGAAGTCATTGGGGATCGATCCCCTAGTGCAAGAGTGGCTGGAAGACAGATTGCTATATGCCTTTCCTCTGTGGCCTATGTTGGGCAGATTGATTCGAAGGATCAAACGCCACAGAGGGATAGTGCTCTTGGTTGCCCTAGATTGGCCCAGGAGTCTGTGGTATGCAGATCTGCGGAGGCTCCTGATGGATTCGCCTCTTCGACTTCCAGCGTGCAGGAACCTGTTGCAGCAGGGACCTGTTCTTCACGAAGATGTGACTTGATTATGTCTTACGGTATGGCCCTTAAAAGGGCTCACTTGCTGAAATGTGGATACTCTGCGGCAATGATTTCCATCATGCTAAGAGCTAGACCGTTCTCCACTTCCTTGGCCTATTTGCAGGCTTGGAGAGTGTTTGAGGCCTGGTGTGCGGATTGAAGTACTTTTCCTTCCTTGGTCAAGATTCCACTCATTTTGGAATTTTTGCAGGATGGCTTGAATAAAGGCTTGGCCCTTAATTCCTTAAAGATGTAAATAGCGGTTCTCACCTGTTTCAGGGGTCAGTAAATGGTGGATCCTTGTTGGCTTATCCTGATGTGGCCTGTTTTTTGAAAGGAGTGAAACATCTTCGGCCTCCTTTGGGGTTTTCAGTGACCCTATGGAGTCTTAATTTGATTTTGGAGTTTTTAGCAGGCACTATGTTTAGACCGCTATGTACGCTGTCCTTGCGGTTGCTGACCTTGAAAACGGTTTTCCTTGAGGCAATTTGTTCTGTGTGTAGGGTTTCCAAACTGCAGGCCTTGTCTTGCCGGGAGCCATTTCTCCAGGTAACTCAAGAGGCAGTACACCTGCTAACTGTTCCTTCCTTTTTACCAAAGGTGGTCACTGAGTTTCACTTGAATAGTCCATCTCCTTGCCATCTTTGGACAGAGAGAAAGATGTAGAGGAGTATCGCCTATTGTGACCCTTGGATGACAAAAGACATTTTGCCAGGTATCTAGAGGTTACTGAGCCTTTGTGGAAATCGGATCGCCTATTTGTGCTTAACGGCAGTACTAGACAGAGCCAGCCTCGCTGGCTACAATAGTTTGCTGAATTAAGGAGGTAGTCACGGCTGCATATTTTACCTAGTCAGGTTAGGGATCATTTCACTAGGGCTCAGGCAGTGTCATGGGCAGAAGTTAGATTGTTATCTGCTGTCGACATTTGCTAAGCTGCGATGTGGTCCTCCTTACCCACCTTTTCCAGGTATTATTGTCTGGATGTGCAGACCTGGGAGGACATGGCCTTTGCACGCGTGGTTTTGATTGGACCACGGGCAACCTCCTGCCCTATTTGGGAGTAGCTTGGGTACATTCCACTTGTTCTGGATTCATCTGACTGGACGCTAAGAAATGAGAAATTGCTTCTTATCTGATAATTTCCTTGTCCTGAGGACAGTCAGTGAATCCAGTTTCCCTTCCTTGGCTGCCAAATGATTGTGTAATGATCCTCCTGTGTGCCTACTTGTTACAGGGTTACTCCAATCCCTAGACTAGTGTTGTTACATTGTTGCCTGAGCTCAGTGTTTCCTGTTGGCTATTGAAATGGTTTTCTGTTTTTAATCAAGTTTTTTGCTAGGTTGCTTTTGCAGAAAATACTGGCAGTCTGATGTCACTGCAGGGATGTATATATACTGTGACGTCAGTTTGCTCTGTCTCCATCTGCTGGTTGAAGTGCATAACCTACTTTTTCTGGATTCATCTGACTGTCCTAAAGAAAAAGAAATTATCAGGTAAGTAGTAATTTCTCAGTGCTGTCTCTGAAATCACAGACTCCTTTGACAAGTTAATATAGCATTCACTTATAGTAATGTTATTTCAAAAAATCTGTTGGTAGTCTTCTTTTAAAAAGATGTTTGTGACATCTTTCTAAACCAACAAATTATTTCAAGGCACCTGTAATAATTCTTTTCATTTAATGCTGTGATTGGATTTTACTTTCCTTATTTTATTATATGGTTTCAATGGAACAAAGCACTGACATTAGAAATATTGAAACTCTCAATTGTCCAATTTATTCAGTATTATCAAAATAGTTTGACTAATCAGTATTGTGTTGTATAAGCCTCTCTTTTCTCTAAAAGAGACATGAGATTTTGTTTATATTACTTTTATTGACGTTTTTACTTATACGTCCACTCTTTTTCTTGTGGCACAGCTTGCATAGCCTATGTACAATGTTCAGCATGCTATCTTGTAAGGCCGCCATTTGAACCAACAAAAATGAAGAATGTTTCTCTAATTTTACCCCAGGTTTATTATTATTTATTAAACAATTATCTCCAGTGAGCATAGAATTCAATAGCAATTAATACCTTCTCCACAGAAATTGCAAGTAAGGTTGAGAGCCTTTAACCCAGGTTACGGGTGAAACTGCTAATGGATGCCATATTCAGAGGCGTTATTTCTGCATTAGAATTTGTTGCCGCTAGTTTTTTTTTTTTTTTCAATGCTAATTTTTAAAATCAAAACAAAAGACATGAAACATCACAGTTAAATTGCGGAGAAAAGGCATTTCTGGAGAATGCTGTTAATGTCTTGAATAAAACGGAAAATGTCATAATGCCTCTGTATCGCTCCATGGTGAGACCGCACCTTGAATACTGTGTACAATTCTGGTCGGCGCATCTCAAAAAAGATATAATTGCGATGGAGAAGGTACAGAGAAGGGCTACCAAAATGGCAAGGGGAATGGAACAGCTCCCCTATGAGGAAAGACTAAAGAGGTTAGGACTTTTCAGCTTGGAGAAGAGACGACTGAGGGGGGATATGATAGAGGTGTTTAAAATCATGAGAGATCTAGAACGGGTAGATGTGAATCGGTTATTTACTCTTTCGGATAATAGAAAGACTAGGGGACACTCCATGAAGTTAGCATGTGGCACATTTAAAACTAATCAGAGAAAGTTCTTTTTTACTCAACGCACAATTAAACTGGAATTTGTTGCCAGAGGATGTGGTTAGTGCAGTTAGTGTAGCTGTGTTTAAAAAAGGACTGGATAAGTTCTTGGAGGAGAAGTCCATTACCTGTATTAGTTAAGTTGACTTAGAGAATAGCCACTGCCATTAGCAATGGTAACATGGAATAGACTTAGTTTTTGGGTACTTGCCAGGTTCTTATGGCCTGGATTGGCCACTGTTGGAAACAGGATGCTGGGCTTGATGGACCCTTGGTCTGACCCAGTATGGCATGTTCTTATGTTCTTATGTTCCATTTAATCAGATTGCCTAGACGAGAGGCAAACTATGTATTTGGCTTTTTTTTCTGGTAAATTGGAGACTCCTGACTTTTGATCTGAAATTTGTTAGCCCTTTGGTAAATTGACCCTGTAAGTCACAAACTGTAATTCATACTTCTTTTTTTTTTTCAGATATTGGTTCACAGTCGGCGAGTAATTTATGGCAGTTTTTCTCTGGATAATTTATTGACTGAATAGTAAACTTTTTGGACCTATTTAAAGTAGATATCTGAACAGCAAAAGGCAAGGTGGTCAAAATGCCACTTGTTTCTTCTTTTTTTTTCTCTTTAACTTTCTTTATATGTTTTCAATTATATTTCACAAAGCAACAAACTGTCACAGATCAAATAAGAGCATAATCCAAGTAATAACAAGAATAAAAAATAATCAACTAATAGCAGATTACAAAGTAGAGATGCCCTATTTCAAGTCCACCAGAAGGGGTTAGAAGGATTAATGGAGGGGGGGAGGCAGGATTCAAAGCTACCCTACTATCCAAAAGTGATTTTAACTGCCCTGGTTTAAAAAAGCTACTCGTTTATTCTGAGTGGTATTTCTGTGATTCTGGAAATGTAAACTGAAGTTTATAATCTGCAAATTGTAATATCTCAAACTCAATTAGTGATCTGTTAATTGTTTGTTTCCTGTTATACCTAGTGAATCACAGATCAAGGCCTGAGGAAGGATTCTGATTAATACAGAGTGATGTCTTCTCTGTTTTAAAAAAAAAAAAATAATAATGGCATGTTCTAAGAATAAATAGATTTAATGTCAGGTACTGTATGTGGATATGAAGACTATAGCACATCACGAGTGAGGTTTTATTCTACCTTTCTTAACATGCTTTCCTCATTGCGGAGGGAGAACAATATAGCTAAGGCTATGTTTTCTGTTAGGCAGAGCAAGCAGCTGAGTAGGGGATACCTTCTGTTCTGACAGTGCCGTGTGCCTTTACGGGCATACAGGTCCAAATGGAGAGAGGGGTCGCTTAGAGCAAGGAGAAGATGCTGCCTACTAATAGGGTCACCTCTTTGAGGCGGGGTGAAGAACAACCCCCCCAGTACTCCTGTGTACCCTGGCTATCTCTTTTGTAGTTTGAGTTTACATCTGTTCTTGATATTTTAATCCTGACATGAGACAGCCACTTTTTATTCAGATTTGAAGAAAACTGAGCTGACCAACCAGCTTTTGTTTTTCTTAATGGGAGATCTAGTCCTCCCCTTTAGGCCATGGTCCAAATGATTTCATAGCTACACTGGGGTAGGGTTGCAGGCCATTAAACTCCACTTCCCCTCCTGAATCATACAGGTTCTCAGCTAGAAGGGCAGAATGCTTTTATCCTCAGCTCATTTCTCAGATCTTACTCTCAGTCATGGCTGAAAAAGAAGCTCAGAATGCTGCCTATTCCTGGGCAGGAGAGCTGAGCTGCCTAAGAAATGTCAGAACTGAATTACCAACACCAGTATCAGTATCTTTTCCTTTACTTTCTAACCTGCACTTGCAAATTACTGATGGACAAACATTTCATGTGTCTGTAATATTAGTAAGTATGAACTAAATGGCATGTCCTTTTAGATGCCAAATCATCTAACCGCCTGGAACTTCTAGCTGCCTTACACAGGCCCACTGTTACTGATTTAACTGTTTATCATGAATAAGTACATTTCTTCTAGGAAAAAAAAAGTAAAACAAATCTCTTTTTGCTTGAATGGCAATCTTCTCTAGTAAAAGAATTCAAAATGTTCTTGAATGGGATGTTTTCTTTCATTCAGTACCTTGTATCATGGTCCGAATGCAGCCTGTTAAACTGATGGTGAGCCAGGAGCCATCATATGTAAGGGGACGGGGGTGGTCAATCTTCAAATAAATAAATCTGCTTGCATAGATACAAAGTCTGCAGGTATGTTTATCCCTACAGGCTTTGCACTTATTTTCCAGAGTACAAACATATGTTTCCTTTTGAAAATGCCCTGGCAAAAAGTACATTCAGAGATTTGCGCCACCTTGCTCTGTGGGTGCTTTTTTCCATACAGAGCAACACATAGATTTTGAAAATGCAGTCTATGTTCATTATTTCCATTCCCTGACCTAAGCATACCTCTTGGCCTGCATACCTTTTTTACCTGGCTAAAAGGTAAGACAGTTTTAAGCAGGTGCGTGAGCGCACATGTGCACAACGTTCAGTGACCCACGGCCAGAGACACGTCCATTTGTAACATATACGAGTGTGTGCGCTCATGTTATAGGCTGGATGTGCATACATGTGCGCTCAATTTTTAAATTGACGCATGCATGTTTGCCCAAATCCTGCATCTACCACATAAGTATGGGAATTTTTGCAAGGGACGCTCAGCGACGCCATAGATAGTTTACCCAGTTCGTTCCCAGGTCGCCCATATAAAGGATAAGATTCCAAACCCTCCTAGTTTAATATCTTCCTTTACCCCCTGTTAGCCCGACCCTTAAAACCCCACTGACAAGCCTAGGTTTTTTTTTTTTTTCATACTTACACACCATCCATAGCAGAAGTAAATTTACGCAGCAGGGGACCCCGGCATGCCCGAGGACGCATGAGTATTTGCGTGCACATTTCTTGGCCAGGGCCTGACACGCCCACGCCCCCTCCCAGACCATGCCCATTCCCTACCCCTTTTTAGAAATGTTTTACTTGTGCACGCAATGGATGATACACGCACCCATAGGTGACTTTTAAAATCTGCTTGGCGTTCGCCATCCCAACTTGTGCATGTAGCTCACGGTTTTGGCGCGCGCAGGGCTTTTAAAATTCACGTTTATGCATGTTGTTGATCCTCATATCTACTTTTAGCCAGGCTATGGCCTGGCAGCTTTCAGGCAGTCATTTTACCTAGATAAATTGCTATTTACCCAGATAAATGGCTTCTGAAATATGCCCTCATAAACGAATAATAGTCCCCAAGGCAGGGCATTAACTGATTGATGGTGCCCTGTTTGAATTAAAGACCCAAGGCACATTTCAACAAATGTTAATAGTGAATGTTCTGTCCATCTGGGCCTTTTTGGTTGATATTTTAATTAAATTGCAGTTGGAAGTAAAGTTTTTTTAAACTTTATACAGTAAAGCTTTCTTTTTTATTGCTCCCAAAGTATCAGGTAACTTTTAGATAAGATTGAAATGAAGCATTGGAAAGGTCTTGGGACAGGCTTACAGGCATGAATAATTCTGCTTTTTTCATGCTCATCAAAAAATGTCATCTGCAAATGTATGGTAATTAAAATGTCTGAAATTTGAAGAGTGTCTATATATGGACAATAGATAGTCATACAGTAGATGAACAGGATACTTTGGGTTTTTTTAATCTCTTGTCACTACTATCTTTTTTTTTTCTTGCTCTCACTCTTTTGTTTGGAAACGTGGTAATATAGTAAATGACATCAGATAAACACCAGTAAACCCCTAGCTGAGATTTGAATGATAGACACCAGAGGGTGGTAGTAAATGGAATTTGCTCCGAGTGCCATAGGGATGTGTCCTGGGGCTGGTTCTGTTCAATAAATTTGTGAGTGATATTGCAGAGCATTTTAGAAGGAAGGGTTTGCCTTTTTGTGTGGATGACGCTAAGCTCTGCAACAGAGCGGACACCTTTTGAGGAAGTAGACAGAATATGCAATGATTTAAGAAAGCTCGAGGAGTGGTCGAATGCTTTTCAGTGCAAAAAAAGTACTGAGTCATACATTTGGCAGTGCAGAAATCCAAGGGAATAGCACATGATGTGGGGGGCGGGGAGGATAGAAAACTGATATTTCAAAGTCATCATGCCTGATGATCTCAAGCTAGCAAAACAGTGTGATATAGCTGGGGCTAAAGCCAGAGGCATACCAGGGTGCATAGGGAGAGGCATAACCAGTAGAAAAGGTGATAATTCCTCTGTGCAGGTCATTGGTGAAACCACCATGAAAATAGTTGTGTCCAGTTCTGGAGGCCATTCCTCTGAAAGGCTTTTCATCTGTGCCATTCCACAGAGTAGCGGTGACAGCTGGAGGGAGATGCTGATCCCGCTCCCCCCCCCCAAAAAAAAAAATCACTCTCTCTTTTTCCTTCCTTTTTCTCTCCCAACCAGCCTCCAGAATACAGTTCTCCTAACGTCTTCCCTCTCCTTCTCTTCCCTGTGGATCTTTGGTCAGTTGAGGCTCATCCTGAGGTCTATTCACCAAGAGAGCAGCAGAATCTTAAGGAGTGCAGCCAGAGACTCTCAGCATGTGCTCCGCTGTCAGGCTCCATGGCGGCCCTGCCCCTTCCTGGCTTCCGTACAGGAAGCAGTCCTGAGAGTGGCACTGGCCCTCCTGGCTTTCATATGGGAGGGCCCATACCCTCAATGATATATTTTGTACCATATAATTAAATCTCCCCACAATTTCTTTGTCCCAACTCTATTTGTTTTCCTTAAAATAATTTTTAAGCATTTAAAAACTTGTATTTATCCTTTGTGGACCTCACGAACTCCAAGTATTGTAAACCTGCTGTTCTCAGCCCTCTTATTTAAAATTAAGGATCCTATGAATTAAAATTGAGCATGCCATTAAAGCCCTCACCTGTATGCTAGAAATTATTGAGCTGTGCAGGATGGCTTTCCCGTACATGTTAAAGTGGTCCTAGAAGACATTAGCATGACCATGCAAAGATTTTGCATGTCTGCACATGCAAATGAAGGAATGTCATATGCTAATGTGGGGTGCGTGAGCTCATGCTAGATATCATGGTATGCTCACTCTCCATGCTATTTAGTGAATGTTTGCTAAATGAAAGTAAGTTAATACCTACCTAGGACTGGTGTTACCTTAATAAAGTATGCATGCCACTTATCAAATGGAGACTAAATAGTATGATCATGCTAAACTGAGTATGCTCTTGAGAGAGCTCAGCTAATTGAAAACAGTTGACCTAAAAAATGAAGGACATAAAAAACTGTACCCATAGACGCTTGGTGATGAATATTTTTGACTGCAGACTTTGCCAAAAAAAAAAAAAATCCCAAAGCTAACACACACGTTTTTCCCAAATTCTTACACACACATGCATGCCTCCATACCACCATTATGTCTTCTCAGAGAAAGCAATGACACATCAGATAAGCTTTTCAAGCATTGCTCCACACACCTCATAATGTTTAGGGCACAACTGTTTCATAGTAATGTATTAACAGACAGGCTATAAGGTACTGGCATGATTCTCAGAATCATTGTTATTGCTGTGGTTACTCTGGCCACTTAGCACTGCAGGCATTCAGAGACTTCATCCTGAACAGTAATTTTTGTGGGAGTCCCCGGACCTACCCCCTCTCTCTGGGGCTGATGCAATATGGTGCGCTGAACCGAGCGCACTCTTAACGTGCAGTTGGACACGGGTAGAATAGGCGCTAATCAATCCCCTAATACAATAAGGGGAATAGCACACATTCAACACGCACCCCATGTACTAAAAACCAATGCCGAGTTTATCGGTGTCGGTTTTCCTTAGCGGCGGACAGTCACGAAAACCGATACTGATAAACTCGGCGTTGGTTTTCAGCGAACTCACGAAAACCAACGCCGGGTTTATCGGCGTCGGTTTTCATGACTGCCATATGCTACCTAGCGACCCTAGCGCATCCTTGCTAATGTGACCCCCTAATTTAAATATTGCATGGTGCCCCCCTTTGGGGCGCCATGTGCGCCTTAAGAGAGTGGGCGCTGACAGTTCAGTGCCCGCTTTCTATGCAACTTTATTGCATCAGCCCCTCTAGGGGCAAGTGATTACCCATGATTCCCGTTAAGTCCTTTCTCTCAAATATACAGAGGAATTTTTCAGAGGAGCACCAGCAAGACAGCGAAGAAATGGAAGAGAGGGAGAGTGTAGCATATTCAGGCCTGCTGCGGCCACAGGAATGGTTCAGGAATGCAATAAGACTGGACCAATGTAGTTATGGTACAGATATTTATTTACAGTACTTCAAAGATACAAGAATGAAAATAGTAGCTCACCTTGCATCAGGCATAACTATCAAGTAAACTATCAAGTCCATTGTCTGAGTGTATTGTGAGGTCTTACCAGCTCCCTGGGGCCTCCTCATGCTCTCTAGGTCTGGGCTCATATGGCAGGGTGAAGGGAACTTCGCTTCACCCAGAATCCCTTGCAGCCTTCTGCCTTAAGGAAACCTGGGTTAAAAGCCTGAACTGGGCTCCTTAAAGCAGAATGAGGGCATTGTCGGTACACTCCCATCACATTCCTTCCCCCTCAGCTCGGCCATATCTGGTCGATTGTTCAGACATTCCCAGGGCACACCCTGGCTCTGTCTCAAGTGCCTCCCCCCTCTGGCTGTATTGTCCTCAGCACCCATGAGTTGTCTCCATAATGTTGCAAAATGGGGATAATCTCGACCCAGGACTTATGGAAGCTCGGAGAGGACAGCCACTTCCAACATGGCTTGTCCATTGCGGGCATCGAGGACATGGGAAGTTGAACAGTTTTGCTTTTCCCCGTGTATACGTGTTACTGTCTCTATTTTGTATCATTAATATGTCCTTGAAATAATAAGTCCTGGTGAACGAGGGTTTTGCAATAGCCAGAATGTATCAAGACCTGGGTAAAGGCTCCTTCCAGTTTCATCTGGATTATAAAATCCTTAAGTCGTACACGTGATACCCCCACAAAATTGCAGCTTTGGAGTTTTGACAACTTGTATACCCCAAACATTTTCCCACGTGTCATTAATATTCTGGGGCTTTGTCCCCATTGTTTGCTCCTTCTCATGTTCCGCTAACGCGTTTGAACTCCAGGTTCTCGAGCCAAGGGCTTTCTTCCTTTAAATGACTTCCTGTTTTACACTAAGCACACTCCCAGAAGGCCGGTTGGGTTTCTGCCCTAAAAGAATCTTTGGTCTCTGGCTGTCTATATGGACAGGTCTTCTTCATGCCCGTTCTCTGCACAAAAGGCACAGAGAGGGTCTGCAATGCCCTGTTTCTGGGTTCCCGCCTCTCTGGATTCACCTTTTTTTTTCCAGGTTGCGGGTCGTCGCTGCTTTAGTGTTATTTTTAAGTATGTGTATTCCTTCTTTGTACATTGGCTGGGTCTCCAGGCTAACATCCATAGGTTTGCTTCAGCCATACTAACAGTTCCTTGCCAAGTGTTCTTTTGAGGTTCATTGCTGAGATTCTTTATCTTCTCTACCATGTCAGGACATTGTTATAGGTTGTTTCTCTAAGCCCTTTATGCCAGCAGGCATTGGCTGTGCCTGGTAGAAGGCTTCTGCCACTTCCAGGGCTCTCTCCAGGGTGAGCCATGTATGTGAGCAGATCCAATTCTGCATGGGCTGGTCCAGACATTCTAGGAACTGCTCCAGGAGTATTTGGTGAGCCATTTCCATTCCCAACCTTGCCTTCGATGGAGCCACTTCCACTTGGCATATTTCAAATGATGAAAGAGATTTCTGGGGCTCTCCCGGACTGTAGGGCCACTGCCAATAGTATTCTGGGAGTATCCCGCTCTCTGTAGTATAGCGGCCTTGACGTCCTCATAGGAAGCCCTTCCATATGGATTACTGGCCTGGAACATTGATTGACTTTTGCCTGTGAGCAAATTAGCCAAGTAAATTGTCCAGCTGGTCTTTGGCCAGGCCGACAGGCAGACAGTCCATTCAGAGTTCTTTAGAAAGACCTCAGGGTCCTCTCCTCCATTCATCTTAAACAGGATATGTAAAGGTGAGGGTGCCTGAGGCATTCTGGACATAGCCGATTGCAGGGTCACAGCTTTCTGAGTTAAGACTGCGCCTTATTGCATTAATTAATTGATTAATTAATAAACAGTATTGTAGCCAATACTGTTTATTTATTTGGGTTTGTACAGCATTTTGGAGCTATTGCTGTCCTATGGCCAGGACCTATATTACCTGCTCTATTTTATCTCCCTTTTGGGCCAGCTCCCAAATGGATAACTCACACAAGACAGAGAAAAAAAACACCTGTTGGCCTGTCCGGCCCTAACCTAGAACTTGACCCCTGACTGCTCAGGCTGGGATAGTCCCTTGGCCTGTTGGAGTAGAAATTGAAGTAAGAAAGCCCCCAGGAAAAATCTCTGTTAGCAATTTTTTTTTCTTCTTGGAGGCTGTGGGTTTTTACTTGTGCTTCCTGCTTAAGCAAAAAAAGAATCCCCGAACTGAAACTACGTGTAGCGTATTTGGGCTGCAGGAATGGTTCAGGAATGCAATAAGACTGGACCAATTTTGTTAAGGTGTAGGTATTTAATTTTCTGTTTGTTTTTATTTATTTGTTAAAATTTTATATATCACCTGTAAATTGCATTAACCAAGTGGGGATACAATAACACATAAAAAGAAATAAAAATTTGTGCAGTTAAATAAACAAATGGGAGAAAAAAATTACAATAAAGCATACCATCATTCTAATTAAAACAAAACTCAGTCTTTCCTTAAAAAAAATAACAAAACTAATACAAATAAAAGGAAAAGGTACATTGTTATTAGGCAATGGTAAATGCCTGTGTGAAAAGCAAGGATTTTACTGCTTTCTTAAACTTTACAAAATTAACTTCAACATGAAGGTCAAATGGTAGCATGTTCCACTAGAGATGTGAATCGTGTGCTCGATCGTTTTAACGATCAGGTTCGGATGGTGGGAGAAAAAAATCGGATCGTTAGAGATGTGAATTGGAATCGGTTCCGATTCCAATTCACATTGTTAATTTTTTAGTGAGGCCTGAGCAGATAAAAAAAAACCCCACCCCGACCCTTTACAAATGACCCCTTTGCTCTCCCACCCTCCCGAACCCCCCCAAAATGTTAAATTACCTGGTGGTCCAGTGGGGGGGGGGGGGGGGGGTCCTGGCACGATCTCTCACTCTCGGGCCATCGGCGCCATTTTGGCTACCACTGATAAAAATGGCGCCGATGGCCCGATAAAAAAAAAACCCACCCCGACCCTTTACAAATTACCCCTTTGCTTCTCCCACCCTCCCGACCCCCCCAAAAACCTTTTACATGTACCTGGTGGTCTAGCGGGGGGTCCGGGAGCCATCCCTTCAATCATACCCTCGGTGCCGGTGCCGGTGCTGGAGGTTTCAAAATGGCGCCGATTGCCTTTGATCTCACTATGTCATAGGGAGCGACTGTCGCTCCCTGTGACATAGTAAGGGCAAAGGCGATCGGCGTCATACTGGCAGTCGATCGCCTTTGCCCTCACTTTGTCATAGGGAGCGACCGTCGCTCCCTGTGACATAGTGAGGGCAAAGGCAATCGACTTGGCGCCGATCGCCTTTGCCCTCACTATGTCACAGGGAGCGACGGTCGCTCCCTGTGACAAAGTGAGGGCAAAGGCGATCGACTGCCAGTATGACGCCGATCGCCGATCACCTTTGCCCTTACTATGTCATAGGGAGCGACGGTCGCTCCCTGTGACAAAGTGAGGGCAAAGGCGATCGGCACCATACTGGCAGTCGATCGCCTTTGCCCTCACTATGTCACAGGGAGTGACGGTCGCTCCCTATGACAAAGTGAGGGCAAGGGCGATCGGCGCCATACTGGCAGTCGATCGCCTTTGCCCTCACTTTGTCACAGGGAGCGACGGTCGCTCCATGTGACATAGTGAGGGCAAAGGCGATCGGCGCCATTTTGAAACCTCCAGCACCGGCACCAGCACCGAGGGTGCCCTATTTAACGATACAATACAAATGCCCCCAACGATAAATCGGGGGCATTTGTATTGTATTGTGCACTCTAACGATTTAGAACGATTCTAAAATTATCTGACGATAATTTTAATCGTTCAAAAACGATTTACATCCCTATGTTCCACAGCAATGAAGCCTGGTAGCTAAAAGAAGAATCTCTAGTTGAGTCAAGATGAATCACAGATGGTGAAGGTAGAGTTAACAAACCTTTCTGGGAAGAATGCATACAGTTTCATAAGGAGATAGCAATTTAGTGAGAAATGATGGAGAACCTGTATGTAGTGCATGAAAAGTGAGACTTAAAATTTTGGATTTGATACGATAAATGATTGGAAGCCATTGTAAGTCTGACAAAATAAGTGTAATGTGATCATGTTTCTTGAGTCCATAGATCAAAGATACAAGAATCAAAATAGTAGCTCATCTTGCGTCAGGCACAACTAACAGGTAAATGTTCACTGTCTGAATGTATCATGAGTCCTACAGCTCCCTGGGGCCTCCTCAAGCTCTCTAGGCCTGGGTTCTGGGTAAAGGAAGGTTCCCTTTGTGGAGTCCTGCCTTAAGGTTACCTGGGTTAAAAGTCTGAACTGAGCTTTTTAAGGTGAAATGAGGGAGTTGTCAGTACAGGTGTAACTTTTTGCGCATTAGTTTGTATACATTATTGCAGATCCTGGGAGTCTGTTAGGTGCTATATTTCTGTTTCCATTTCTTCAGTTTTGCACTGAATGCCGAGTGGCTTTTTTGGGTTTCCATTCTAGTTTCTGTCTCCATATTTGTAATTTGTGGTCTTTCTGTACTTGGTGAAGGTCGATTCTATGTGTGTGACCGAGGTGACTCTCCCCTATCAGGGGAGTTGACCGAATTGCATACTTACCTCTGCAAACTTTAAATTTTGCTATGGCTGCAGTTTTTTTTTTATTGTATGTGCAAGTTTGAATTCAGAACTGAACACTTCTAACTATAATAAAGAGGAAAATTGCCCTGTACCTGAATTGCCAGTATGCAAATTGATCTGTTCCGCTCTCCCTCCTTGAACTCTTCAGCTCCAATCTGTTCTCTCTGAATGTAAATTGAACTCTGCTCCGTCTCTCCCTGTAATCTCTAGCTCTGCCCCACTCTCCAGCTCTGCTGCTCTCTCTGTATTGTTCAATCCACTGTCTACTACCACATATGGAAATTGAGCCCTGTCCCTCTCTTTGGTTGTACTCTCTAGCTCTGCCCCTCTCTCTCTCTCTCTCTCTCTCTCCCTGAATTGTTCAGTCCCCCTCTTTACTACCACACAGTGCACCTGAGCTCAGCCTGCACTCTTTGCCACATCTCTCTTAAACACTTCCTCTAAGTATTTCCCTGCCTTGGCGCGCCTTTACTACTAGTAGCAAAGAAACTGAGTGTGCAAATAGCTAAGATAAGTGAACAACCAACAATTCCTCAAGCTTTGGCTTTCTTTTGATAATGGAGTCCTGTGAGCTTCTGTCATTAATCCATTTCTCTCTTCTGTAAAAGTGTACATACAACCTGTAGATAGCTAGAAAGATAGGGGACAGAAGTGGATGAGACCTCATTTGTATAATAATGTTGGATTCGAGGATCCTTGAGCTGGCTGGGACAGATGATGACACACCGTGGATAAAGACCCACAGTGGATGTCAAAGCCGGGAGGTGGCACAGGGCAGGAGACCGGAGGGATCTTCACCACTGGAAGCCCGAGATCCTCCCAGGAGGAGCCCGTGAGGACTCGAACTGCTTGGACTTACATGCGGTCTCCTGTGGGCCGATGTCTGAAGAGGAGTTCCAGAGGATTGAAGAGAGGAGAAGCTGGAGCCAGGAGGCCAACTGGAACTTCACCACTGGAAGCCCGAGGTCCCCCCAGGAGGAGCCCCTGAGGACCCGAGCCGCTTGGACTTAGGCGAGGCCTCCTGGACGTAGTGGAACAGGACACCGAGAGCAGGTCGAAGTCACGGACCAGGTACAGAAGCTAAAGTCAGAAGCCAGGGACGAAGCTGAAGTCAGAAGCCAGTGGACGAGCCGAAGTCAGAAGCTGAAGTCAGGAACCAGAAACATCAACTAGCAACCTCTGGAACAGAGAGAACCTTGTTGCAAGGCAAGGAGTGGTTCTAGATGCAGGGTTTAAATACCCTAAGAGCGTCTGATGTCACCCCAGGCTGTGCTATTCCTTCCCACACTGGCCTCTTTAAATGGAGAGCCCCTGCGCACGAGTCTAGGGGGCGGGGCCAGCCAAGGAGCATCGGCTGCGTCTCCCTCGAGGAGGGAGCGCCGCGGGCAGAAGCCAGGGAGGCCTGTACAGGCCGCAAGGACGCCACAGCAACCCGGACCGTCCCCGAGGTAGGTGGAGGGACCGGGGCACGGCCCGGGACAGCAACAAATAACATTTACTAATAGTATAAATTGTAAGAGTTCCTACATCATGAGCTTTTGCCTGCTTGGAGATAAAATAAATCTGCACCTAATACATAGCTATGCTCTTAATAATTTGCTTTCTGAACATGTACTCATTCTGAAATTTTTGAAAGCAAATAATGTGTATATTGTTCATGTGATATGTTTGCACAATAGATTTTTAAAACAATTTTACAAGTTTATCTTTTGTTTTGTTTTCTGTGACATAAACCATTTTTGTTTGCTCATTCTGGGACCAAGTGTTCCATAAAACTAAAAAAGTTTTACAGAAAAGGATTAGACTTATGGTAGTGGGGAAGGGGTATATTAGTACAAGAGTGGAAAAATACAAATTTCCTGCAGAGAACAAATGATTCTTTAGAGAAAAGTGAGCCCAGCAACATGGGAGAGATCTAAGGTCCAACTAGGCTAGTATCTGGATGGAGATCACCAGAGAAGATCAGGTGCTGTGGGCTGTAGAAGACCATGTGAAACCCCCGCCAAGCGAAAGTCACAGGACCCATGATGGGGATCTGGTTGCCTAACATGGGTAGAAACAGAGAAAAGTGAAAGCTGACTATCTAGTGAGGTGGTATCCTTTCCTATGGTTTGCAAGCTCTTCAAATGTCTATTGCTGTTATCTTGGTTTATAGCTGCTTGTTTCTAAAATAGTCATGTTAACCAAGGAAAATTCTTTTGTGGTGCTATTTAAGATACTGAAATTGAAAGCTGCATATCTGTAGAAGAAAGCTGTTACATGACCTGTCAGATAAAGCCACAAATACATTAAAAACTGTTAGCCAACTGATTTTCCTTCTGTGGAAACCTCTGGTATCAGACTTTTCTGTTTGACAAATCTATATTTGTCCTAACTCCAACCTGCTCACACATGCCTGCAGAAACAAATGTTTCTTTCTGAATCACCAATAGCAACTATATCATCACAGTTATAAAGAGTATATTAATGGAGAAAGAACATGGTATTTGCTTAGCAGTAAAATTTGTTTATATTAAGTAGGTCTAGCATAAAAGGCTTAGAGTATAATATTTGCTAGGTGCTTCCTGCAAAAGGACTAGTTGAGATCTGCCCTTACAAGTGGTTTCATTTACTCACTGGGATGACGATTTGCAAAAAGCAGTAGTTTACGGAAGTGGCACTAAATTTACACAGTTTGGTTGACTCTAGTATTTTCTCATGGACTGTAGACTGAATAAGTTTTTCATTGCTAAAGTTCCAGAGTTTTCCACTTGACCATAGAAACCTGTTTCTCATTGCTATAATACTGTACTTCACCATATGTCTTTTCTATCCAGAAGATAATATACTGTCTGTTTTCTTTAAATAACTAGATGATATTGAATTTAATAAAAAGTAGATTCTTCACCTCAATTACTCTTTAGGGTGAATGCATCTCCCTCTCTCTATACACCCTTAACCAATAAGCCTTGATGCTTTTATGGTATGGGGTACTGATAAGCAAACATAAAGGAAAAAGCACAGGACTGCTTCTGTGGCCAAGTTCAGAAACAAAACACATCAATCAGCATTGTCTGAATTTTCAAGAAGACTCCTCACCCAGTAAAAATGTTTTCATGTTAATATATAAGGCTTGGGGATAACCTGCATGGAGCGACAGTTGCAGTCGTGGGAGACTTGCTGGGCAGACTGGATGGACCTTTTGGTCTTTTTCTGCCGTCAATAAATACTATGCCACTATTTCTTGTATTATACTCCTAAGGATAAGCATTGGCTTTCCCAAAGCTACCTGGCTAATAGTTCTCATGTTGTTCAAATGGGTAAATAACCGTTCCCTATTTACCTGTTCAACCCACTCATGATTTTATAAATTTCATTCCCTGTACGTACCTGGATCAGTCCAGACAGTGGGTTATGTCCCCAATCCAGCAGATGGAGTCAGCACAAGCTTTGAGGGGGCGTATCCATATATACTACTACCCCCTCTGCAGGAGTCAAAGTGCGGTTGTACCATGAAACTATATAAAGCATTTATTTATTTATTTACTATTTATTTATTTGTATTTATTGATTGCCTAATGGCAAAAAGCTCTAGGCCATTCAAAGACAGAATATTAGGTTTATTAATTTGCCAAAGACAAGAATGGTTACTCCTATGGAAATATTAAGGACATATCTTCTTGAGCTATTGAAGATTCCATAAAATCTTATACCCCCTATTTCTAAGGCATTTTATTTACCGTCAAAAAATGCCCCACAAGATGGGTTCTTTGGATGTCCTTAATTTGACTACTGAGTTTAAATAATCTGTAGATGATGTGATATCACCAGCGACTCTTATAGTCATTCTAGTTTTTGTTTCAAGCTGTGATTACATTTAGAAGTTATTGTTTCATAATAGGGAGTCATTGTTTCGAGGATTAAAAATACTTATTTACCTAGATATCTCTAAAGCGACCCAGGGTAAAAGGAGGAGATTTTTGCTATTGTGATCTGGGGTTTTACAATTGGGTGCTTTCTTTTGGCTTAATTTTCCTTGTACATGTATTGTTAATTTTCAGGGGGTCAAATATGTTTTCCTTGATTCTTCTCAGTTAACTGTTTTCTTGAATGAAACATCAGGGGAACAGCTCCAGGATCCCAACTCTTGGAGCCACTTTGTCACCAAATTGTTAGACTCTAATAGGTTGTTTGAGGTCTAATCATCGTTTTGTCCTTCTTTTGGGTATGTAAAGATTTTTTTTTTCCTTTGTCCTTGTAATAGTCCTCTCTCCTCACTTTGTGGACTGATATGACATAGAAGTTATATATTCATGATGCCATATCCTGTATTTACTAATTTTTTCTCCTTATATTGTTTCTTAACAAGTGTATTAGGTGGTTATTAGAACTTAAACTGATATAAATAAAAAGTTGTAAAAAAAACCTTGAGGCTTGGCAACATCCAACAGGCAGCGTTTCAGGGAGCATAATTTATCTTCTTGCAAAAGGAGGCCTCAGTCTTTAGGACTGAATAACATCCTCTGTGAAGGGATTAAAACATATAATTAAAAAGTCAAAGTCTTATGGAATGTACATGATAGAGATGTGAGAGTAAGGTCTGAGAAGCATTACCTCTTTTAAAGGGGGCACACTCAAACCACAAACACATACACATTGACACCTAACCACTAAAACAGAACACACCAGGCCAGAGATTTTAAAAAATTGCCTTTTTATTGGCAACCAATTGGTTTTCAAAACAAAGAAGTTACCGTATTCTTTGCAAGACCACCATGCAGATAAAGAATAAGTGACAAAAGCCAAGACTAGCTTTACACCTTAATGGGGGGAAAACATAGATACAATCTATCACAAATGGCATACCGAACAAAAGTTAGATTGCAAGCATGTCATCTTATCCTTAAGTACCCAGGTGAACACAAAGAACAGAGCACATTAAGCGGAAGTGGAAACCCAAATGAAGAGAACATTGGCCCCATGACTAGATAGTGGAATGTGTCCATACATCTGTATAGCTAAGCACTATTAAGTCCTTCTATTCAGTTCAGAGGTACAGGGCAGGCAGCCTTCTGCCATAGGCAATGTAGGAAAATGTCTAGGGGAAACCAATCATGAAAGACGATAACCAACATAGAGGCCAATGCAGGAGACTGGAGACCAGATGTAGGAGCCAGAAGCCAGGAGCCAGGAGACTGATGACCAAATGTAGAAGCCAGGAGCCAGGAGACTGATGACCAGATGTAGAAGCCAGGAGCCAGGAGACTAGGAGACCAATTAGATGCATTCTTTATACAGAGCACTTCCACGATCACTATGTCAGTGGAGGTCTGCTTTCAGTGAAGAAAGACTTCTAGAGGCAGGTAGTATCCACTGCACACATAGCTATACTCTTCTTCAGCAGCATCTCTTTCAGCTTCTCGGGCAGTAGAACCACATTTAGGAGCTACAACTATGCTGTATGGATTGCTTCTGGACATATATGCCATCACCCAGGCACAGAGACTGTTCAATCAGGGCAGGCCCAACAGGCAACCTTCCTTCACCCAGGCACAGGGACTCTTCAGCCAGAGCAGGCCCAGCTGCAAGGATGACGTAGCACAGGAAACCCTGATAAAGAACAACTCTTCTGTACTGCTATTCATCTCTTGCCTCTTCTAAATCTCTTGTCAGTGGGCTCTTCTTCCCCTCTGCCCATGCCATGGCCATATAGCCTGGGACTGTTTCTGGGTATGGTTGATGAAGATGCTGGACTGGTGGCCACCTGCTGGAATGCTTGCATTGTTTGCAAGATGATGCTTTTTAAATTGTTGATGGCTGTTGTCAGGCTTGTATTTAGTGTTCACAAAGGCTACGAGAGTGTTGAAAGATTATCAGGTGGTAGTGTTTGCTGCCGCTGGACTTACCACATCAATTGCATTTTCCCAGCGACGGCTTCTTAGGTCCCGGTGGAGTGTGCTGCCTTGCAGATGTAGATCCTCTTGTATGTTGGCCAAGTTGATAACTGGAAGCTGTGGGGGTGCCTGTGTTTTTTAGCTGAGCTGGTGGAACTGTGTGCAGAGACCATGTAGACAATGTTTGTGGATGCTAGTACAACTGTCCCATCTGCTCCTTCTGTAGCCTCAGCCCGGCTGTCCTCCTCCTGTACATATGGTGGTGTGGTGGTAGTGTCTGGCAAAGTGGGCATGTTCTCCTCCTCCCATGTAAGATCTGGTATAAGTTTTACCAATGAGAGATCTGCCAGCTCCAGATCTTCATTGTGGCTGTAACTCTGGCTAGGCCCGTCTTTCTGGCTATGGGTATGCGGCCTCCTCCACTGTAATTATGTGTCATGCTGGGTCCTGTGAAAGGAAGCAGCAGAACTTCTGAATGGACTGGATCACTGGATCAAACTGGATCAAACTCAGAACGTACACAAAACCTGCATATCATCCCATTTCACGACAACAAAGGCTAATCCCAATAATGATATCGCCAATTACACAAATCCTAAGTCTCTCTCTGTTTACTCTAACCCTATTCAACGCTCAGTCGCTCTCCAAAAAAACGCACATCCTCAATGATTATCTTATAGAATTCAACCCAGACATCTGTGCAATCACAGAAACATGGTTAAAACATACAGATACTGTACTAACAAACCAGCTTCCCACTCAATCTTACGACCTCTTCTCAGTCCCCAGACCCCAAAAAAGGGGTGGAGGGCTCCTCCTGGCAGCAAAAAAAGGACTAGGCATAACTTTACAACATACTAACATCTCCACCAAACTAGAATTATCCCTCTTTAAATCTGAACAACTCCAATTAGCCCTCATCTACGCCCCACCATGAACCTTAGAATCAGACCCCTCTCCTTTGATTGAGCTTTAGCCAAACACATTAACGCCGACAAACCCGTAATAATCCTTGGAGACTTTAACCTGCATGTGGATGCTTCTCCACAATCCATCAACTGCATAACAGTTCTCTCCTCACTCAATCACTTGGGTTTTACTCAAATTGTCAACAGCCCCACCCACAAGGCAGGCCATACATTGGACCTCATCTTCATTAATGATAGCTTTACCATCTACTCTAATCCCACCTGCTCTCCAGTTCCCTGGTCAGACCACAGGGTCATCTATACGACCCTTAAGATCAACAATCCACCACCTCAAGTCTCTACCAAATCCACCATCCATTTCAGGAAACCATGTTCACTAGACCTACTCAGTGAAAAGATGTCTGAAGCACTAAATCAACTAGACCTCACAGACGCAACCACAGCAACCACCTCATGGATCAATTTCAACAATAAAATTGCGGATCAAATCTGCCCAACTTCAACCAAAACCATACAACCCGCTTTGGACAGCAGAAAACCTTGGTTTACCCCTGAACTTAAATCCCTCAAGCAAACACTAAGAAATAAAGAACAAAGCTGGAGAAAAAACCCGACCACTTCGTCACATGCTATCTACAAATCCCTTCTCAATACATACAGGAACGCCATCCTTAGAATAAAGAAAGACTTCTACGCAAAAAAAATCCACAACTTCATTTTTGACTCAAAGGCACTTTTCTCCTACATCTCTTCACTAACTAAACCATCTCCTCCCACCATTCCAGACCACCAAGCACTCAACAAAGCCAACAAACTCGCCAATTATTTCAAGACAAAAATCACCAACCTTACCTATTCTCTCACAACCAACAGCCTCTCCCCAATACACCATCTCATAACCCTGCCTCAACAAAACGCTAGTCTCGAGTCATTTGAGCCCACCTCTTCACTGGAGATAGAAAATACCCTCAAGAAACTCAAACCATCCTCCCACCCATCAGACCCATTACCAACAAATCTGCTCATCGCCATCCTGAACACCATCTCAAAACCAATTTCTGAAATTATTAACACATCTCTTTCTCAAGGCCTAGTACCTAACCAGTTAAAATTGGCAATCCTCAAACCACTGCTAAAAAAAACCAAACGCCTCTCCATCGGACCCAGCTAACTTTCGACCAATCACAAACTTACCTCTCATTGCCAAATTGATGGAGAAAATTGTCAACAAGCAACTGACAGAATATCTGGAAGATCATAACATTCTGTCCCTGGCTCAGTACGGCTTCCGTAAATTCCTAAACACCGAATCTCTCTTACTATCACTCACGGACACCATCCTCGTTAACCTGGAGAAAAAACAATCTTACCTGCTTGTTCTTCTAGATCTGTCTGCAGCTTTTGACAGGGTAAAACACACTATACTTATAGACCAACTAGCCAACATAGGCATCAAAGGCTCAGCTCTCAGTTGGTTTCAGTCCTTCTTGAGCAACAGATTCTATAAAGTCAGGATAAACAACAATGAATCTCATCCAGTCCTTACAGATCAAGGAGTCCCTCAAGGATCTTCACTTTCACCCACCCTCTTCAATATCTACCTCCTCCCTCTCTGCCACCTATTCTCAAACCTCAAGCTTACCCATTACCTCTATGCGGATGACATACAAATCCTTCTCCCGATTACAGAATCCCTTCAAAAAACGATCACCTACTAGAATGACTGCCTTCAGCCAATTAAAGACTTACTCTCTAGCCTCAATTTAGTATTGAATGCCAATAAAACTGAAATGCTCATTATCTCCCATGACCCCCTCACCATCTCATCAAGCTCCTCTCAATCAATAAACTCAAATAGCATGTTCTCACCTGACGTCAGGGATCTTGGAGCCTGGCTAGACAACAATCTAAACCTAAAAAAGTTTATAAACACTACCACAAAGGACTGCTTTTACAAATTGCAAGTCCTCAGAAAGCTAAAACCCCTCCTTTACTTCACTGACTTCCGGCTAGTACTCCAATCCATCATACTATCTAAGCTCAATTATTGCAACTCCCTTCTTCTCGGTCTCCCCACAAATACTATCAAACCCTTACAGATGGTACAGAACGCCGCCGCCAGAATCCTCACAAACTCTAACAAAAGAGAACATATCACTCCAATCCTTCGTAACCTTCATTGGCTTCCTATTAAACACAGAATCCTCTATAAAGTGCTCACAATCATTCACAAAGCAACACACAAACTTGCTCCTATCATGTTAAGCACACAACTTCAACCTCATACATCTTCCAGACCAATTAGAAGCACATACAAAGGCACACTGCATGCCCCACCGGTAAAATCATCATTGAGCAAACGAGCACTATCTTCAGCAGGCCCCCACCAATGGAACGCGCTCCCCTCAGATCTAAGACTTGAACCATGTCATCAGGAGTTCAAAAAAAAGCTAAAAACCTGGCTTTTCCGCCAAGCCTTCCCAGACACTTAATGCTGCCTAGACGCGATGATAAACCCAAATTATGGGATACCTCATTGAGTTATACTATTATGATTTTTTAACTGTACTATGATTTTGAGTTCAAACGTTTCTTGTATTTATACTATATTATACTATTACTATGTTTAATTGGTATTTTGTTCTATTGTTCTATGTAAAGCCCCTCCTCTTTTTTGGGCATTTCACTGTTTTACGTAAACCGGAGTGATTTGTATTTCATACAAGAACATCGGTATATAAAAATAAAAAATAAATAATAAAAAAATAAATCACAATTTTGACTTGATGGGTAACATAAAATATTCACTTTTCTAATCTAAAAGTTGAATATCTTTATTACTTTTCATCAACCCTCTGGTATACTCCCCTTATACCTGCCCAATGCTTATCTGCCATCTCTTCATTTGCTGTGTGCGTATTGGGCACCACTCCTTGAAGACATATGGCCCCAATTGTCTCAGTTGCTGTTCCATGGGTGTCATTGTAACATAATAATGATGCAGAAAAGAACAAAATGGTCCATCCAGTCTGCCAGCAAGCTTCTTATGGTAATATCTGCCATACCGTGCAGGTTACTCTATTTTACTCTTAAAGGTAGCAACTGCCACTTGCTGCAGTTATTCCCAAGACTTATGATATCCCCTAAAAAAAATTACTGCTAGCAACATTTTTATTGGGTGATGAGCCTTCTTGAAAATTCAGACAGTGCTGATGTGTTTTACTTATGGACTTTGCCTTAGAAGCAGTCCTGTGATTTTTCACTTATGTCTGCATATCAGTACCCCAGACCATAAAAGTCAGGGCCTGTGTTGGTTGTCTGAATCCAATTCCTCTTCCACCTCTGCCCCACCCAATGTCATCACAGGGGAGAGTGATGTTGTAGTTGCATCAGAGCGTCAAGGCTTATTGGTTAAAGGAAGTAATCCCTTGCCTTCTGTTTAGGGTAGTATTAGCTGCTCCATGCAGGTTACCCCCATGCTTATGTTCCCCAGACCGCAAACATCAGGGCCCTCATTAGTTGTTGTCTGAATTCAACACCCCTTATCCCCCTGTCATTAAAGCATAGAGCAATGTTGCAGTTGCAGCAAAAGTATCAAAGCTTATTGGTTAAGGGGAGTAACCACCACACAGGCAAGTTACCCCATGCACCCTTTTCTTCATTTCCATCCTCTAGCCTTTAGGGATTCACAGTGTTTATCCCATGCCTCTTTGACTGTTTTTGTCTTCACTTTCTCCTCCAGGAGGGAATTACAGGCAACCACCACCCTCTCTGTGAAGAAATATTTTTTGGTGTTGGTTCTGAGTTGTCCCCCTTGGAGTTTCATTTCGTGAGCCCTAATTCTACTGATTTCTTTCCAGCGTAAATAGTTTAGTTTGTGCATCATTAAAACATTTTAGGTATCTGAAGGGCAGTATCTTATCTCCCCTGCACCTCCTCTCTGCCAGGGTATGCATATTTAGATCCCTCAATCTCTCCTCATAACTCTCTTCCGATACTGACCCCACACCATTTTGGTTGCCCTTCTCTGGCCTGCATGTATCCCGATCTACCAGTGAGAAGATGTGAGATAAATAAAAAATAAATGAATAGATGTGTACCTAAGAAGGTAAAGTGACTTGCCATAGGTCACAAGAAGTGTTAATGGATGAAATGAGGCTTTCAGCTCATTGCCTTAACTACTAGGTCACTCCTTTTCCTTGCTTTTGTGTTTCATAGGTATGACTTCATATCTAACCATTAATACATTTTCCAGAAACTATTTTATTCTTACTTTGTTAAAAAAAAAAAAGACATTACTTTGTTAAATAAATGCCATCTGAATTTAGGGAGAAAAAAAATCATATGATGTGAAAGGCATTTTCATTTTTCTGTGTTCATTGAGTGTTCCAGGATTCCGGAACAGTCCATATCCTGCTGATAAAGCTTTAAAATCCATTTTCATCATTTGAGAATCATCTGTGTGGCCACAACAGCAAACAACACTGAACAATTTATTCTTAACTGTTAGCAGCTATGCCTGTCTAACTTTTCATATATAGTACATGTAGCTTAAAGAAAAAGAAAGCCCCTCCAATTAACAACCTCGCTCTAAGAGAGAAAATAGTCTTGTGTTTTTTATATGTGTACTATCAGAGTAACTTTAGCTCCGGCGGTGCCCTGCGCAAGCAGGAGGAGCAGTGCTCTCCATGGGCAGAGAGGAAGGGGAAGTGCTTCTGGTATGCTGTGAGCAGCGACATCCTTTTTTAAACCACCACAGCACCTCTGAAAAGGTGGCACCCTGTTACGGCTGCAGAGCACAGGCTGTGGTCTTAAAGCACAGTTATCCTGATGCAGTGGCCTACTTTCAATTTGAAAGAAGACACCCGAGTTATTATCAAAGTCTCTATTCAGAATAAATAAAACATACATAAATCTGTTCCAGTTTGTGGCTGACATATTTGCTTATAAATTGCAAGCTCAGAGTATGACAAGTGGGGCATAAATTTTCCTAAAGCATTATGGGATGCTTTTTTTTTTTTTTCCTCAGGAGTCCACCCAGAGAGCAGTATTTAGAAAACTCGTGATTCTGAAACCAGCAGAGAGCACATTTAAAATAAAAGTACTTTCTGAAGCACATGGTCAGAAGGTATGCAAGCAGACCAGGTTTGACAGCTGGCTAGAAATAAGTTCCAGAAACAACTGAAGCAAAGCATTTATTTCTCTATAGAAACAAGTGAAAAAAAAAGTCAGAAAATCGTTAATAAGCATCTGTAATCACAATACAAAAAATTAACTTAAGCGCATACTCAATTGATGGATGATAAATACTATATTGCTACCGCTTCTCTAGGAATGAAGTATGAATGTCAAGATGAGGTACACAGCATCATTCAGCATAGGCATATGAACTATTTTCCTCATCTTCTTTCCTTGTCCTTTGCTCAGGCCTTTTCTCTCTTTTTTTTTTCTGACCATGTTCCTGGAAGTCTTTGGAAGCTTATTTGTGTCCCCTACCCCCTCATAATAATTTTTTTTTTGTTTAGTATCCTATCCACATCAAATCTTCAGTACATCAAGGGGGATCCTGACAGGGAATTCATTTTTTGATCCACTTATACGCATGGATGCGTGCGGTTCCTGAAAAATATGCTTCATTAGTTCTGTAGGGATTTTCTTGTTCTTATTTGTAAAAGAAATATGGGAAAACATTCATAGAAAATGGAAGAAAATCTCAGTAGAGAAGGAATACGATGTGACATAAGTTAGTAGAAAATGAAAAAAAGAATGCAGAAAAGTATTAAAGGTGTTAGAATTTGTGGAATAGCCTCCCAGTGGAAGTGGAGGAGGCAAGAGAAACCCCCAAAAAACAGTAACAGAAATTAAGAAAGCTTGGGATAATCATAGAAGATGCTTAGCTGAAAAGAAGAAAAGTTAAAGCTAGCTGTGGTCTGTAACAACTGCAAAAGAAAATAATTTGGGCAAACAAATGTAGACAAAGAGCACCCAGATGTGAATGACTCTAAACTGCCTGTACCATTTGCTAACAAGCAGATTGTGAATACAAAGAGAAATGAAAGTATGGTAAAAAAAACAAAACAAAAAACCACCACACTTTAAAATGTCTGCATGTGAGTGCCAGAAGTCTGAACAGTAAGATTGGTGAGTTAGAAAATATGGCATTTTATGAAGGTATAGAAATTATAGGCATTTTAGACACGTGATAGAAAAGAGGATAATCACTGGGATACTGTGATACTAGGGTATAACTTATACCATTGTGATAAGGCAGATCAAATTGATGGAGGGGGTGTCACTATGTGTAAAAGAAAGCATAGAGTCAAGCATGATAAAAATCCCGTAGGAAAGAAAATGTGGTGTGGAATCCTTATGGTTAGAAATTCCATGTGTGATGGATAAGAATATAGCAGTGGATGTATGCTACCGGCCAAAATGAAGAAACAGACTTGAAATGTGAGCTGAAATTATAAAGGCAAATAAATTTGGCAATACAATAATAATGGGAGGTTTCAGTTACCTCACTACAGAATGGGTCAATGTCTCATCGGGACATGCTAGAGAGATAAAGGGCCAGATTTTTGAATCTACGCCTGATTTTATAACAAGTGCGCGCAGCTGCACGCACTTGTTATAAAATCCAGGGTCGATGTGCACATGGGGGTGCACACTTGTGCACCTTGCGCGCGCCGAGCCCTAGGGGAGCCCTGATGGCTTTCCCCGTTCCCTCCGAGGCCGCTTTGAAATTGGAGCGGCCTCGGAGGGAACTTTCCTTCAGCCCCCCCACCTTCCCCTCCCTTCCCCTATCTAACCCCCCCCAGCCCTACCTAAATCCCTCCCTACCTTTATTTCTTTATTTACACCTGCCTGTAGGCAGGCGTAGGTTGTGCGTGCTGGCCGAGTGCCGGCGCGCGAGCCCCGGCACAACTGCTGTGCCGGAGGCCTCGTTCCCGCCCCCACCCCGGCCGGTCCTCCAGGCCATTACAGACCTAGCACAGAGGATCCTGCAGCAGCAGCAGCAGCTTCTCAAGATCCTGGCAGGCTCACTGCCCATCTAGATGCCACCGCAATGTCTGCTGTTTCTTCAGCTGCTGCAGCACCTCCAGGCATGCCTGCTCCACCCATGATCTGCTTACCGGCTCTATCCCAGTATGCAGGGGACCAGAAAAAGTGCCGAAGGTTCCTGAACCAATGCTTTATGTACTTTTCTCTCCAGTCGGTACTGTTCCCTAACAACGCAGATAAGACCACTTTTGTTCTTTCCTTATTGAACAGGAAGGCCTTGGCCTGGACCTCCCCATTATGTTAGTGAGCAGATCTTCTTCTTCAGGATATGCAACAATTCGTTAAAGCCTTCAAACTCGTCTTTGATGAATCCAGCTGGCTGACCACAGTGGGTTTGGATCTCCTTCACCTATGCCAGGGCTACCGGACCTTGATGGACTACGCAGTTGAGTTTCGGACCATGGCTACGGAGGTGAACTGAAGAGAGGACAGTCTCCGTAATATTTTCATGGAAGGGCTATCTTGAACTCTGCCTGCTCTGACCACAGCCTGAAACTGTCTCCGTTTTCCTGCTGCCTGTCCTGACTGCTGCTCATCCTGACTCCACTTTCTTCACTATGCTGGCCTGCAACCTATGTGATGGATCTTTACCTCCACAGAGGCCTGCACCTAAGTCCAGTCAGCCCCGGCACCTGAGGGCTGAACCTTAGGGGAACGAGGGCTGGTATTGTTGAAGCCCCAGTTGGGCCTCTGTTCCAGCCAGCTCTGCCTGCCTATAGTGGGGACCTGCAGGGCTCCTCCCTGCAGGTTGTGCCCACTCCACTTCAGACTAAGGATCCACTTCCACAACAAGGATATTAAATAAAACTACTACTGTAGAAAGAGGAAATTTGAAAAAAACTAAAAAGAGTTGAAAGGGTTAAAAGTTTGCATGAGGTGAACATTGTTTAAAAATACCATTTTGGAAGCCCAGATAAAATGTATTTCATGAATTTAAAATGGTCAAAGGAAGATCAAATGACTGCCAGCTTTGTTTAATGGTGAGGTAAAAGAGGCAGTTAAAGTGAAAAGGGCATCATTCAAAAAATGAAAAGTAGACCCAAATGAAGAAAATAAGAAGAGCATAAGCACTGACAAGTTATATATAGAACAGTAGTTAGACAGGCCAAGACAGATTTTGAGAAAAAGTTTGCCAGTGAGGCAAAAACTAATAATAAATGTTTTTTCAAGTATATTTGAAGCTAAAGGCCTGTGAGAGAGTGCGTCAGAATGTTAAATGACTGAATGATAAACGGGGTGCTCTGAGAGGACAAGGAAATGGAAAAACTGAATGAATTATTTACCTTGGTCTTCATGGTGGATAATGTTGGAAAGATACCCACACTGAAGCATTCTTTAATGGTGGAGATTCTGTGTAACTAGAACACATATTTATGACAAAGGAGGATGCAATAGATCAGATTGACCAACTAAAGAGTAACAAGTCACCAGGACATCCACTCCAGAGTTTTAAAAGAGCTAAAACATGAAATTGCTAACCTGTTACTAGTAATCTGTAACATTTCATCTAAAATGGCCACAATTCCTGAAGACTGGAAGGTGGTCCAATGTGATGTTGATTTTCAAAAAAGGCTCCAGGGCTGATCAGGAAACTATAGGCTGGTGAGTCTCACATTGGTATCGAGCAAAATGGTAGAAGATGTTCTTAAAAACAAAATCACTGGCAATATAAATAGACATGGCTTAATGGGGAAATCAACATGGTTTTAGCAAGAGAAAGTCTTGTTTTACCAATCTGTTAGAATTGTTTGAAGGTACATAAGAACATAAGAATTGCCATACTGGGGCAGACAAAGAGTCCATCAAGCCCAGTATCCTGTTTCCAAGAGTGGCCAATCCAAGTCACAAGTACCTAAACATTAAATAAATCTCAAGCTAATATTGCTTATTAATTAATAGTAGTTTATGGATTTTTCCTCTAGAAACACAGTTACACTAAGGGGCAGATTTTAAAAGCCCTACGCTCATAAATCCAGCTGGATATACGCATGTAGGGGGGTTATGCGCGCCGAGCCTATTTTGCATAGGCCCGGCGATGCATGCGAGCCCCGGGACATGCATATGTCTCGGGGCTTTCTGAAAGGGGCGGGGAGGGGCAGGGCCGGGCCGAGGCCTTCGGGACAGCGGCCATGCTGGGGGATCGCGTGCTGGCCAAATGCCCGGAGGCAGCTTTAACTTGCATAATAAAGGTTAGGGGGGGTTTTAGGTAGGGCTGGGGAGTGGGTTAGGTAGGGGAAGGGAGGGAAAGGTGGAGGGGGGGGTGGAAGGAACAGGAAAAGCCATCGGGGCTCTCCTAGGGCTCGGCGCGCGCAAGATGCACAAGTGTGCACCCCCTTGCGTGCGCCGACCTCAGATTTTTTAACCAGCTTGCAATCCACAAAAGGACATCCTCCTATCCCATTTCTTTTTAGTTTTCTTAGATGCCTCTCATGAGGGACTTCGTCGAATGCCTTCTACCGGTTCACCTTTGTCGAATGCCTTATACCTTTGTCGAATGCCTTCTACCGGTTCACCTTTGTCCACATGTTTATTCATCCCTCCAAAAAATGTAGGAGATTTGTGAGGCACGACTTCCCATGGGTAAATCCATGCTGGCTGTGTCCCATTAAACTATGTCTATTAAATGTTTTGTGATTTTATTCTTTATAACAGTTTCCATGATTTTTCCCAGCACTGAAGTCAGGCTCACTGGTCTGTAGTTTCCGAGATTACCCCTGGAGCCCTTTTTAAATATTGGTGTATAAATGAAAGTAGATAAAAGTGTAAATAAACATGTAGGTAAAGGTGAACCATTTGGTATAGTGTATTTGGATTTTCAGAAGGCATTTACAAAGGTCCCTATCAGGGATTCCTCAGGAAATTACATAGGATAGGGATAGGAGGCAGTGTTCTATTGTGGATTGGTAACTGATTAAAAGATAGGAAACAGCGGGTCAGTTTTCAAAATAGAGAAAGGTTTTAGTGGATTACCACAGGGATTGTGCTATTTAATATATTCATAAATGATCTGAAAAAGAGAATGACAAGTTGAGGTGATCAAATCTGCAGATGACATAAAATTATTCAAATTTGTTAAAATGGCAGTGGATAGTGAGCAACAGCAGAAGAACCTTGTAAGAATAGGAAATTGGGCAATTGAATAGCAGATGTAATTTAATTTAGAAAAATGCAACCTGATGCTTATAGGGAAAGTAATCCCAACTATAGAGGTACACGATGCTGGGCTTTGTATTGGGAATCATTACCCAGGAAAAGGATCTTAGCGTCCTTGTGGACAATATGTTGAAATCTTCAGATGAGTGTGTGGCAGTGGTCAAAAAAGCAAATGGAATGTTAGGAATGGTTCCAAAAGGAAATGAGAATAAAATAGAAAATATATTGTCTCTGTATCTAGCCATGGCGTGACTGCACCTTGATTATTGTGTGCATTTCTGGTCACTCCTTTTAAAGAAGGACATAGCAAAACTAGAAAAGCTGCACAGGAGAGCAACAAAAATGATAAAAGGCATGTAATATCTCCGCTGTGATGAGAGGCTACACAGGCTAGGGCACTTCAGCTTGAAAGAAATGACTGAGAGGGGTCATGATAGAAGTTTATAAAAACATGAGTGGGGTGGAATAGGTAAGTAAAGGACAGTTATTTACAACCAGCAGATTTAAAACAAATTGTAGAAAGTACTTTTTCACTGAGTCCAATATTAAGCTGTGAAATCTTTTGCCAGAGGACGTGATCAAGGTGATTTGCATAGCAGGGTTTAAAAGAGGTTTAGATAATTTTCTGGAGGAATAGTCCATAACTAGAGACCATTTTTTTCAATATTATACCAAAATAAAAAATATGACTTTTCCACTGATTTTTCTCCTGTTTGTTATAACAAAGACATTTTTCACTGATTTTATTTTTGTTATAACAATGGAAATCCCAGGAAAAATAAAATAAAAACCTAAAAAAGAAGGTCCCTATCCATAACATATTCAGGCCAATGCAATGCAGTGCACTCAGCCAAGCGTACTGTTCAATCCCTGGCTGGACATGGGTTTTGGACGTGCGTACACAACCCCTTATTCTATAAGGGGATTAGCACGTCCAAAACACACATCCAACCCCCTGAGAAACTAATAGCGCTCATCACATGCAAATGCATGCTGATGAGCCTATTAGTGATTCTCTCCCGATTCAAAAAAGAAATGTGTGCCCGGAGCAGGCATTAATTTTGGTGGAGCCCAAAAAGTGTACAGAAAAGCAGAAAATACTGCTTTTCTGTACTTCCTCCGACTTAATTTCGTGGCGATATTAAGTCAGAGGAACAAAAAGGAAGTCATCTTTAAAAAAAATAAAAAAATGTGCCGGTGGTCAGGTTAGGAAAAGGGGTGCTCAATTAATGAGCGTCTTTCTTCCAAACCTGTGGCTATGCAGCCAACCTCTCCTGGGTGCCCGCTGCCAAGGAGGCACTAGGAGCACACAGTTTCCCCGAGCGCCCCAGAGAGATCGATCGGCGTGCGTTGGGACTGAGTGCCCGTTTTCCCCATGCTGTATTGTATCAGCTTGATTATGAGCCAGGTAGACTAAAGAAAGCTATTGCTATCCCTGGGACTGAGTACAGGAAAGAGATCTGCTTTATGGGATCTGCCAGATACTTGCAACCTGGATTGGCCACTGTCGGAGACAGGATGCTGGGTTTGATGGACCTTGACTGCAAACAGCTGGTGGTGGACCACAAAAGCAGTCCATATGTACAATATTTGGGTAAATTGGGAAGGTACCAGGGCAAAGCTTTGGTTTCAAGTATTTCTCCTGCTTTCCATTTAAATGTTGTCTGGATAACTCAGTACCTGAACAAAATTTAGCCGGAGAAGAAAGAAGTGATGGTAGGGCATTCCAGAGGCAGGACATACCGGTAACTGTAGCTGGTTAGCGCTGAGATTCAGTGCTGTCTAGATAAGGTTTTCAGAGTAAGTCTGATTGTGCAGGAAGGCTAACCTAAAGTTCTATATTAGCTGGGTATATTCAGCAGAACATGTCCTGCTGGCTCTCAGAGTACTTTTACCCAGATAACTTTCCCATTCCTTTGCTTACTCAGTATGAACCTCATAGCCGTTATCATTTTGTTTAGTATTTTATTGTGGGCTAAAGCACATTCCCTGGTTTGCTGTTGAATACTTTTTAGATTACATATCAATGTTCTGCGATGAAAGATTATCTTAGATGAATGGGAATTTATACTTAAAGATCAATAAATATTGATTTGTTGATTCTTCAAATGTTAATCCAAGGTAGGTAATTTGAAATGGGAAAACATGATTGCATTGTACACTTGTAAAAATTAATTTTAACATAGTTGCTGATCAAATTGGAAAATTATACAGATGTCTTTTCTTTTTTATTTGTTGTAACTTTCAGTGGGGGGTTACTTTGCAGGTAAACTTTGTGTTTTCATTGTAGAAGAAAAATGTTAAAACCAAATGAGCAGACAGATTAGTTAAAACACATTTAAGGTGAAAAGCAAACTTTCCAATAATTGTGATTTGTTACTTCTCATAGAAAACTAGAAAATAATTTATAACGCAGTACTTTTCCAGGAAATTAATGTGAAACATTCCAGCTGCAGAGACCTTTCCTCAACCATATTGCATTTTCATGCTTATTTAATGGAAAGTTAATTAAAACATGTACTTCAAGGGAGTTTGTGTGTAATCTATAGTAGTGGCACAGACTTCCAATTCAACACAATAAGAGTACACTGCTCTGTGAAACTGTAGTAAATAGTCTAAAATAAGTCATTATTCTTATACACCCCTAGTGTGCAAAATTTGGAGGTGAGCAAAAAATTATGCATGGGAGTAAATTTCTGCAGGACAGAGCTAAATAGGCTGTCAGGATATGTTTATCTCACCATGAGGAATAATGTTTGGATTGTGAATACTTCCAATTCAGCCATTTATGTGGCTCGGAATTTTGCAGACCAGAAATCAGCATTTCTTCTGCGAGTTTTATATCATTTATTCAACTACAAGCCATAATTACTCTGTATCATTCAAGGTTTTATTATATGGAATTTTTATGCTCTCTGATGCTGATGGATGAAAACCACAGTCTGATTGATGAGACTCTTTACTGTCATTTTCTTCTATAACTACCTAAGGTTAGATCATGCTTTATTTATTTTTATAGAATGAGCTAATAAAATCAAAATACAGTATGAACATTCAGGTTTATGAATAGTAGTACTACCTTCAGCCAAACAGGACCAGTTACACTTTAGACACCTGTTATTCAAGGATTATAAAATTCAGTATCTTCTGCAGGCAGACATCACAAGAGGCTTTTCGATACAAGGTTGTATGGTACCTTCTGGAGGAGAAAGGATAGAAAGCAATGTTACTTAGTAGCCAGTGATTAGAACAGCAGGCTGAGAACCAGGGAAGCCAAGCTTCAACTCCTGCTTCTCCCACTGATGCTCCTTGTGACCCTGGGCAAGTCACTTCACCCTCTGTTGTTTCAGATACATATCTAAGTCCTGATTTACTAACCATTTTCTCCCATTCTGTGTCTATGTGAAAAATGGTGAGTAAATTGGATCTTTTACAATGTAAACTCTCTGGGGACAGGGGATAATGTACTATACCTGAATGTTACTCACCTTGAGTTACCAATGAAAAAATGTGAGCTAAATCTAATAAAATAAATAAATGCAGCATTGGAATATAAAATAGGTCATTTTAGATTACTACTGCTACTATTACTATTAGTCATTTCTTTTTTTGATGAAAAGTTTTTTATTAGACAATAGGCGATTACAAAATAAATCTGTTCACGACATAACTTGAACCATATAACCATACATCATCTACAGATAACTCTGCAACCAAAATGCCTTATAATCCAATACAATACAGTGCCATGTAATACAGATACAATACAATAAAATAAAATAAACTGAACTAGTATGAAATTCAGTCATCTGTCCTTTGTGGATTTTTTGGTTTATAATAACACTGTCATGCCGAATGAACACCTTCAGCATTGTCCATTTTATTTTCTTTAATGACTCTGTACCCTCAACCCCCTCCCCCACCCCCACCTATGCCCTGAAATAACTTATCATGTGGGAAATGTGATGCATGAAAGAAAATATAAGGAAACATAAGTATACATAAATAAACAATAGGGTAGAAATTAGCGGTCAGTCAATGGGTTACTGTACTGGTAGCTATCTCCTCAGAAGTTGCCTTATAAGTCATCCACTGTATATGGTTGCCACAATTTCTCAAATTTGGATATCAGCTACGTCGAATCGCTGTTAAGCGACTCAAACCATAGATTTTCTGCAGTCGCTGTGTGACTTTTAATAACTACGGGGCCTGTGGATCTTTCCAGGAGTATGCTAGCACCTCCCTTGCTGCTAACACGACTTGCTGTCCTACAAAGGGCAACTGGATTCCTGTATCTATAGCGGGAATCCCTAAAAACACCGTAGCAGGATCCAGTGTTATACTGGATGCAATCATACCCTCAATGAGTTGTTTCATCTCCTCCCAGAATTGCGCTACAACAGGACACTCCCAACACATATGAAAATATGTACCTACAGTGCCACAACCCCTCCAACATTTGTCAGATGCCGATTTGGTAAATTTAGCAAGCTTAGTGGGTGGGAAATGCCATCTATATAGTAATTATAATGTATGATTATTCCCGCTGAGATGGAACTCTTCTGAATGCTGACATAGCAGATCTCCCAGTCTTTGCCAGTGAAATGCCTTCCTATATCCTTTTCCCATGCTTGTACATGAGCTGATGGAGAGGTTTTTAAAAAAAGCATGTTATACAAGGTCGCAATCACCTTAGTGGCAAAACGTGCTTTTTCACAAAGCCCCTCGAACAGGGTTTTGCCTTGGGATAAATCTGCGTGTACACCCGACCTAGACATACAATGACCCAGTTGAAGATAAAAGAATGCATCTGAATTGGTTAGGTGAAACTCCGTCACCATTTCCTCAAACGTTTTGACCTGAGTCCCCTTCCAGACTTGTCCTAACTGCAAACATCCCTTACTAGCCCAACGCCTTTCCCCGGTTATCGTACAACCCAGTATGAAATCCATATTGAAGAAAATTGAGGAACTGAAAAAATGGGTCCTCTGACCCACCAAGATGTGCTTCCATTTATCCCAGAGTCAGAAAGTGAGTGCTGCCATTGGAGGTATCACCTTCGAGTGAATACGACTAGGTTTTGGAAGCCAGACTAGCGGGTGTAAGGAAGAAACCCCCATCAGTGCTGCCTCCAACCCCACCCATCGCTTGTCTAGTCCAGTAAGATGCCAACTTAAAATTGCTCTTAACTGGCCCCCAAATAATATCTTTGCAGGCAAGGGATCCCCATATCCCCTTTCTTTCTTGGACGCATCATACTATTTGTCATTTCTATAGAGCTACACGATGTACGTAGCACTTAGAGAGATATAAAGTTTGTGCCCTGCAGAAATTTACTCCCATGCATAATTTGTTGCACACCTCCAAATTTTGTATAAGAGTAATGACTTCTTTTAGTTTGTTTATTGCAGTGTTATGGCGCAGTGTATGCCTATTGTGTTGCGTTAGAAGTTTGTACCACTATTATATTGTAGAGCACACAAAATGTGAAAAAGAGGAGTGAGGCATGCAATTCAAAATTTACTGATTGCTTACCCGTTCGCATAACAATTAGATGACCTGTCAGAAGAAAAAAAATACTTTTCTATGCAAATCTAATATCAGTCTCCAAGTAGCAGGTAGCCACTACCTAGGAGAAATCTGTACAGTGTCCCATTGTTCTGAGTGGATTTGTCTACCACGCTTAAGTGGATGGTGTGGCTGGAAGACTTCCAGTTTATGTTGCTGCTGGCAAACCTCCAAACTCCTATCATATTGTCTTGAAGGTGACAACCTCGTTTTATTTCTAGACACCCTCCTCCACACGCTATTTTCTTCAGTTGATGTTGTGAAAAGTCTGTTATAATTGCAAAATGTTAACTTCATCTTTCAGTTTTTAAAAAAAAAAAGAACCATACCCTATAAAATTAGTCTCCTTGGCACATTGACAGGAACCCTTTGGTTTGATGATTGTGAAAGGTTTCACAAATTCATCTTTTGTTTACGGTTTTAGATTGCATTAATGACTGATTTAACAAACTATGGCCTGGATTTATCAAAATGCACTAAATATCACATGCAATAGGAAAAGGGGTGTGTTTTATGGTAATAGGCAGTTCATCACAAAGTGCGCTATCTTAGCGTGTCGCACAGGTACAACCACAATAACATTTTCGCACTTTGCAGTAAATATCACAATTGTTGCAATTCCTACCTACAACCACTGGGGGGAGAGAGAAAGAGAGAAGAAGAGAGAGAGAGACTAGCTATAAGGCCCTCATACTAGGTAGGTATTTATACCTCTATAGGAGGCCCACCTAGTTACTCGAGGTGAGGTTTAGGTATTAGTGTAGGGGTTAGGGGCTACTTTGACATGCAGAGTGCGACGTACGAACAGAACAGTGCACTCTTGTGAAAATTTGAGGACCTTCGGAGTGAGGAAATTCACTCAAAGATGAGATTTGTGCAATGTTCTCTCAACCTGGCTTGATGTTACCCAGGTAGAGAATCCATCTGTTGCGCCGGAGGTGGACCCTTGGGCCGGGCTGGGGGTTGATGCAACACGTAGGTAGGGACCTACAGGTCTCCACCATCGGCAGGCGGAGTGGGCTGATGAACAGAGGCCAGCTGGAGCTTCACCAATACCAACCCTCGTTGAGCCTTTGGGTGCCGGGGCCGGCTGGACTTAGGTGGGCCTCTGTATGTAGTTGATGAGGAGATCAAGTTCAGCTCAGAGACAGCAGGAGAAAGGTAGTACAGTCTTACACTGGACAAGGTAGTGTCCTGGAGACTCGGGCGCCAAAGGAACGAAGGCAGACAGGGGGCGCCCGATCAAGAGCAGGCCGAAGCCTGAATTGACCAAGTCCAGGAAGTAAGTTGAAGAGGCATCAAGGAACAGGCATGAGTCAGGGCTGGCGGCAATCTGGAAGCAGTGGCAATCTGGAAGCAGAGGTCTGATCACGTAGATAGTCAAGCGTAGTCGAACAATTCTGAGATCTGGGTCTGGAGAGAGGCAATGACGTAGTCAGGCAATGCAGAAGTCTGGGTCTGGAGAGAGGCAACGGCGTAGTCAGGCAATGCAGAGATCTGGGTCTGGAGAGAGGCAACGGTGTAGTCAGGCAATGCAGAGGTCTGGGTCTGGAGAGCGGCAACGGGGTAGTCAGGCAATGCAGAGGTCCAGGCTTGGAGAGAGGCAACAGCGTAGTCAGGCAATGCAGAGGTCTGTGTCTGGAGAGGTTCAATAGCGTGGTCAGTTGAAGCAGAGGGCCAGGCTTGGAGAGAGTCAATGGCGTGGTCAGGCGAAGCAGAGGTCCGGGCTTGGAGAGAGTCAATGACGTGGTCGGGCAAAGCAGAGGCCCGGGCTTGGAGAAAGTCAATGACGTAGTCGGGCAAAGCAGAGTCAAAGTCCGTGTAGGCAATCCAAGGTAAGGTGCAAGGCAGGAACGCAGGAACATGAAGACAGGAACCAGGATCAACAAGGAACAGGAACACAGGAGTGAGAAGAATCTCTAGGAGGCAACGAGTACTCGACCAGCGAGGAGACTTGTTGCAAAAGCAGAGCTAGGGAGCGGAGACTGTGCTTAAATACTGAAGCTCCGCTGACGTCATCATCCGGGGCCACGGCTAGGTTCCCGCCACAGGCCCTACATAAGCATTGGAGATGCAAGCGCGCCTAGGGAGGGGTGCAGTGCCGAGTAGTGGCGTCTCTTCGAGGGCCACGTGGAGAGGCCCGACGTGAAGCAATGGATGCGGTCGTTGGACCGGGAACGCCAGGAACTGCAGCTGAGCCGGAGGCACCAGGGGAGGCCCGAGGACGGAGCTGGCAGCCCATCACTGCCAGAGAGGAGGAACCAGGAGCTGAAGTTACTGCAGAGAGGTGAGGGGGTCGTGTTGCGGGTTTGCCGCCGATGGCACATGTAACGCCATCAAGCTAGGTTGAGAGAACATTGCACAAATCTCATCTTTGGGTGAGTTTCCTCACTTCGAAGGTCATCAAATCTTCACAAGAGTGCACTGCTCTGTTCGTACGTCGCACTCTGCATGTCAAAGTGGCCCCTAACCCCTACACTAATACCTAAACCTCACCTCGAGTAGCTAAGTGGGCCTCCTATAGAGGTATAAATACCTACCTAGTATGAGGGCCTTATAGCTAGTCTCTCTATCTCTCTTTCTCTCTCCCCCTCTCCCCTAGCAGCTTAAAATACTGAAAACGCTATTTGTGAAAATATCACAAAGTGTGAGAAAGCCATATTGCATGGCTTAACGCAAATGAAAAAGGTGTAGTTAAAATTGTGCAATATGGCTTCGCAAAGCCAGCCCACTTGGCCAGAAATCCTGCCTCCAAACTCCTCCCCTTTTCCTAATTTGCATCACACCTTCGTTATGGTGATTTCGCATGCGTTAAAGGCATTTTTGCATGCGTTAAAGGTGCTTTTCGCATGCGAAAATGCCTTAACACATGCGAAAATGCCATATAGCACTTTGCTAAATGACCCCCTATGTTGCCTTCTGTGGGTTTTTGTATTTGGAGGTGCCAGAATTTTTTTCACGAGTTCTGCTATGATATCACTATCCATTGGCATCTTTAAAATAAAGAGCAACGGTATTATCTTGTTAAACTTAAAGCAAGTTCAGCAAACAAAATTGTACTTGCCTATACAGCTGGTTGCTGGTACACTCATAATAATAATAAAAAAAAGGGGCCACATTCCAAAACACTCATTTTTTTCTGGGTATGTTTGTTTTATGCTGCAGACCACACCTATCCTGTCAGAGACTAACTAAAGGTTGTGATAAGATGTTTTAACTTCCTATTCTAGGGTAGTATACAAAGCTAGTGAAATATCATAGCAAGTGAAAACAATATAGCCAGTGTGTATTTCCTATGTTTTAAGTGGTGTTGTCATAGCAACAGGTCTGTGGTAAAATAAGACTTCAAATGGCAATACAGTACTTTGGAAAATATTTTGCAATAGTATTTTGGTTACCAAGACTATGTTTAAAATGTAATAGAACTAAGATAATTCATACATTCAGAGCGAAATTGCTGTAAGAGATGCCTTTGAAGCAGTGCACCTTTTTTTCAGTGCTGGTGCTGATTATTCAGGGTAATTAGATATATAAAGTAATAATTGTTACATAATAAACGTTAATTCAGTGTTTTTGCCACAACTAAAAACAGATGCCTCAAAAAGCAAATATACAGTTGGCAGATTTGATCTCATGCAGCAGCTGGGTTGTTTCAGAAGAGGAGAATTAAGGGTTAGCATTTTATGTAGTCTCTCCCCCCCAATTCCTGGTGTAATGCTTAGCTGGGGGACATAATACCAGGGCTCACTCCCGATGCAGTCCTGCAGCCCTGGTGTGGATTCTCTAAAAGGAAAGGAGGTGTCATTTCCAGGGCCCAAGCACTTAGATGGTGAGACACCCAAAGAGACTCTGGAAATGAGGTATGGTGTTCTAAAAATTGAAAGTCTTTACTGAAAAGTAAAAAATCAGGACAGTTGCAATTTTCAGTTTTTGTGCATTTAGAATCCACAGCAGGTACCAGAGTGCAATTACATGCTCCTAGAATTTCCTCACTTTTGTGCTTGTGGTTTGAGGCTCCCTTGGATGGATGGTGGCTCCCTGACCCCCCAAGGACCCTTCCTGGCATCTGCTTCTCCAATGCTTGAATCTCTCTCCTTCCAACACATCTCCTTCCTTCTCCTGAACTCCTGGCTCTCTCCATCTCACCTCTGCTTTTTCCACACATCTGGCACAGTCTGGACAGGCACCTGACACTCACTTCTTGCTGGGTCCTGTGCAGATCTTCATATACTTTGAACGTTAATCAAGGTCCTCCATCCTCTATAGAAGGATGAACCTGGGGTGAGAGGTTTACTCCCTCAAAGCAGAGACGCTATCCACTCCATGGATGCAACTAACAGGAGCAGTTACTTATAGCTAAATATCAGAAGCATCACCTTAGGGAATATGTAGTAACAGGTAGGCTTTACTCTTTCTCAAATCCCACACTACTATGGAGAGATGGGAGACAATGCTTCACTCTCAGCTCCTTACCTTATTGACTAGTATCTTCTCAGGCTTTTCTCTCCATCCTCAGGACTGAACCATTCTGGCCACTCCTAGAGGGGAGTGCCATAGCAAAATGGTTTAGTCCACTCTCTTCTCTGACATCCACAATATGTCCCCCACTGGGAGCAGCAGAGACCTAGTGAAAGACTGTATGTCCCTTTACATTTGTATAAGGGATTTTGACAGTATTTTGATGTAATTGTCAATAGTTTTAAAAATTTTAATTATAGGTTACTATAAAATTATCACTTTTCAGTAAAATACAATACAGTACAATATTGTTTTATGTAGTCAATGAACTTAACCTCATGTACTTGTGCTACACAAATTTTACATATTTAAAATGCATTTTGAATGAAGAATAATTTATTCCTTATAAAATACAGGAAATGCATTAAAATGTGGGTCTTTGAGAGCACGTCAGTAGATTTGGTATGCTTATTTTAAGAACTGAAGGACTTCTGTTTATACTTCTGAATGCTCCTCGCCTGGAGCGCTTATAACAGAAAGCGGGTTATAAATCTAAAACAACAAACAGTAATACATTTTAAAATGTGTCAGTTGTCAAAGAAATATATTCTTCTTCATTGAGAAATAATTGCCTGTGTGACTGTACCCTAGATTTGGATATAGTAGAAATAAAGGTCAGAAAACAAGCTGCAGGTGACGTGTTTTGTTAGAGGGGGGTTAATAAATTTGCTGCAAAAGTGAAACCATTGAAAACTAGGCTATTTGCTTGGGGAAGTAAATTTTGTGGAAAATTTGCATGTCTCTTAATCCACAGCAGGAGGAGCGGAGGAGGCAGAGTCATCCCAGTTTTCACCAAGTTGTGCAGCCTCTTGTGGAAAGGCACTACTGCCATGGCTGTGTGTACTGTGCTGAGGCAGAGCTCTCATTCTTCCTAGCGCCATCAAGCCACCACGTTGTATCGCAGGAGGGGGCACCACTATCGTGGGAGAGGGGTGTTGCCGTGATAGTGGGGCTTCTCCCCCGAAAGCATCGTGGCTGCTTGATGCGCTCTTTGCTCCCTCCTCTTCCCCCAGCTTCACACTATGTTATCCAGCTCGGCCCCCCATCCCCTCACAAAAAAAAGCAGCTTAGCCTTCATCCTTCTTCTGGCTCTTTCATCCCTCCTTGCACCTGTACAAACACTCTGGCAGATGTGCAATGTTAGTTTCTATATGTGTGAATAGGAGCTGAAACATTCATTTTCTTTTATGATTTCTGCCTTTCTCCTCTCACTGTCTGGACCTCCATTCATTCCTTATTCCCCCATCTCCACCTGCACAGACCTCTAATCTCTCCTGGCGCCCCCCGGGGGAACTCCACCACCCCACATCACCTCCCACATAGACCTCCACGTCACACTTTTCCTTTTCAGGGGAAAGGGTGGGAAGGGAGGTGGCGTGGGGCCCAAGACCATTTCCTTTTAAAGCAAGGGGCTGTCAGTGTCACTTGGGGGGGTCGGGGTGGGGATAGGAAGGGGGACTGGAGCCTTTATTTTGTTAGAGGATTTGGGGGGGGGTGTGAGGGGCCAGGGCCATCACGGCACGGGTGCATTTTTTTAAATTTACATTTTGGGGGGAGTTGGGGGCCACCTCAACTGGTGGCCCTGGGTTGAGACAGGGCTCAGCACTGACCCCACTCAGCTTCCCCTTACAAGCCCGCCATCGGTCCCCCTTCCTATCCCCACCCCGACCCCCAAGTGACACTGACGGCCCCTTGCTTTAAAAGGAAATGGTCCTGGGCCCCACCCTCTCCCCTGAAAAGGAAAAGTGTGACGTGGAGGTCTATGTGGGAGGTGATGTGGGGTGGTGGAGTTCCCCCGGGGGGTGCCAGGAGAGATTAGAGGTCTGTGCAGGCAGAGATGGGGGAATAAGGACTGAATGGAGGTCCAGACAGTGAGAGGAGAAAGGCAGAAATCATAAAAGAAAATGAATGTTTCAGCTCCTATTCACACATATACAAACCACCATTGCACATCTGTCAGAGTGTTTGCACACGTGCAAGGAGGGATGAAAGAACCAGAAGAAGGATGAAGGCTAAGCTGCTTTTTTTTGTGAGGGGATGGGGAGCCGAGTTGGATAACATAGTGTGAAGCTGGGGGAAGAGGGGAGCAAAGTCAGATGTATAGGGCTAGTAGCAAGATCCAGGTCACAGGGTAGTAAGAGAAGGGGGGGGGGGGGGGGGCGGCGGGCGAAGATAAATGAAGAGCCGGGAGAAAGGGGAGTGTGTGTGTGTGTGTGTGTGTGTGTGTATGCATGTGTCATAACAACAGATGTTAACAAATCTCCAAAAACACAACATAGATAATAAAACTGATGGTATCATATACGTAGTGCCACTGGCCACTTTGTCATTAGTTAGTTAAATGACTGTGACAGTGTCAGTGTCCAAAAACAATGTGACATAAATAATAATCAAAAACAGACATAGAGCATATGTTTTGTTCGTAAACAGTGTGGCACTTATCTGCATGTTTTTAAAGAGTTGCAATGGAGATGATCTGTATAGCATCAAAACTTTCCCAGCTTGCAATACAGTTGTTTTGATGAAATGTTCCCTCACTGATTCACTGATGGACCAAACGCTAAGAAATACCAGTGATAACCTCCATGTCTGTGTTTCAGCGAGAGTGCCTGCATCTGGAGGTATAAATCATTTGTCTAAAAAATAAAATAATGCAATCTACACCTATGTTGTGTTAATGCATAAAAATATCAACTCACAAATGTATCAACCAGACCAAAAATCTCACAATGGTGTGGAAAATGGCAAGCCAAAATTACATCCCTTAAAAATACAGAGCCAATCAGTGACTCATCCAAACAAACAACCTCAGCAATGTTCAGAAAGCTTTATTGTTCACTCATAGAGGGTCTTAAAAAACTGTTACTTAATTCAAAATAAATTCAAAGAATTGCCCCCACCAGAATAGGAAGACTATAAGGATCAAAAAATATTCCACTTGATTTCTCTGTTTAGCTCAACAGGAGTAACAGTCTTATAATGATAAATTAATGTTTGTTCGTGATTCACTAGTAAATGATTCAAATCCCCTCCCTTTACTGTAGGAACATAAAGAACAGTAAATGTCAGCTCTTCAAATCTGGGTCCAGCAATCATGCACTGCATAACCAAAGGAGCCTCAATCTGTGCACAACTGATGCAGCTGCAATGTTCTCCTAGTCTTGCATGTAACACTCTGGTAATTTTCCCTATATAAATCAAACGACAAGGACACCAAATGGCATAAACAGCTTGTGAATTACAGGAACTCCTAATTTTAAAAATTATGATGTGGAAATAAATCAGAGGATAGTTGGCTTCCAGCAAATGATTATGGACAAAGTAAACAGCGTCCTCTAGGAAAATATCCCACATTTATCTCAGTATTCACATTATTTATCATATGAGGGTCTGAAGAATAATGCCACACCTTCTTTTCAATGCAAAAAAAGGGAGTTCATGAAAAACAGTGTCATTTTAAAATACCCTCATTTTGTCTAATAGATTGTTGAATTAGATGAATTTTCCTGGTAAAAGGAAGGGCACACACCAACTGTTATGTCCTTTTGATTTTGTATGTATACATGGTTTCTGTAGGCTCACTCAAGGGCATGATAAGATTCGCTCTTTTCAAGAGGCTGTAACCAATTGGACTTCCAGTGAGGGAATAGTACAGCTCTATAACAGCAAGTAACTTGACTTCCACACCAGTCTGGCTGTTTCCCAGGAGCTTTCCTTATTTTGGAGTAACTGCAGCTGTTACGGGAACTGGCTGCAGTAGGCCGCAACCGGCTCCCTCCACCTACTACCGCGGCCGCCCGCCACTCCCAGGACGTGGCCCTGGGAGTCTCACGGCCGCGGGGTGCTGCGGTCGGTGTGCTCCTCCCGAGCTGGGTCCTCGCCAGGCCTCCGACGCTGCTGCTCCTTCCCGACCGGGATGCGGCAGTGCCCTGTCCGGTACCACGGGCACATCTTACACTACTAGGCGCACACGTGCGGCCTCTGACATCACTTAAAGGAATCGCTATGGGAGGTGCCATGGCTCCTCCCTCCTTATCAGGGACTATTTATGGCAAGGCCTTCCTGCAAGTCCTTGCCTTGGCTACTCGGATCCTGCTTATGTTCCTGGAAGTTCCATTCCTGTGTTCCTGCTTTCTGACCTGCCAAGACCTCTGCTTGTACCTGACCTCCGAGATAGGCTGCCTGCCCAGACCACTGCCTGTATTCGACCTCCGAGACTCACTGCTGCCTGACCTCAGCGTGCACCTGACCTTCGAACTATGCCACCTGGCTAGCCTTGCCAGCTCCTGCCTTCTACTCATCACAACCTGCCAAGAGCTACGCTGGCACCTGGACCCTGTCTCCTGAGTCCCCACGTATGTCCAGCCGGCCCCGCTACCCAAAGGCTCAACCTGAGGAGAATGTGGGCTGGTAGTGGTAGTGGTAAAGCGTCAACGGTGTCTCAGGCTTCCCATAGCCTCGCCTGCCAACGGTGGAGGCCTTTGGGACTCCTCCCCACAGGTGGTACCAACTTCCCCTTGGCCCAAGGATCCACGCTCCATAACAGCAGCAAATAGTTCAGTTACTGCACCAAGCTAGATAGAAAGTACATTGTACAAATCAACTCCTCTTTTACCTTTTATCACTCCAAATGACAGAAAATCTTCACTGTTGTCAACTTTGCTGTTCGTATCTCTGACTATGTATGTAAAACTTTCCCCCCAAACCTACCCTACCCCCCAAATCTCACCCGAGTTAAAAGTGCCCCCTCTTAAAGTGGTATAACTAGTAAACTTACATGTCAGTCTCTCTCTCTCTCCCCCCCCTCCCCAACTGGCATTTGTAATAAAAACCTTTTCGGTCAGTAGCACCTGCAGTGGATTAATCAGCATGTGATTTATTTATTTATTTATTTATTTATTTATTTATTTGTTTGTTTGTTTGTTTGTTTTTCTATACCGACATTCGAAATGGAATATCACATTGGTTTACAGTGTAACTCATTACATAATATGGCAACGGTGTCTTATTATTTTTACATGGAAACATAAAATTATTTAACAATTTGGAACTCTAGTTTGATAAACAGAGAGAACAAAGTAACTTAATTAAATCATTTGGAACTTTAGTCTGAGAGGTATAGAAAGCATGAAATGGTGAAGTGGCGGTGCCATTTTCATCTTGATGGGGCAGTTAATATGTAGATGGCAATTTAGCCACTTGATAAAGGACTAGGTGGCTGGGAGAGGAGGGGGAGGGGGATGGGTGGGGGGAGTAACTGTATGGGGGTTTATGTGAAAAATAGCATAGGTGCGATTTGTGTATTGTGGAAATTACCTATGCAGGAGCAGGCAAATTAGCCTAACCATGCCCCCTTCCCCTTTTTTTTTTTTATCATGGGTGCTATTTCCACTGTATTTCTAGCAAATTGCTGAATAAGTTAGCTGGATAGAGCCGTAGGGTATCCCAAAGTTATCCAGATATACTTATCCAGCTAACTTCAATAAAAATGGATATATTCAGCGGCACAGCCGTGCCGCTGAATATCCCTGTTAAGTTAGCCAGATGGTGTGACCAGAGTTAGCCTCATTGGTTAAGTGGCTATCTCTGAATATCAAAGTTAGCTGCATGGCTCACTGTGAAATGCCTCCCGCCTGCCCCGGACAGCCTCTGAATTATGCAGCTTCAAATATCAAAACTTTGCCAGTTATCCATCTAAATGTCTTCTGAATATTGGGCTCTTCATTTTTAGTACTTGCATGGCGGCTTCCTTTCTTCTGCCTTTCAGAAACTGTCATACAAGTTGCCAAGAGTAAAACAGCTGCTGTGGCTTCTAATCTAAAGGTGGTTGCATGTATATTCCTAAGAGTAGAAGAGGCACTACTACAAGAGTACAAAAATAAAAAGGAGTGGCAGATATCATACAAGACTCCAACATTACTCTCTGCATCAACAACAGGGGGTGGCAGGAAATTCGAATCAAACAGTTACCAACAAGGACCCTGAACTTGGTGGTCGGTGAAACAGCTAAGTATGGGAAAATAAGTGTGGGAGCTTGCTGGGCAGACTAGATGGGCTGTTTGGTCTTTTTCTGCCGTCATTTCTATGTATCTATGCATGTCAATTAAAGGAATGTCTCAATTTATACTCACACATATATAAAATTAATATTGCACATTCTTAAAACTTTAACTTAATAACAATTAACTATTGTATAACCAACCAAACTATAACCAAATGTCAAAAACAAGTACCTAATAAAGCTAATACAAAAATAATATGGAAAAAAGAACAAGTTCTAAAGTTTAAAACTGAAGTCCCAAGTTTTGGCAGCAAATGGCAGTTACAGGGAAAATGTAAAACTGCAATGAGAAACGCATCACTATTTTCCTTAAAGTCTCGAAAAGATAATGCTGAAGGTATTCCAAATAATTTTCCTAGCATGAGTGTTGGCCATAAATCCTTTTTTCTGTCCAGTGGTTTCTTCCTGTGGAGGAAGAATTGCTTGCAGGCAGGAATCTCTCAATGTCTTACCCAATGATAAACTCACAGTGAACTCAGAAGATTGTCCAATCTGATGTCCCAGGGTACTATTTCTGGTGATATAAGGTGCTCTAAAATACTTTGAAGCAGAGCCCCTCTCATATTTTCAGTATTCATCTTTAGAAATGATTCTTTTTATATTATTTTTGCATTGGTTTAAAATGTTTTTAAGGATATACAATATTATTTTGTATATGTATAAGATGACTCGTTACTTTAATTATTTTAGGATTTCAACCGCTCCTCTTTTTTATGCATGTATATTGCTCCTAGGCTTTGATTTTCAACTAATTTGAGATCAGGAAATTACAAAGTCATGGGATAGGAGGCAGTGTTCTATTGTGGATTGGTAACCGATTAAAAGATAGGAAACAGAGAGTAGGACTAAATGGTCAGTTTTCCAAATGGAGAAAGGTTGTTAGTGGAGTACCACAGGGATCAGTACTGGGACCTGTGATGTTTAGTATATTCGTAAATGGTCTGGGAAAGGGAACGATGGGTGAGGTGATCACATTTTCAGATGATAGAAAATTATTCAAATTTGTTAAAACAGCAGCAGATTGTGTGTAAGTGTAGAAGACCTTGTGAGAGCAGGAGACTGGGCAACTGAATGGCAGATGAAATTTTATATGGGAAAATGCAAAGTGATACATATAGGGAAAAATATTACCATCTACAGCCCATAGGTACAGAACTCTGGGTTCTTTATTAGGAGTCAATATCCAGGAAAAAGCCCTTGGAGTCTCCGTGGACAATAAGTTGAAATCCTCTGCTCAGTGGGGCAGATTTTATAAATCTGTGCACACGCGTACTTTTGTTCGCGCACTAGGAGGGAACTTTCCTTCCACCCACCCCCCCCCCCCCCCGCACCTTCCCTTCTCCTACCTAACCCCCCCCCCCCCCCCCCCGGCCCTATCTAAACCCCTCTCCTAACTTTGCGCGTGCCGGGCCAGCTGCCACGCTCCATGTTCCGGTCCGGGGGCTGGTCCGGAGGCCACAGCCATGCCCCCGGAACGCCCCTGAAACGCCCCGTCACTCGCGACACGCCCCCGAAACGCCGCGTCCCTTCTGGCATGCCCCCGACACGCCCCTCCATGCAAGTCCCGGGACTTACGCGCGTCCCGGGGCTTGCACGCACCGCCAAGCCTATGCAAAATAGGCTCGGCGTGAGCAGGGGGGATTTGGGGTAGGTTTTCGGGGGGTACGCGCGTATCTTTCGCGCGTACCCCTTTGAAAATCTACCCCAGTATGCAGTAGCAGTCAAGAAAGAAAATAGAATGTTAGGAATGATCTGAAAAAGAATGGAGAATAAAAAAGAAAATTTCATATTACCTCTGTATCAAGCCATGGTGTGAGATTATATTACATATGGCATAAAAGCATAAAGGATCATTGTCAGAAAGTTAGTGCCAGCAGTAAAGCCAGCACTGTATTTTCTAATGAAGGGAAACAATGTTGCTTTAACATCATAATTCTATGTATCACCTCATTTCCACATGAAATTGACAGTGCACAATATTGTAATGATCTGAAAAATTTGATTTGCAAAGGAAGATGATTACTAGCTTAGGAATTTTGCACTCCAAATTCAGTGTTGCTGAAAAGCATGGGCAAATGTGGTTGTACTGAGGGCAGTATTCAAACTATTTTCACAAGTAACAGTATTTAAACCGCAGACTTCTGCTTAGCACTTCTATAGTGCTACTTGATGTGTGCAGTGCTATACTAGAATATATAAGAGACAGTCCGTGCTCGGTAGAGCTTTCAGTCTAATCAAGACAAACATACAGAGCAAAAGACTTTGGGAATTTCATTTATTAAAAAATGATTACAAAATTAGAATTAATAAAGCTATAAATGGGACAGTCAGATGTTAAGATTTAAGAGCAGCCTCAAAAAGGTTGTTTTTTTAGACTGGATTTGAATGTCAAGAAAGAAAGCATGATGCACCAACTCAGGAAATCCATTCCAAATATAAAGTACAGCCAGGTAGAAAGCATGGAGTTGGGAGTTGATGGTAGAGAAGGGCATAGCTGGAAGTGATTTGCCTCATGGAGTAGGTAGAGATAAAAGACAATTTGTAACCAACCCCACTCATAAAGCAGGACACATCCTTGACCTAATTTTCGCCAATCACAATAACTGTAATCAATTCTTCTTACAACATATTGCCCTAATCTGATCACCAGCTATGAAAGGCAGAAATAACTCTCCTCACCACACAACAAACAAGCTCACATAATAATCAATCTTTCCAATACAGAAAAAAGATAGAACCAGAAATACTTGAAGAAACAATTAAAAATAAAATAACTGAGTTTGACCACGATAATGCCTCCTCATCATTTGACTCCTGTGATAAAATAATCTGTGAATAGTGGATACCATATGCCCAATCTAGAAAAAAAGTTTCAAAATGAAGGCAACACAACTAAACAAACAAAAAAAAAAAACACAACACCTTGGTTTAACGAAGAGCTAAGACACACTAAACAGACCCTGAGAAAATCTGAAAAGCAATGGCGAAAATGACAATCTATGGAATCCCTAGAAAAATACAAATCCCTATTAACAAAATACCATGAACAAATCAATAAGGCAAAAAAAGTTTACTATGAAAAGCAAATTTATAGTGTAATATTTAATTCCAAATTACTCTTCGACACAGTTAAAAACCTAGTCAAGGACCATTTCTCCTCTATCTCAAATAACTACATCTTTTCAAAGAACTCATGCAATGAATATGCTACCTCATTGGTAAACAAATTCAATACACTAAAAAGACAATTCTCCACCTGCTTACCAACAAAAGAACCTGAAGAAAAATTTGATCAAGGGAAATGGAACTCATTTGACCCAGTATCTAAATTTGAAATAAACCAAATCATCACAAAAATGAAGCCTGCTACCCACCCACTGGATCCTGTCCCTGCAAGTGGCCTGAAAACAGTATACAGCGTAATAACTTTGATAATCACAACCATAATAAACCGCTTGTTAACAGAAGGTTTAGGGCAAAAAAGCTGTGATTAAACCAATCCTAAAAAATAAAACCGTCAGAATTGATGACTGGGACAATTACCGACCAATATCCAACCTGCCTTTTATCGCCAAAGTCCTAGAAAAAGCAGTGTTATCACAAATAGAGAACCACCTAGAAGACAATGATATACTGTACCCATACTAATTTGGATTCAGAAAAAATCATTCAACAGAAACCCTACTCATTTCCTTAGCCATCCCTGTACTACAGGGGTTTGATAATAATGAATCATATATCCTGGTACTAACAGCAGCATTCAACACAGTTGACCATACCCTGCTATGCCACCAGCTGAGAGAAATTGGAATAGACTTAAATGTTAACAAATGGTTCTCTTCCTTCCTAAAAGATAGGACTTTCCAAGTCAAACTGAGCAATCAAATTTCTGAACCTTCCCATTTAATACAGGTGTCCCCCAAGGTTCAGCACTCTCGGCCATACTATTCAACATTTATTTACTGCCTATTTGTGCATTACAAGCAAATCTAGGAATCAACTTCTTCCTATATGCAGATGACATTTAATTCTACATTTCTTTTGATAAAACATTTGAAAAAACTGCATCATCTCTGTCAACATACATGAAGGCTATACAACAAAAACTTTCTCAACTGAAATTAACTCTAAACCCCCAAAAAACTGAAATAGTGTGGTTAAGGAGAAATACCACGATAATCAAACCGCCAATCCTAGCCCTAGGAATTATAAATATCACTCCCTCAGATCAGGTATGAGACCTGGAAATACAGATTGATGAGTACTTCACTATGAAAAAGCATATAAGTAAATTAATCAAAACAGGATACTCCAAGCAGAGAATATTACATCGGCTGAAACCTTTATTAATAATACAGGACTTCCGTAGTGTCTTATAAACACTATTTTCAAACCTAGACTACTGCAATGCCTAATTACTAGGCCTACTCTCAAGACTACTAAAACCACTACAATTACATTTACATTTATTAACATTTGTGAATTGCCTAATTCTAAAAAGGTTTAGGCGATGAACAAGAATACAATCATAAAAATAAAATCAATATAACAATACAATAAGATAAAATAGAGCAAACAAAATAGTTATTAAAAGAGAAAGTAATGCAACATAATTATAATACAAGTTAAATAAATATAAACAGACATAAAAATGAAATAATGTTTAAAATTAAAAGTAGAAAACATAAAAATATGCTAGGTTGAAAAGAAAAGTCTTAACTTGCTTTCTGAAGTTCTAAACTGAGTCACATTGTCTGATATCAATCTGAAAAGAATTCTAGAGTTTTGGCCCAGCAATGGAAAAGGCACACTCACGGGTCATGTGTAGTTGTGCGTCTTTGGATGATGGAATCTCAAGCAGGCCACGTTGAAAAGAGCACAAGGCTCTTGTAGGATGATAGAATTTCACTATTGCGTTGGCCTAGTGGTAAGTGGGGTCGTTGAGCAGTTTGAAAATTAAGATTTCAACCTTATATTTAACTCTCTCATTAATTGGGAGCCTGTTATGGAGTGGTCCTTGGGCTGGCTAGGGATGATGAGAGGCCGTTGAGGGGTGGCCCACAGTGGAGTCCATAGCCGGGAGGCGGATCAAGGCCAGGAGACCAACTGGAGCTTCACCACTGGAAGCCCGAGGTCCCCCCGGGTGGAGTCTTTGGGGACCCGGACCACTTGGACTTAGGTGCGGTCTCCTGGTGAAGAAGAATCCGAAGAGAAGTCCAGGTCAAGGCAGGCAGAGAAGAAACGTAGTCAGAGAGTCCAGAGGTCATGGCAGGCGGCAGAGAAGCACAATGAGGAAACAGACCAGTAGTCGGGGCAGGCAGCAGACACAGAGCACCAGAAGCAAAGCCGAAGTCAGAAACCAGGAAGACAAGCCGAGAAGAAGCTGGGACTGGAGCGAGGACTCGGAAGCAGGAACTGGAGCAGAATCAGAACAGCAGGATCAGGAACAGCAGGATCAGGATCAGAAACAGCAGGATCAGGATCACAGCACCTAGTGACTCAGAAGAGTGAACCTCGTTGCAAGACAAAGTATAGAAGCAGCAGCTGGGTTTAAATACCCAGTGGCGTCTGACATCATCCTAGGGGCCGGGCCAAGGTTTCCCCTCCACGGCCCCTTTAAAACCCGAGCCCTTACGCACGCGCATGCCTAAGAGCGGGGTTTGCAGCAGGAGCTTTGCGGCATCTCCCTCATGGAGATGCTGCCATGGAGAGGCCCAGCCATGGCCCGGGGAAGGCCGGAGAACGCCGCATCTCAGCAGGAGCCGACAGCAAGGCAGGTGAGAGCCCAGCAGTCTCCCGTGGCCGGGATTCATAACAGAGCCAATGTAGTTCAATTAAAGTGGATGTGATATGGTCCCTATGCTTTAAACCTGTTAGCAGACATACAGCGGAGTTCAGCAGCAACTGCAACGGTCGTATTGAAGTTTGACAATTGGGGAAAATGGATGCTTGTAGAACTGTACGGAATCCAGGCAAATGTAAAAGATTCCTGAGGCCTGTAGTTACTTCAAAATGCCTCTGCTAGAATCTAACTAGGGACAAGGAAATTTGACCACATCTCCCCCTCGCTGATAGCACTGCACTGGCTTCCTGTACAATCCAGAATTCATTATAAAGAATTTCAGTATCATCAACAATATTAATCCATGCTTATTAGGAGTGACACTTCAACATTACTCATCACAGAGAGCCCTAAGATCACAAAACAAAGGACTTCTAATCGAGCCTTCTACTCAGAACACAAACCTAATGAAAATAGGAAACCAAATGTTTTCCATAGCGGGCCCCAAGTTGTGGAATTCTCTTCCAGAGTCATTGCATCAAATAACAGAAATGAAGAGTTTCAAGCACAAACTGAAAACATGGCTCTTTAGAAAGGCATACGATTTAACGTAAAATACCAATATGCTGATAACTTCAACATCAGTACCAGAGATAATGTTAGTAGAGCGAGCAATAAGCAGTAAATGATCTAAAGTGTATTGTTAGTAGAATTAGAATTTGTATTTGCAGTTGTGTTGACCTAGAATATGGATGAATATGAACCAGAATATGTATTTGTGCTGTTGACCTAGAATATGAATGTTGACCAAGAATATGAATGCTGATTTTGTAAACCATTGTGATCTTCTTTTGGAATGATGGTATATAAAATGCCTAAATAAATAAATATAAATATAAATATATAAACAAATATTTGTTATGAGCTGAGAGTAGCTTTTGTAATGGGGAAGAGCTGGTGGGAAGCTAAGGGGTCAATTTTAAAAGGAGATTGTGCGCAGTTCCCGGCACACGCACATGGATGTGCCGATTTTATAACATGCGCGTGCAGGCGCACATGTTATAAAATCCGATGGCTGTGTGCTAGGGATGTGAATCGTTTTTTGACGATTTAAAATATCGTCCGATATATTTTAAATCGTCAAAAATCGTTAGAGCCGCGATACAATAACAATTCCCCCGATTTATCGTCAAAAAATCGTAAATCGGGGGAAGGGGGTGGGGAAGGGGGAGGGCGGGAAAACCGGCACACTAAAAGAACCCTAAAACCCACCCGACCCTTTAAAATAAATCCCCCACCCTCCCGAACCTCCCCAAAATGCCTTAAATTACCTGGGGTCCAGAGGAAGGGTCCCGGTGTGATCTTTTACTCTCGGACCTCCGTGCGTTGTAGAAACAAAATGGCGCCGGCGCTACCTTTGACCTGTCATATGACAGGCCGGCGCCATTTTGTTTTTTTGTCCCCCGACGTCAGGAGCGTAGGAGATCACTCCCGGACCCTCGCTGGACCCCCAGGGACTTTTGGCCAGCTTGGGGGGGCCTCCTGACCCCCTCAAGACTTGCCAAAAGTCCAGCGGGGGTCCAGCGGGGGGGTCAGGAGGCCCCCCCAAGCTGGCCAAAAGTCCCTGGGGGTCCAGCGGGGGTCCGGGAGCGATCTCCTACGCTCCTGACATCGGGGGACAAAAAAACAAAATGGCGCCGGCCTGTCATATGACAGGTCAAAGGTAGCGCAGGCGCCATTTTGTTTCTACAACGCACGGAGGTCCGAGAGTAAAAGATCACACCGGGACCCTTCCTCTGGACCCCAGGTAATTTAAGGCATTTTGGGGAGGTTCGGGAGGGTGGGGGATTTATTTTAAAGGGTCGGGTGGGTTTTAGGGTTGTTTTAGTGTGCCGGTTTTCCCGCCCTTCCCCCCGCACTGGACCCCAGGTAATTTAAGGCATTTTGGGGGGGTTCGGGAGGGTGGGGGATTTACTTTAAAGGGTTGGGGTGGGTTTTAGGGATGTTTTAGTGTGCCGGTTTTCGATTTACACGATTTACACGATATTTAAAAAACCCAAACTGCGACGATCTGATTCCCTCCCCCTCCCAGCCGAAATCGATCGTTAAGACGATCGATCACACGATTCACATCTCTACTGTGTGCACATGCACGCGCAGATTTTTAAATCTGTGCATGCATGTGCGGGTGGCCTGTGACTTGCGTGTGCAGGGGGGGAATTTTACAAAGCAACGCGCAGCAATACAGTCAGTCCTTCCCCAGTTCCCTCCCACTCCACTCCAATTAAGAAGCAGAATGGAAAGGAACTTTCCTACACTTAACTCTATCCTTCCTCCCTCTTCCCCCCTCCTCCCCACCCCCTAAACCTACCCTAACTATCCCTAATTTTTTAATTTTAATACTTCCGTTCCTCCAGAGCAGAAGTAATCTGCACAGCTGGCGCGTGCTTCCCCAAGATAGCGGCTAATGGCGCTGTCCTGGCCCGCCCCCGCTCTGCCCCTCCCCACCCAGACCATGTCCCCCAGGCCGCCCCTTTTCCCTCAGCCGGCACTTCTGCCCATACCCGAAATTTACGCACATAGCCCTTTTAAAATTCAGGCTTAAGGGAGTAAGACTACAGATAGGTTTATGAGCGCCTAGTCTCACCAAATTCACAAGCAACTGGAGGAAATTGGATTTAAAACTGATAGGCACAAAGGTTTGAATTGGGTCTGTGGTAAACATAACCTTTCTACATTTGTTCATATTTCTCAGGGTCTTTACCTCTTTTGGACACTTGTAATATATTATAGATATTTCTTGTAGATAAAAAAAGGGGAGGAACCCTTTGGTAGGCCTAGCTTTTTATGTTTTTAGAGTCAGTCACCATTCAGTCAAGCTGTTTGCTTTTCAGGTGCATGTCCCCAGGCAGAGACTGCCGCTGTGCTCAATAACAAAAACTCCAAAGACTGGAGGGGAGAGTGAAATTGACAAAAATTATTTAATTACAATTCAAAAAATCTTTCATGTACGGTTTTTCTTGATAGTCTTTTGTAAAGCTGATCTCTTCAACATGGGATGATTTTGTTCCTTATTTTTGTTCCAGCTGTATTTCCTTACTTGACTAGCTGGCCTAATATTAACTGACATTTAGCTGATCCCCTGTTTTCATTTCCCCTGCTATAAATATTAATTAGCTCTGGCAAGGAATGCAATCACATTATGAAAACTCTTAATTTGAGAGGCATGTTTGCAGAGACTTTTCATTGTATGTAACAGTCGAGTTAATTTCACTGATATTCCAACAATGATCTGTTTGTCCTGCCCAGGGTACAAAATACATTCACTAGTAAACTAAAACACAGTTGGTAGTGAAAAGATGCACAACACTTCAGCTGGATGCCATTCATCTGCAGCTCTATTGTCGGCTGACAAATAATTGTCATTGCAATGGAAAAATTCTAGATAGAATATAGCAGTTAAACCATTATAACATTTGGCATATTTTAGATGACATTTCAGTTTATTGTTGTATTAAATAAATAAAAGTTTGTACCGATAAACACAGGGGTGGCTAAGGTGGAAAGTGTTTTCTTCATCTTTTTAGATTGTATCAATTTTCAAAAGCCCATTTACGAATGTAAAACCTTTTGAAAATTACCTCCCAAGGTTTTAATAAATCCCTCAAATACTGTAGGCTGCTATTTTGTAAACCATAAAAAACTAATAAAATACTAAAAATAATTGGCAGCCAGTGTAAATAAAGCAATACTGGGGAAATATGATCCTATAACCCACATGGAAAAATGAAACGTAATTTTGCAATAATTGTTATACTCTGGTTTGATGTTTTGGAAATCTCTTCATACAGAGAATTACAATAATCAATGGAAGATAGAACGAAAGCCTGTACAACCAACCATAAATCTTGACTAGGTATCTGACTATGAGTAATTTTAAAAAGCGGCTTTTCAGACAGCCTTAAATTGCAGTTTCAGCGTGAGTTTTGGTTGAAATGTAATCCCTAGATCTCTGAATTCTGATAAAAAACAAATAGCAAAACCAGCAACTATTAATTTAGGGAGGGTGGAAGCAAGAGTAGAATGACTCAGATACAGCACCATGGTCGATTTAGCAGCAGACTATTGTATTTTAATCAAGAATTGATAGCTTGAAGACAACTGGTGAAAAACTCCATGGATGTGAATATGCTGTCACATACAGAGCAAATCAACTGAATGTTGCCAGCATAGATTTTGTAAAAGAAAATCTCACAACTTGCTTTTACATCACAACGCGGTTGCATTATATACATTAAAAAGTGCTGATGACAAAGCAGATCTCTGGGGTACACCCTTAGTGATAGCTCACCAGGGAAAAGTGCAGTCATGAGGTAACTTCTCTAGTAGAATATTTTGATTAACAAGGCAATGAGATACCTAATAAAGACCATGATGAATAAACCTCCTGCATCCAAATGTCGCAAGATCATATCAGTTACAGAAACCAGTAAAGTCTTGGTGCTTTAACCTACATGAAATCTACATTGATGAACACTAAAGATCTTTGAGAAGATCTTTAAGTTGGATCAGTACAACTTTCTCTAGAAGTTTACCAAGGGAAGGAAGATTAGAGATTGGCTTGTAACTGGCAGGATCATGCAATAGCAGGTTACCCTTTTTAGAAACCGGCCAAGCCAACACCCTCTTTTAAGAGAATTTGGGACAATACCTCCCTCAAGAGATAATACATTCTGTCAAGGGATCCACAAATAACCCCTTTAGCCCCCCAAAAAAACCAGGGGGTGCAAACATCCAGGTGGCATAATGAACTCCTCAGATGGGGATATATTACAGTCCACTGCAGAAGAGAGAACCGATGAAAATGTCTCCCACAAAGCAGTCTGACATGGAACTATTGGATCACAGACAACAGCTCCAGATCCCAGTTTAGCCACTAAATTATAGTAAAAAAAACTCAAGTATTTCAAAATACATTCAGTGATTTTAGGGAAGATAATTTTCAAATGGATCAAGGCATAATTAAAATCAATTTAGGCAGCTAGATGAGGTAATTTGAAAATTGCCTACCCCATCCTTCAGTGCAGGTGAAAATTTTCTCACTATTTATTTATTTAAAAAAATTCTAGACTGCCTTGCTGGAATGTTCAAGGCAGTTTCAGGTAAAAAAAAAAAAAGATAGATAAAAACAAATAAAACATTTATGCAATACTGATATGATCAAGGATAGTTGAATGCACTTTCGCTACAATGTGGAGTTGAGGCATGAACCTAGTCAATGTTTCAGAATCAGATTCCATTTGAAAGAGATGGGCTTTCAGTAACTTTTTAAATGCTTTGGAGTAGGAGGTGTTTCTGAGGAGTGCTGGCAGTGAGTTCCACAGGCTCACTCTGGTGCCTGAAAAGGCACAGTCTCTGGTATCAGAGAGGTGAGTGAGCTTTGAAAATGGGACAGTGAGAAGTCTGGTTTGCAATGACCGTAGTGTTTGGGTTGTAACGTATGAAACAGTGTAGGAACTATTACCTGTACTGAAGTGTCTAGGGACAGGGTTGTGGTGGGAACAGGACAGTATAACAAAGATTATTTTTAAATCTCTGTGCATGCTTTGAACTCAGCGGGAGCTTCCCTTTAAAAAATTAGCTTGCTGATATATGGTTGACCTGCAAGCTTGTCTTCATAGAGTACATTAACTAATCACTTGTTATGTAATGTTTAAAAGAACATGTTCATATTAGTCCTTAGGAGTAAAGGGAATACATAAATAAAGTTTGTATTTTATTGAAACACCAGTGTTTCAACTTGAACAGTTGTTCTTTAGCTAACCTTGCAAAATTCATTGTTTTCTTTTAAGTTATACAATTTCTCTTCTTTTGCTAGATGATGGCTGTCGTCTCAAAAAATATGTTACAGTGTACTAAAGTTATTCCTCAGGGTGCTGTACTAAATGGTTCCAGTTATCCTTTTTTTCTGTTAGTACTAAATGCACTTTTACATTTCTTTCAGGCTGTGATTGGTGAACACCTAAATCTTCTGAAAAACAAGTGTTTCAGTTGTGGAAGGTGAAACTATGTTCACCAAGGTCACAGAAATGGTTCAAACAAGATATTTAAAAATAACAAAGAAATGCAAGTCAGTCTTTACTTGGTCTAAATTTGGAGTCAGAGCTATAAGGAAAGGATAAGAATTGGAAAATGTCTGCTTCTCCTTCTGAGGCCACATCACCAGAGTAGATACAGATAGAACCAGAGTAGATATGGTTTAGGCTTATCAAAATGGTGCAGTCTGCTTGCAAAGCTCAATGGGATGAGAGTTAAAGAAATGTAGAAACTGTTGACAGGAAAGGACTACGTGCTCCACTCTGTCAGCTTCATGCTTACTATGTTGTCACAGGTCTTATAGTACTTGATGTGTGATCTTCTCCCTCCATCCGCTAGGGGTGTGCAGATGAAAAATTTGTTTTATTATTATTATTATTATTTCCTTTTATATTGTTTTGGTATAGTGTGCATGAATAGAGGTCCATATTCAGAAACATTTAGCTGGATAACTCAGAAGCTATCCTGCTAAATGAATATTTGGGCACTTATCTGGCTAAATTCTTTCTGGATAATTTTTTATTCGGCTAAAATTTGGCCAGATAAGTCAGGGGCGTTCCAAGGGCATAACCGGGAGGAGCTGAGTTAGCCAGATACCTTATCTAGCTAACTCCCATTTTAAGAGTTAGCCTGGTAACGTCGTTATATAAAAAGCGTTAAATAAATAAATAAAATCAAGAAACATAAAGCATCAGTTATAACAGTAAAACCATACTAATAAAAGAATATTTTAAAACTACTGATAAATAGAATTTCTATGATTAAAATCATATATATTTTTTACAATTTCCCAAACAGCAATAAAATATTTCAAAACAGCACATATATCAAATAACACCCAATAATTAAAACTAATAAGGATTTTAAAAAGCCCCTGCTGTCCATATGTGGGAGCTCTTGATTTCCAGTCACCCTGATATTGTCGAAGATTAGGAGGTTATCCTCTCTCTCTCTCACACATACTCACATGTCCATTCTCTCTCACACATACACTGTCACATACATACACATTCATGCTCTTATATCCACCATAACCTCTCGCTCTCACAGACACTGACACACTCTCAGGCTCTAAGACACTCTCTCCCCCTCCACACAGCCCCTCCCCCCCTCCACACAAACTCTTACTCCCCTGGATTTTCTCATACACACTCATGTTCTCACTGGCTCCCTCACATACACACAAACACACACACCCAGGCAAGCTCCCAGTCATTCTCACACACCCACACACACCCACACACACACCCACACACACACTGACCCCCAGGCAGGCTTCCATTCATTTTCACACCATTCCCTCACCTACATGTTGCTGGATTTCTTTTGCGTTTTAAAGAAATATATCACAAAACTTGTGGTTTCTTCTTTGAGCGCTAAGTGGGATTAGGGCACCGAAGTTACAGCAAACATCATATTTGGATGGAATTTATTTGGAAAATGAATGACCCACTGATGTTTAAACAGAGCAGACTGTGGAACTAACAGAAACAATGACACGAAAGATGGTGGTTGGAAAAGAAACTTGAACATTTTACCTGCGGAAAGCAGGGGTTTCTGGTGGCACTTCATATTGAAATCTAATTTTGCTGGCGCTTTCCCATGGATGCGACTTCCTGCTTATCCTAAGCCAGAATTTGCACAGATTTGAAAGACTAAGGGGCAGATTTTAAAAAAGAGCACGCGGGTATACAGGTGCGTGCGCTATCTGGCGCTCACACATGTACGCCCGATTTTATAACATACGCGCGCAGGCCGACTTCCAACCTTCCTTTTCCCCCCTACTTTTGACGTTTTGTTTTTTTTATCTCCAAACTTATTTCAGCCCTTCACAACGGTTCACAAGAGGCACACAATATAAAACAGTATAAAAAAAAATAAAAATGAATAAAATGCCAAACATCTTACTTAAAATACAATCTTACATAATAAAAATCACAATAAATAATGTAGAATTCGTGGACCCTTGGACCGATCGGAACCAGATGGTGAGCCGCTGAGTAGGGTGATAGCGGAGGTCCCGATCGGAAGGCGGCAGGGACGGAGCTGTGGGTGGCTGGAAGACGATCCTGGAAGGCCCTATGCGACCAAGGGCCGTGGCAAGGAAAGAAGGAACTGTGGAGCTGGTACAGTGGTGAGGTGGTCTTTGCCCTGGAAGCCGAGCCTCCCCCGAGAGGAGCTCGTAGGAGTTCGGCCGCTGGGACTTAGGAGATTCACCCTGGAAGCCGGCGCCCCCCCAGGAGGAGCCCGTAGGGGCCCGGCCGCTGGGACTTAGGAGAGCCCGCGGGGGCGGAGTCAGACGGAGTCCAAGGTTGTTGCTCACCAGGCCGGAGTCGTGTACCAGGGGATCGTCGCTTGCCAGTCCGGGATCAGAAGCCAAAGGATCGCTGTCAGCCAAACCGGGGTCCGAGAGCCAGGAGACGTCGTAAGCCAGTCCGAGGTCCAGAGCCAGAGGGAACACCGAAAGCCGTACCAGGATCAGAAGCCAAGAGTAGTCGTAAGCCGGTCCAGAGTCAGAAGCCGAGAATCGCCGTAAGCCAGACCAGGATCAGGAAACACCGGAAATCAGACGGAACAGGAAGACAGCAACTGGAGGCAGGGAACACCTGGGAACCTCGTTGCAAGGCGACGTTCTGGTCCAGCTGCAGGGCTTAAGTACCCTGGAGGCGTCTGATGTCATCAGGAGGCGTCCCCAAGGTTTCCCGCGCTGGCCCCTTTAAATATTTGAGTGAGACGCGTGCGCGTCTAGGGGGTGGGGCTTAGCGCCGCGAGGCGCCGGCTGCTCGGCGAGGCAGGGGAGCGGGAGCAGAATCAACTGTGGGCCCGGGCGAGCTGGGGAGGCGCCGGGCCTGCGGCCGCCGGCGTCCCTGGAGGCCTGGGGAGCGCGAGACCCGCGCCAACCCGCGAGCAGGTGGGTGGTGATTCCGGGGCCGACCCGGAATCGCAACAGTACCCCCCCTCCTACGCCCCCTCCCGGGGGGCCGTGGTTTATCCGGATGTGCCAAATGAAATTGGCGAAGAGATCCTTATCCAGAATATGGGCAGAGGGCTCCCACGAGTTCTCTTCAGGGCCGTATCCTTCCCAGGAGAGAAGATACTCCCAGCGATGGCGACGGAACCGAACGTCCAAGACCTCTTTCACCGTGTACGTGGTCCCAGGATCAGAAGCAATCTCGGAAGGCTCCGGAGGCAGAGGTCGAAAATGAGAGAGGACCACTGGCTTGAGGAGAGAAACGTGGAAGACGTCGTGTATCCGAAGGGTAGATGGAAGACGTAAGCGGTAGGAAACCGTGCCAACCCGTTCGGCTACCTGGAAGGGCCCGATGTAGCGAGGAGCTAGTCTCATGGAGGGAATTCTGAGCTGGATGTTCCTGGTAGAGAGCCACACCCTGGAACCGGGCAGAAATACCGGAGCGGGTCGCCGAGACTTGTCCGCGTAAGCCTTGAAGCGTGCGGCGGTGTGGCGGAGATTCTCTTGCGTGGAGTGCCAAAGTTGCTGAATCTGGCTGGCCGTCAGTTGCGCCGCTGGCGAGGAGGTGGAGACAGATAACGGTAGTGGTGGCTTGGGGACCTTTCCATAAACCATCTTGAAGGGAGACTGTTGTGTGTTGGAGTGTCGATGCCGGTTGTAAGAGAATTCGGCCCAGGGGAGGAGAGCCACCCAGTTGTCCTGCTGCTCCCCTACAAAAGCGCGGAGAAACGTTTTCAGGGTTCGGTTCATGCGTTCCACTTGGCCATTGCCCTGGGGGTGGAACGCCATGGTCAGGTCTACCTGAATCCCAAACTTCTTGCAGAGCGCCCGCCAGTACTTGGCCGTGAACTGGGGCCCACGGTCTGAGGTGATATGCTGAGGCAAACCGTGTAGGCGGAAGACATGATGGACGAAGAGTTCTGCCAACTCAGGTAGTTTGGCTAGTGGCACAAAATGAGCCATCTTAGAAAAGCGGTCAACCGTGACCCAGACCACCGTTTTCCCTTGTGACGGGGGCAACTCGACGATGAAGTCTGTGGAGATGTGGGTCCACGGCTCCGCGGGTACAGGGAGTGGCTGAAGGAGTCCCCAGGGGCGACCAGGCAGAGGTTTTTGCTGCGCACATGTGGGACAGGACTGGACGTAAAGGCGGACATCCTCCTTTACTCTCGGCCACCAATAGAACTCAGTCAGAAGCTGGAGAGTCCGGGCTACCCCGGGGTGCCCCGCCGTCAAAGAATCGTGTGCCCATGCTAGGACCCTCCTTCGGGCACGCACAGGAACCACCATTCTCCCTGCCAGTTCTAGTTCGGTGGCTGCCATTTGGACCTTGGCCGGATCCAGAATGTATTGAGGAGGGTTGGGACCGTCCTCACTCTCAGAGACGCGTGAGAGGGCATCTGCCCTAGTATTCTTGGCTGCTGGCCGATATCGGAGAACAAAATCGAACCTACTGAAGAAGAGGGACCAGCGTGCTTGCCGCGGATTGAGCCTCTGTGCATGGGACAAGTATTCAAGGTTCTTGTGGTCCGTGTAAACCACGATAGGATGTTGGGCCCCCTCTAGCCATTGACGCCAAGCTTCGAAGGCCAGCTTAATGGCCAGTAGCTCCTTGTCTCCTATGCCGTAGTTTTTCTCAGCAGGCGAAAATTTTCGGGAGAAGTAGGAGCATGGCCGGGTCTTCCCGTCTTTGGAGACTTGGGACAGGATGACTCCCACGGCCACGTTGGAGGCATCCACCTCCACAACGAACGGACGTAGGGGATCCGGGTGTCGGAGGCAAGTGTCCTGCAGAAAGGCCTCTTTGAGATCCTGGAAGGCCTGGACGGCGGTTGAAGACCAATTTCGTGCATCGGCACCCTTGCGCGTGAGGGCCGTTAAAGGTGCCACCAGGGAGGAGTAGTGCGGAATAAAGTGGCGGTAGAAGTTGGCGAAGCCTAAGAACTGTTGGATAGCCTTCACTCCCACTGGCTGGGGCCAGTTCCGGATGGCAGCAACCTTCTCAGGATCCATGCGGAAGCCGGTAGAGGATACAATGTATCCCAGAAAGAGCAGAGATTCTTCCTCAAACTGGCATTTCTCCAATTTCGCATACAGTTGGTTTTCCCTCAGCTTTAGCAAAACCTGTCGTACATGCTGCCGATGTTCCTCGAGGTTCCGGGAGTAAATCAGCACATCGTCAAGGTAAACAATGACTGATGTGTACAAGAGGTCACGTAGCACCTCGTTCATTAAGTTTTGGAACACCGCTGGAGCGTTGCAGAGACCGAAGGGCATGACGAGGTACTCGTAATGGCCGTCCCTGGTATTAAAGGCGGTCTTCCACTCGTCGCCTGGTCGGATTCGTACGAGGTTGTATGCCCCTCTAAGGTCCAGCTTGGTGAAAATGCGAGCTCCTTGCAGGCGATCCAGGAGCTCCGGAATCAGAGGTAATGGATAGCAGTCTCGTCGGGTAATCTGGTTCAGGCCCCGGTAATCAATACAGGGCCGAAGAGACCCATCCTTTTTGGCCACGAAGAAGAAGCCGGCTCCAGCCGGAGAGTTAGACGGTCTGATGAACCCTCGGTCCAGGTTCTCTTTAATGTAGGCGGACATAGCCTTGGTCTCGGGTAAGGACAGAGGATATACTCTCCCACGAGGAGGCGTGGTGTCCGGGAGCAAGTCAATTGCGCAATCGAATGGGCGATGCTCTGGGAGTAACTCTGCCTTCTCCTTGGAAAAGACATCCTGGAAAGACTGGTACTGGGGTGGCACAGTCAGAGGAGTGGCCAGGAGCGGAAGCATCTGTAGCGGGCGAGCAGGAAGACAATGGTGGGCACAGCCTGGACCCCACGATGTGATCTGGAGAGAGGACCAGTCGATCACCGGAGAATGTTTTCTTAGCCAGGGCAGTCCGAGGACGAGTGGGTGAATGGACCTCTCAAGAATGAGGAAAGAGATCTCCTCTTTATGAAGAAGGCCCACCTGAAGCTGAAGCGGAGTCGTACGAGTAGCTATGGTTCCTGGGAGGGGGGTCCCCTGGATGGACGATACTCGCAAGGGTGGTTCCTGAGGCACGACTTTGAGTTGTAGTTGTTGCGCCAGGTCTCGGAGGATAAAATTCCCCCCGGACCCGGAGTCGAGGAGTGCCAGGGTATCGAAACCCCCTCCAGAAAGACAGAGTTTAGCTGGAACAGTACATGGGGAGTCCGGAGAAATACTGCCTGGAGTCAACTCCCCACTAGACCCTAGGTTCGGGCGTTTCCCGGGCGCGCTGTGCAGCGAGCCAGAAAGTGTCCTGCACCACCGCAGTAAAGGCATAAGCCCTGCGAGCGCCGACGTCTCCGCTCCTCGGCCGAGAGGGGACCCCGGCCCAACTGCATGGGTTCTTCAGGCGGGGGAGCGGCTGCCGCAGGAGGCGAAGCTCGAACCCGAGGTGGCGTGGTTCGACGAGCAAGCTGTCCCTGGGTGACCCTTCTCTCTCTAAAATGGCGCTGGATGCGCCGATCCACTCGTCCGGCCAGTTCTATCAGCTCCTGAAGGTCGTCTGGGAGGTCCCGAGCCGCAAGTTCATCCTGGAGCCGAGGGGAAAGAGCCTCGAGGAATATTCCATGCAAACTATCCTCCCCCCAGGCCAGCTCGGTGGCCAAGGTCTGGAACTCCATTGCAAATTCCTCGAGGGGGCGATTGCCTTGCTTCAGCTGGAGGAGTTCTGAGGCGGCTGTGGAAGCCCGGGAAGGTTCGTCAAAGATCCGCCGGAAAGCCTTGACGAACTGCACGAGGTTATTCAAGTGGGGGTCTTGGCGCTCCCACAGGGAGGAAGCCCAAGCCAAAGGTTTCCCGTCCAGGAGGGAAATTATGTAAGTCGTCTTAGACCGATCCGTGGTGAACTGCGCCGGCAGGAGGTCGAAGCGAATATAGCAGTGGTTGAGGAATCCCCGACACGCCCTCGGATCTCCCGAGTAGCTAGGGGGCGCTGGCATCTGTACCGGGACCGAAGAGCCCGGATTGACCTGAGACGTGGATGCTGCGGGATGAGCTGCGGAAGTCCCCTCCACGCGATCCGCCAAGCGTTGGACGGCTAACATCAGGGTGTCGAGACAGGATTGCTGTTGCTGTAGCTTCTGGGCTATGCCTGGGATAGCCTTTAGACCGGCAAGGTCCGCCGGGTCCATGGCCTTGCAATCTGTAGAATTCGATCGGAACCAGATGGTGAGCCGCTGAGTAGGGTGATAGCGGAGGTCCCGATCGGAAGGCGGCAGGGACGGAGCTGTGGGTGGCTGGAAGACGATCCTGGAAGGCCCTATGCGACCAAGGGCCGTGGCAAGGAAAGAAGGAACTGTGGAGCTGGTACAGTGGTGAGGTGGTCTTTGCCCTGGAAGCCGAGCCTCCCCCGAGAGGAGCTCGTAGGAGTTCGGCCACTGGGACTTAGGAGATTCACCCTGGAAGCCGGCGCCCCCCCAGGAGGAGCCCGTAGGGGCCCAGCTGCTGGGACTTAGGAGAGCCCGCGGGGGCGGAGTCAGATGGAGTCCAAGGTTGTTGCTCACCAGGCCGGAGTCGTGTACCAGGGGATCGTCGCTTGCCAGTCCGGGATCAGAAGCCAAAGGATCGTTGTTAGCCAAACCGGGGTCCGAGAGCCAGGAGACGTCGTAAGCCAGTCCGAGGTCCAGAGCCAGAGGGAACACCGAAAGCCGTACCAGGATCAGAAGCCAAGAGTAGTCGAAAGCCGGTCCAGAGTCAGAAGCCGAGAATCGCCGTAAGCCAGACCAGGATCAGGAAACACCGGAAATCAGACGGAACAGGAAGACAGCAACTGGAGGCAGGGAACACCTGGGAACCTCGTTGCAAGGCGACGTTCTGGTCCAGCTGCAGGGCTTAAGTACCCTGGAGGCGTCTGATGTCATCAGGAGGCATCCCCAAGGTTTCCCGCGCTGGCCCCTTTAAATATTTGAGTGAGACGCGTGCGCGTCTAGGGGGCGGGGCTTAGCGCCGCGAGGCGCCGGCTGCTCCGGCGAGGCAGGGGAGCGGGAGCAGAATCAGCTGTGGGCCTGCGGCCGCCGGCGTCCCTGGAGGCCTGGGGAGCGCGAGACCCGCGCCAACCCGCGAGCAGGTGGGTGGCGATTCCGGGGCCGACCCGGAATCGCAACAAATACATTACAACTATAGTTATTCATCTCCCCCTTACATCTGCAGGCTCTAAAATAAAATATCTAAACATTTTTAAAAGGATTACCATATCATAAAATAAACAAACATATAAAAAAATAAACAAATAAAATCTAACCCATTTCTACATCTCCTGGTCTCTGTCGTAAATGCCTGTGTAAAACAGCCACATTTTAAGATCAGTTTTAAAATGTTTATGGTCAGTACATACTCTCAGTTCCTGAGGCATTGAGTTCCACAGTGCCAGGCCCGCTAATGAAATCGCTCTCTCATGTACTTGGGTAAGCTGTGCGGATTTTAATGATGGTATAGGTAAAAGTGCTTTATTTGCGGAACGCAAATTTCTCTGTGGCACATGTAATCGGAGTTTTGTATTAAGCCAATCTACGTTTTCACCATATAATACATGACTATGTACATTGCTAATAGGATGTCAAGCAGCACACTTATCTACTCATGGTTAGTAGTCTCAGCCTACACAAGTATATACATGTCTACATTTAGTATTTGGCAATTTGGGGTTGTTGGCCCCCACAGTATACCACCCTATAGAATCGAAGGGACCTCTTGCGTTCCCAGTTACTCAAGTATTATTATGCTCCCCCCTTTATCCCAAATCTCATCCATGCGAAAAGATGTAACTGGGCTGGTGGGCAGTATTGGCTTAGGGGGGTCCATTGTATCTAAACTGTCTCCTTCCGCTCTGCTGAGAGACACAACTCCGCCTCCTGGACTGCCGCTGGGGTCCACGCCCTCCTGGGGGACCTGACTCCACCTCCCTGTCTGCCGCTGGGGTCCAAGCCCTCCTGGGGGACCTGACTCCCCCTCCTGGTCTCTGCTGGGGTCCCTGCCCTCCTGGGGACCCGGCTCCACCTCCCAGTCTGCCGCTAGGGTCCACGGTCTCCTGGGGGCACTACTTCACTTTCTGGACTGCTGCTGGGGGTCCACGCTCTCCTGGGGGACCTGACTCTGCCTCCTGGACTGCCACTGGGGTCCCCCTTGCTCACGGGGGACCACTTGATTTCCAGATCTGCCACTGGGATCCCCTCACTCAACGGGGGGACCACTCCAGGCCTGCTGCTGCTGTCCTTTAGTTCTCCTCTCTCAGTAGGAAGGTTTTCTGTGGCTTGGGTTTACAGTTCCAATAGGCTCATGGCTGTTTTAGCGTTCATAGGTTCTGGCTCTCTGCAATCTCAGCTTTCAGTGATTTTAGGTCCACAAAGCTCATGGCCAGCCATGTGCTGTTACCCAGCCTGGATAAGTCACCTTCTCTCAGCTTAATCTGTTGTCTGACCCAGTATGGGTCACCTCTCAGCCAAAAAGCCAAGCCCCAGGCAGGACCACAGAGAGACCATGTGCACGTCCCTCTATCCTGCCTGGCCAATCACTCTATTTTATGGGAACTCAGCACCCAGTTGTCTGAACACCCTTGTTAGGGTGAAAATCTGTTTGCTTCCTAGGACTTTTCTCCTATGGAGTTCTCTCATAAATCCCTTTCCCAATCATAGTTCTATAATTTAGGAGTTTGAATCCTCTGATTATTTTTAGTGATATTTCCTATAAATTTACCAGCAGAAGTTCAGGGGGCCATGATATGCAAATTCCCTACCTGAATATCTGACTAATCTATTTAATGGTCAGTTAAGTAGAGATGTGAATCGGTACCGGAATCTGATCGGTTCCGGTTCCGATCCAAATCTTAAAATTTTTATCGCCCAGCCTGATTTGAGTTCTGATTATCGGCTGCGCTCGATCCGATAATGAAAAAACCCTCCCGAACCCCCAAAAAAGGTTTTAAAATTACCTGGTGGTCCAGTGGGAGCGCGGGGAGCGATCTCCTGCTCTCAGGCCTTCGGCTGCGTTAATAAAAATGGCGCCGATGGCCCTTTGCCCTTACCATGTGACAGGGCAAAGGTAGCGCCGGTGCCATTTTGAATATTGGCAATACGGCCTGAGTGCAGGAGATCGCTCCCGGACCCCCGCTGGACTTTTGGCAAGTCTTGTGGGGGTCAGGAGGCCCCCCAAGCTGGCCAAAAGTCCCTGGGGGTCCAGCGGGGGTCCGGGAGCGATCTCCTGCACTCAGGCCGCATTTTGGTGTGCCGGTTTTCCCGCCCTCCCTTCTCCCCCTCTCCCGATTTATGATTTTTCACGATAAATCGGGGGAATTTCTATTGTATCGCGCCTCTAATGATTTTTGACGATTTAAAAAATATCTGACAATTTTTTTAAATTGTCAAAAAACGATTCACATCCCTACAGTTAAGTACCTTCACACTAAGGGGTCTTAGGACCTTTTCAATTTCATTCTGTGTTTCCTGAGCTGGTAGCTCATGTTACATAGCTGTATTGTCCTCCCCTTTTTTTCCTCCTACAGTTCACTTAAATGATAGCATGTTCAAACCTGCGTCTCTTATATGTGAGGGGTTTCACAAATATATACTTTTGAAACCTGAACACTTGAATAAATTTCTAAATGATAAGGATTCTACTTTATAATGCTTCTTCCAGTTATTGTAAGGTTTGTGATAGTGATATTGTTCCTTTTTATGAACAGATCGAATCCTAAGAGTAATGTTTTCAGTCTTCACATCTGTAACACCTCCTCCTTCTTCCTATTTTGTGCTTGAGATCATTTCATGGACATTGTTTTTTTCTTTTGGTTTATTTTCCTTGGTAATCTGAATATTTCTGCTCATGAAAATGATATTCTTTTATTTTTTTCTTCCATGTACCTAAATAAATGGCTAATAAAAAAAAATTAGAAGCAGCACCAGCCACCACATGTATATCGAGCTGTAGTACTAAGTAGTGTTTGCCATTTGTTACTAGCTTTAATGCAGCAAAACCTCATCTTTAAAATCACTCTGGGCTGTATATTTCTGCTTGTTCTGGAGACCTGATCTTCTTGGACAAATATTGGACATACATCCTATGCTTGCAGGAAATAATTTGGCACAATTGACAGATGGTCTTGTGTGCAGGATATGCTCATACTTAAACCTGATGATCTTATTCAGAGCACAATCAGTGCAGCTGCACAGGGGCACTGCCATTTCAGGGGTGTCATGGCTTTTTTAAATGGGTACTGCTGTGATCTGTGACGCTTAATCCCCTCCCCCCCCCCCCCCCCCCCTTTACTTAAGGAGGATGCCAGTCTGCCCACTGACACTAAAGCTAGCCTTTCTCAATGGGCTGAATTTCTCATTGCCTCATCCCCAAATATGTTTACCATTCATGAACTGCTTCTTTCAAATTATCAATTGAGATCCAAATGATTTAGCTACAGCTGTGCCTAGTCATTGTAGCAATTTGTTAATGTTTTTGAAATCAGGATAATAAAAGAAATGTAAATCTAAACCAGGTTATTACAACATTTTAATCTGAACACATTAGAACTTAAAGGGATTCCATTAGTACAATCCAAAAATGATCCAGCAAGGGAAGATTGTCAGAAATACAAATTGCAGATCATTTGCATAGTTCTGTTAATAATTGTGGAATGATTCGACATTAGGAAGGACTTTCTAACGCTAAGGATATTTGAGCACTGCAACAAGGTTACTAGAAACTGGAAGATGGTGAAATCTTCAAGTCAGAAAACAAACTAGCAAATTACTCTTTCAATACCAAAATATTACAAGAAATGCAAAAGAGGGGAAAAGAGGTACAAATACCCCCCCTCCCCCCAGAAAGGAAATGTATATCTTGCCTCTCTGAATGTAGACACACAAAAATAACCATATAATTCCCACTAGTAGATTAATGTATAGCAATCTAAAAACCAAGTGGATATCACTTCATAACCAATGGTCAATGAATGGAGAAACATTTAGAACTACAAAATCAATAGTAATTTAAAGCATACATATAGAAATAGGTTGCTCAGTCTATCAGCAGAAAAACAATTCAATAGAATTTCAAATCAGAGATTCAATTATCACACAAGGAATGAAGTGAGAAAAAAAACTGTATAAAAAGGTTCCAACATGGTTAGAGCACAAGATAGAAACAGTCTTCTCTCAACCCTCCACTCAGCTGTCACAAATCTCCAATCCCTTCAGCCCTCTAAGCCAGTCAACTAGCCATCCCTAGCCCCAGCCAACCACCACTGCTCACCCCCCAGTCATGCCAGCCAGCCAGGCCACATCAACTCCTAGCTACCCCTAATTAATCACTTTTCGCTAACCAATATCCCCAGCCAGCCACTCCCCCAGCTGGCTAGCCACACCTCACTTCCATCATCCCATACCAGCCAGCTACCCCATCTAGCTAGCCACTTCCTTCAGCAACCTCCTCCCTCCCAGCTAGCCAGCCCCCCTCCCTTCTTCACCTTGATGTCTGCTAAGGTTGCTGCTGCTACTGCTGCCTTAGCCACTGAATCAGTGATATATGTTAATGATTCCATGACATACCCTAATAATATTCTACTCACAATATTTCAGTCTAATATTCTGTCCAGAAGCACAGTGTTTTTCCAGTCGCACATGTAACCATTTAGATCAGGGCATATATTAATGGTCAGACCAAACATAGCATTGTAGTGAAGGCCAATTGGTCATCCTTTTTTTAAAATTAAAAAAATATATATATTTATTCGGTCAGCAAGACAGAAAAACAAGTAAACACAGTGAAACAGCTTAATATAAAAACAATTTCCACACACTAGATAAAGAGAACAATTGAAATGACTAGATTTTGCAAAAACCAAACCCCACACTCACACACCACTCAGACCAATATTCATACTACTAGTATCAATCTAATATGTAACAAAAAGCAATAGCTATATAAACCCTAGGAGGCCAAGCGAAAAAATCTAAATTAAATATCATACTTAATTTTCATCCAAAAGTAAAAATATAACGTGTGGGCTGCCCACGACTCACACTCGCCGGGGGGGGGGGGGGAGTAATTTTACAGTGCTATGTGTGACGATGCGAGTAGGGCTTCCCCAGTTCCTTATACCCGTATCTAACCTTTCTACCTTTTCCCCTCTTGTCCCTATCCCTACCCCCTACCTAACTCTTAGATTTTTTTTTTATTATTTACCTTGCTGCTTCTTCGGAGCAACACTAGATTCTGTGCGCCGGCTGACTGCCAGCGTGGGCTTTTCCAGGATAGCGGCTAATGGCACTGTCCAGGCCCGCCCCCACCCCGCCGCCCCTGCCCAGACCACGCCCCTGGCCCGCCCCTTTGGAGAGGCCTGGCACTTTGGCACGTAACGGGGTTTACGCGCTTGGCCGGGCCCCTCTGAAAAATGTGCACGGTGTGCGCAAGGCCCGGCCACGTTATAGGTGTGGCCCTTTTAAAACCAGGCCAATTATAATTAGTAACAGTTTTTCAAAAAATGCTTCTTCTTTCTTTGTAAACACAAATTCTGAATGTTATGCTTATAAATCAAAAAGCAATAGTGGCAAGCTTGCAGATAGGCAAAAAAATGATTAGCAGGGAGATTCCTTTAATCTTTTAATTGCTGGAAATATATTATTCAGTTCAGGATCTCATATTCCTCCAAGCAAGAGAGACCACCTATTTCACAAGCTTGAAACACAGATCATCCTAAACTAGGAAGAAAATCCATATTCCCCATAAGGGACAAAAAAGGAGAAATTCCAGTCTTTCTATCCATACTTAATCTCCCCTATTTTCACGCTTTTCTCATAGCCCCTGCCAAATGGTCATCTTTTGCATCGCCATCATCATTGCTTAAAATCCAGGCCATTGTGGGTAATACCAGAAGCATTTCCGAGATTTTTCAGAAGCAACATAACCTTCCCACTTCTGCCTTTGAGAAGTATAATGTGAGCAGTGTTTTTGAGAAACCAACAAAACAGAGATAGGGATAAGTCCTATCTTTCCCACCATACATCATTTTGGATAATGGAGTTTGTGTGTTCAGAATCATTTATGCTATGCACATACCCTGTTTATTACACACGCTTACCCCAGTTGTGCATTCATTTCTAAAACATGGTCTGATTACACAAGGGATACTGGCTGTTGCCTAATTTTATGGGCATTTTTGTCTTTCCACTATCAGAGCTCCATGGAATGACCTGCTAGAGGATCAGCTGATGCAGAACGTGTTTACGAGCTGGAACTGAATCCTAGATATGCTGGAAAATTCTTTAGCAGCAAAGCATACCCTGCTATACCTTGATCAACAACAGTTTTTCTCAGTCTGGCTTAAGGGGATCTGATGTCTTACTAGTACAAATTGTTGCTAGAACGTTTGGAAGAGACAACTCAAAAAATGAGTGCTGGCATTACCATTCTAAATCAAATCATCACTCTTATGGAGTTACTCAGCGACAATTGGAATAGAAGAGAGAGGAAATATCCAGTATTGTGCTCTGGGGGTTGCTTGCTTTGTCCAAAAAATCTTTTCTACCCAACTGAAGGTCATGAAGATTCGTCAGTTTACAGTGTTTGAAATCTGGTTAATGATGGTATTGTTCTAGTCCTCTTTCTTCCCCATCAAGCATAGACATTAACATGCATGAGGCACTGCTTATTATAAACATCTCTTCAGAAATGATGGTGCTAGAAAGCGACTGATTCTGCTGCTGCTACAGCTTATTTTTTCTGTTTATGATGCGGCAAAGCCCTTTCCATATATGGTTCAAGCTGCTGCTAACTATGCAACCACAAAAATAAAATTTGCGGTTTGACCTGGACATCCAGACATATATGCAGGTGAATAAGATGCTAACAGTTATCTTTCTGCCATGGAAGCAGATTCTGCCTCCATATTACTCAGCTGCTAGCCAAAGAATCTCCTTTGTGTGCTTTTAATCACACTTTTATGTTTGTATCTATTCTGTTGTCCAAATTTTAAAGATGGGATGTGTTTATCTTAAAGGAAGCTTAACATGGAAAAAATGTCACCCAGATTCCTTGAAACAATGAATCAGTGTATGGGACTGTAAACAGCAACGTGAATCAGAAGTTACAACATGATCAGGCACCTCATCATTTATCCCCAATTTCCTGGGTACTTATTGCCATAATCTATGATTTAAAATGAACTAAGAACTTCTTAATATTCCATATGCATTGCACAGTCCAGATGGTGATTCCATTTCTATGCAGAACTTTTGCAAGGCAACACTTTTACTAAAAAGCCAGCGGCTGCCATGAAAGCAATATCAGGTGCATTCTGAGATGGAAGAGCTATCCTTTAAGGAACACGATTTACCTAAAACTAAAATAACAATATAAGCAATGTTTACTGAACAGAGAAATAACTTTCCAAAATGCTATAATTGCCACCAAGGTATTTAACTATGACAGAAGCATAGAAATGAATTTTCAAAGGGTTATACATGCAAAAATTAGCATATACACTTGTAAGTAGTCTGTATTTTTTTCTGTTTATCTATTTATTTATTTCATCTATTTATATTCCGCATGTTACACAGTTCACAGCGGATTACACTTGTGTACCTCCATAAATTAAGAAACATAAAACGGATTGTCAGACAATACATAAAACAGGTTAAAATGCATAAAAACAACTAAAACACAGAAAATCAAATCCCAGTGCAAACAATGTACTCGCATACAAGCTATTTTATAAACATCAAACATACACATGTATTTTGCTTTCACGTGCACATCTATATGTGTAAAAAAGGGGTAGTGTAGGGGTGTTACGAGGTGGGGCCAAGAGTTGCGCATGTTAATTTGCTGTTTTATAACAGATAACTTACTTGTGCAATGTTACACCTGCAAATTTTCTCACACAATTGATATCAGATGGGTCTGTTGTCAATTATTGGTTGGGGGGCGTTGAGATTGAAGAACTAGGAGGGTCTCGATGACTTGGAGAAGGACTGTGTGAACTGGTGGAGGAATCAGAAAACAAGATTTCATATATATCGACTTCTACACGTAATTCGGCTTTTATACGAGCGAGTCCTATTTTTTTTCTCATATAAAATATATGCGCTAATGTTTCTAAAATAGACAGGCGTGTATGCGTGTTCAATACAATTGAAATATGCTTTTTCAATGCGTTGCAGGTATTCACGCGCATGCGTTCGTGTGTTCTATAATCTGTGTGTACCACATACACGTGAGTAGAGGGCCGTGCAGAGTGGTTTGAAAGCTAACCCCCTGTCTTTAATAGAGAAACAGAAACATACGGTTCTCTTCTGTCTGAGTTTGTACACTGTAGCTCATTGCTCATGTTGAAATCTAATTAGGTTTGGAAATATTTCAATGGATTAGCTGAAGACCTAATTAGATTTCATTTTTGCCTAAGAAAGGCAAAAATGTTGATTGTCTAGCTCTGAGGGATTTTGGCAGGGGTGTAACTAATCTAAAATAATTTTTTTTAAGCCAGTTGTTATAATGAAGCCAAAGATTATGCTAAAGTCTTGTAGCCAATTGCCTTCTCACCTTATTCTTCTTCTGATGCTCTCTCAAAAGGTATCCTCCAGTTATATTTGCTGTCTCACTCAGATCTTGGCTTTGATTTAGAATAGCATCTCATAAGCAATGTGCAGGATAAGCATTTGCCACCCAAGCCTTTTCAAGTTTTGTTTTAATTTTTTTTTTTTTGTTATTAAGGGAAAGACCTTTAAACAACAGCAGCATAGCCAAGACTGAATAAATCCCTTGTAAACCAACCAGATTCGTCTCTCCTAGCTAACCCATAACTGAAATATGTACTGCAGGTGGAATTCTATGCAAAACAATTACAAATTTTATGCAAAAAAATTTCAAATTATGCACAAAATATTTTACAGTTGTGCAGACTTTGTTCAGATAACACAGTGTAATCACTGTCTTTGAATAATAATTATTCATTTATAAAGCAATACAGAAAAAGTTATGTCAGACAGGCAAATTTTTACATTTTTAGTGAAGAATTTTCCCATCATAAGGCCTTTGCCCTCCCGCAGGCTCAACGATCACCTCCCATGCTTGATCTTTCTTCTCCCTCTGGTCAGCATCCCAGTTTGTTTGCTACCCCCCCCTCCCCCCGTTGATCCTTCTCTCATCCCTTTCCCCTTACCAGCTTTCTCCCTTACCAGCTTTCTTTCTCTGTCTCATCAGGATCAAACCTCCCCCTGCCTTTGTTTACCCCTCACCCCCTTTGCCTCCTCCAGGCTCAAACTCCCTACCCAATCCTCTTCCTATCCCCTTCAGCAAGACCCCTAGCTTTCAGTCTGTCTGCCCACCCCACATCCCTTTGAGCAAGACCTTCAGCTTTCTCTCTGCCTCCACTCAGACTTGACTCTTTGGGTGGCAGACAGAGAGAAAGCTGCCCCCTCACGAGTTCTCTCTCTCCACACCAGCAACTCCCCCCCCCCCCCCCCCCTCAGCTTCCTCCCTGTCCTCCACCCCCTCTTTAGAAAGATCCCCATCTCTTTCCTAATTTCCTCCAAACCCGCTGTCTACCTCTCTTGTTCAGCCTCCATTAGACCCCCGCTACTGCATCCATTGTTTGGATGGCTCAGGGTAAGGCCAACATTGCAGGCTTATCACTTTCAGCCTCTGTTGGCTAATGCCAGCTTTCTCAATTCTTTTCTAGTCTGTATAGGCAAACCTGTCACTGGTCCTTTCTCATTTTCAGCTAACACCAACACTATTCCTTCCAGCCTGTGCAGGCCTCCACTTCCATTGCTGCTGCTCTGGGGGAAAGTTTGCCCGGGACTGTGAAATTTCGTCTCTCTCTCTGCTGGGGCTTGGATTGGATTGGGTTGGTTTGGTTTGGGACTGTGAAATTTCGTCTCTCTTGCCCGTCCGAAGGAGGGTGCTTTGTTGCGCTCCCTGCCTCCGATCGCCGGCTGCTGGGGCTTGCTGGCGCCGGGCGCTCAAGGCAGCGGGGTCTGTAGGAGAACCATCCACTTCCTGGTACCTGTCATTTCAAACGTCATTTGAAATGACGTTTGAAATGACAGGTTCCAGCACACCCAGGATACTGTATAGGCGCCGTATAGCGCCTATACAGTAAAACGGATTGTGCTTTATGGACGCTTCTTGGATGCGCTTTGGACGCGGCTTGCATTTGCATGCCATTTAAATACTGTATCGAGCTGTATGTGATCCGGACTGTGCGCGCGGCAAACGAGCGGGCGCCCGGCACTGCCGCACTTTTTCTTACGCGCCCTTACTGTATCGGCCTGTATGTGGGGAAAATGCAGAATTCTGCATGGGAAGGTAATTCTGTGCAAATTCTGCACAACTGCACAACACAGAATTCCCCCAGGTGTAAACCTAGTAATCAGTATAAGCCCTTAGCCCAAACTAGATTTTTTACTGGGTCTGTACTGAAACAGTTAAATGGCATAGCTGGCCACTAGAGACAGCCAAGATTTTTTTTATAATCAATAATCTTTTGAAATGGTGGAGCTCAAATCTTTGTGAGATGAACCCCTCAGATTCCAAGGAATGTGACTCACAAACTCTATATGTGGATCAGTTTGTGCCACCTATAAGTGAAAGAATCTTTCCTTCAGCCAATCAGGAAGCAGCACTCAGTGTCTCTGCTGGAGGAAAAATCAATTCCTTCCCCGTCCCATTTTCCCCGAATACTGATCTAGGGAAAGCAGTAATACTGTGCTTGCTTACAGTGCTGTCTCTTTTGGTCTTCTTGGGCCTAGGAAGGGAATCTATTCCCACGCTGAGCACAAGCGTTTCCACTGTAGAAGTGCAATGGGATTCCTCCAGGTTTTCCTTCAATTCTGCACAGGACCTTAGGGCCTCTGTCAGAAGAACAATGAACAGTTTGGTTTGTGGAATGAAGAGTGTGTCTTAAACATGATTTGTGGTCTAGTAATCAAGTAGATTACAATTCAAAGCTCATAAAACTTGTCAGTTCATCTGTATTAAATATAATTAATAATAATAATAATAATAATAATATTAATACAGGTCCCAGGTCCACTTTCCAGAGGCAGTGAATATAATAGAATAAGATACACACAAACGGTCAAATTTTTATTCAGCCACGCACGTAAATTCCGGCTTTTACGTGCGTGCCAGGCTTTGCGGACGCTGAGCCAATTTTCAACAAGGCCTGGCCACGCATGAAAAGGCCGGTACGCGCAGAAATGCCGGGCCGAAGGAAAGGGGCGGTCTGGGTCGTGGAGGGGCGGGGCTGGAGGCGGCCGGTACAGTGACCATTTGCCGCTGTACCAGGGAAGGGACTGCCGGCGCGCACATGTTGCTATTGTTCCAACGGAGCAGTAACAAACAAAATAAAAATTAAAAAAAGGTAGGGTAAAGGATTTAGGGGGTGGGAAGGGCAGGGTAAGAGGGCGGGAGTACGGACAGGGGGTAGGGAAGTTCCCTTCCAGTCTGCTTGTTGTCTTTTCTGCTAGGAGTTAGCAATCTGTTATCGGTTGGACTGCAGAGTTAGCAATTTGTAGATGGAGCCGCTAGGAATTAGCAGTCTGTTAGGGTTTGCTCCTCCCAAGGGGAGAAGTTAGCAATCCTGTTGAGCTTTGCTCCCCCAGAGGGGAGGAGCTAGCAATCTGTTAGCGACTCTGCTAGGATTTGCAATCTGTTGGCAAACTGTTATGGAGTTGCTCCCCAGAGGAGAGAGGTCAGCAACCATAGAAGATCTGTTCTTCCAGAGGGGAGGAGTTAGTATCTGTTATGGATTTCCACACAGAGTGGCAACCTGATATACGAGAGTTCCCCTGAAGGGAAGTGTTGGCCACCTGAATGGTTCCTGCTAAGAAGTAGCAATTGGTAATGATACAGTTCCTGAGGAAGGAGATGTTAGCAACAGTTGAAGGTTAGACTGCAAGATAGCAGTTTGTTGTACTCAGCTCTTGAAGTGTGAGAGATGAGCACTCTAATGTAGAATGGTGAATCCTTGGGCCGATGGCAGATGACAGCACCCCCAGGAGGATATCATGAGAGGGACCACCGACTAGGCTGGAGTATGGAGACAGACACACATAGTTCTTTATTAGACAGGTAGTAGAACCACCAGAGGTGGCAGTAGTGAGCTGATGTGCCCAGCAGGGCTGAAGTCCCTCATTTCCTGGAACTGCTATCTCCGGGTTTGCTGAGCTGTAGAGAGAGACTCGTAGATAGTGAGTAGACAGGGTATGCCGGATACATAACCAGAAGTAGATGATACACTCACATAGATTAATAAGAAGGCTCAGTAGCTGGAGAGAGTTAGGCCCTCGAGGAGCGAGTACCTGGTTCCAGGGACAGCTCTGAGAGAGCGATGGTAACTCACAGTTATATATCTCTGTAACGGTTTCTAGGCAATAGAGAATAGTTAGTATATTCAGGAACAGGAGCCTCTAGGTGAGTACTGGTTGCTATATGCAAACTGAAATAAGAACTCAAAATATCTGTATATGAAATAGCTTCTGAAATAGAAGAGAGTCTTTGGAGGGTTTTAGGAACATGGGCCCTCGAGGAGCGAGTACCGGTTCCTATCTGCAATCTGTAATAATAACTCAAGATCTCCGTACCTGCGATAGCGTCTTAGAAGAGAATCTTCAGAGTTCTAGGAACATGGGCCCTCGAGGAGCGAGTACCGGTTCCTATATGCAACTGGAATAGAAACTCACAATGTTCACATCTGCGATCGCTTCCAGGCAATAGGGAGTCTTCTGAGCGTTCAGGGACGTAGGCCCTCGAGGAGCGAGTACCGGATCCCGTCTTAGCAATCTGAAAACAAGAAGAGAGAGCGGGGCTCCCGAGGAGCGGGTACCCCTGGTAAGTTCGAGGAGGCAGAGCAGCGGAGAATGAAGCGGGTTGAGTTGATTCCCGCAATCAATCCCTTGCAAGCTTGATTCGTAAGTGTAAGCAAAGACCTTTTATGTTGGAAGCGGATGACGTCACTACGGGGGGATGCCCCCGAGGTTCGCACCCTTGCTGGTACAAACTTCGGAGCGCGTGCGGGCTCCCTACGTCATCAGGAACATGGCGGATCTGCAGTATCAGACCAGCCCGGGGACTCTGGGAAGAAACGGCGAGGAGAAGCCGCGGCAGCAACTGTCCATCAGACCCGAAGGGAGTCACCTCAGAGGTAGAGAGGGTGGAGCGAGGGCAAGAGCAGGCAGGAACGCAACACTGCTCCTTAATTGGAGCGGATTGGGAGGGACCTGGGAGAAGACTGTTCTTGTCGCCTCGTATAATTTTGTAAAATGAGGCTCCCCTGCACGCACCGCCCGCACATGTGTGCGCAGCCCCTGGATTTTATAACAGGTGCGCGCATGTTATAAAATCGGTGCGTCCATGTGTGTGTGCCGGGAAGCGCGTGCACACTTTTAAAACTCTACACCAAAGGCAGATATTTATGTAATAAGAATATTTTAATATGAGATATAACCTTGTTACAAAGAAAACTGTATATCACAAAGCATATGTGAATGAGGGTATATTACAAATCTGTAGCAAAGAGAAAGGAAAGTGTGTGTGCGTGTTTAAGTCTAGAGAAATCTGCATATGTGTGTGTGTGTTCAGTTTTATGGCTCTTATTTCCATCTCCCTCTTATTCATGGCCAGTCGTGTAAAGTGGCCTTCGAAGTGGAGATTTTTTGTTTCTCACATTTAAGTGTGATTTCTTTGAAGTTAGAAGTAATTGGACGCACCAAGTGATAATTTTAGGGATCAGCAATAGTACAGTATTATCCAGAAAATCAATGGGCATAGTCATGTCAGGCAGGTTTGCTATTGTGGGTGTTGTGAGTGAGCGGTTTAGTGGACCCTTGGGCCGACCTGTGAGAGACTGGGGGGAGATGTACTATAGTCTCTAGTGAGTGACAGGTCGGGAGGCGGATACCAGGCAGGAGCTGGACGTGAGCTTCACCCTGGAAGCCGGTACTCCCCCGGGAGGAGCCCGTAGGAGCCCAGCTGCTGGGACTTAGGTGATTCACCCTAGAAGCCGGTACTCGCCCAGGAGGAGCCCGGCCGCTGGGACCTAGGAGATCACGGAAGCTGGAACTGGAGCGGGCAGGCAGGGACTGAAGCAGACTGGGACCGAAGCAAGCAGGAGCTGAAGCAGGACTGGCCACTAAAGCCAGACAGGAGCTGAAGCAGGACTGGCCACTGGAGCCAGACAGGAGCTGAAGCAGGACTGGCTGCTGGAACCAGACAGGAGCTGAAGCAGGACTGGCTACTGGAACCAGACAGGAGCTGAAGCAGGACTGGCCACTGGAGCCAGACAGGAGCTGAAGCAGGACCGGCCACTGGAGCCAGACAGGAGCTGAAGCAGGACTGGCCACTGGAGCCAGACAGGAGCTGAAGCAGGACTGGCCACTGGAGCCAGACAGGAGCTGAAGCAGGACTGGCTACTGGAACCAGACAGGAGCTGAAGCAGGACTGGCCACTGGAGCCAGACAGGAGCTGAAGCAGGACTGGCCACTGGAGCCAGACAGGAGCTGAAGCAGGACTGGCTACTGGAACCAGACAGGAGCTGAAGCAGGACTGGCCACTGGAACCAGACAGGAGCTGAAGCAGGACTGGCCACTGGAGCCAGACAGGAGCTGAAGCAGGACTGGCCACTGGAGCCAGACAGGAGCTGAAGCAGGACTGGCCACTGGAGCCAGACAGGAGCTGAAGCAGGACTGGCTACTGGAACCAGACAGGAGCTGAAGCAGGACTGGCTACTGGAACCAGACAGGAGCTGAAGCAGGACTGGCTACTGGAACCAAGCTGGAACTGAAGCAGAACAGGTTACTGCAAACAAGCCAGACAGAAGCAAGACTTGGGCATGGAGTAAAACAAGTCTCAGGCAAATTTTCAAGGTTAAATGAAACTAAGATAAAGGAAGGTGTCTTTGTTGGCCCTCATATTCATGAACTTCTTTGAGATGATGCATATAACTATGCTTTGATTAGCAAGGAAAAGATGATGTGGAAAGCCTTCCAGTTAGTGGTAGCAAATTTTCTCTGAAACCACAAAGCAGACAACTACAAGGAGTTGATGGAAAGCCTCTCCAAAGCATACAAAAGCTGTGGTTGCAACATGTCATTAAAGATACAATTTTTGCACTCTCATCTAGATTTTTTTCCATCAAACTGCAGAGCATTGAGTGATGAGCATGGCAAGCGATAAATCCAGGACATTGCAGCAATGGAAAAATGGTATCAGGGCAAATGGAGCTCATCAATGCTTGTAGACTAATTGCTGGACAGTGACAAGAGAAGTTTCATTTAATAAATACAAGAGTCTAGCCAAGAAGAGCTGAGTAGCCACTGAGTAAGGACTAAACTATGTACATATATTTACATAATAGTTTTTGGCCTTTTGTTTCATAGTAAATTTTTTTTTTATAATCTTTTTGCTGATTTTATTTTTAAAGTTTTACATAAACAGGACAGGTAAAATATTATGATTAAAACTACACACTATCTACACAATGGACAGACATAAAATGTAAAAACTTAAGTATCATGGAAAGAGTAGCCAATCAGCTGGTTTAATTGTCATATTTGAATTCAGTATCAACACAACTCCCTGACCACCCCTGCTGTTCTGAAAGGGTGGCCCGACTGAAGTGTTGGGCTGCCCAGCCGTAGCAGGCACGGCGGATGTGCTCCGTCGGCTTGGCGCCGGGAGGGAGAGCACGGAGGGACAGCGGCGTTCAAACTCCCCACGTGGTGCTGACCCATTGGTTGGGCGCTGCGGGGATTCTCAGGAGCCCCTCCCCTTCTTACCCGGATTTGGCAAGCAGCGACCCTCCCTCCTGCCCTTATATTTTTGTGTTAAGAAGCAAGTGGGTTGCTGTCGCAGCTGGGGGGGAGGGGGAGGGGATCGCCCGAGCCTCTTTAGTGCTAGATGGTGGCTCGACGGGTAGCCAGTTGGGGCATCAAATGACTGGAGCAACACCCTTCGGGCGATTGGTATTGCTGGGATTGGCTCCTTGCTGGCCGGTGGCGGGGGCCGGTTTTAGGTGGCAGGATGCTGCCTACAAAGGACTTGGCCAGGTGGCCTGCAGTTGTTTATCTTGCTGGCAGGTGGCGGATAACGGCTGGGTTATGTTGTAAATGGCTCGGGCTAGTTGTATATGTTTATAAAACTGTGGCCTGTTCATTCCCAGTATTTGAGTACTGGTTTTTACCGCCCTTTCACATGGAATACATGTGAAAGGGCGGTGAAAAATGGTGGAGCGAAGTTCTGACTGCGTGTGTTATATTTATGACGAATCAAACAAACAAAAAATGGAACAGCCCAAAATAAATAAATCCATTTATCTTACCCTTTATTCAATCAATATTATTTTAAGTACAAAAACAAATTTATAAATTGTAAAGCCTATAGAAGAAGTAAATCAATATTAAGATCTAAATACTTCATTCAATACTGAAAAATATAAATAAATCACAATTCTAAATTTTAAGAACTAATACCTCCCAACACTTTCTTACATCCAGACCTGATTGTCCCCACACTTCCATACATACACACTCACCATCATTCATACAAACATTAAAAAACACTAAAAAATCATATACAGAGAGTTCCGTGAGCAATTTCACTCCAAGAAGAGATTTGGGCAACGTTCTCTCAACCTAGCTTGATGGACACTCTACCTGGGCAACAACAAGCTAGGTTGAGAGAATGATGCCCAAATCTCTTCTTGGACTGAGTTTCCTCACTCCGACGGCCAGCAAATCTTCACTAGAGACCACTGTTCTTTCCGTATGTCTCATGTTGAATGTGAAAGTGGCCCCCAACCCCCTATGCTCATACCTAATCCCCACCTCGAGTTACTAGGTGGCCCTCCGATAGGGATACAAATACCTGTCTAGGGCATAGGCACTATAGCAGGTCTCTCTCTCTCTCTCTCTCTCTCTCTCTCTCTCGCTCGATCTCTCTCCTCTCTCTCTCGCTCTCTCTCTCTCTCCTCTCTCTCTCTCTATCTCTCTCTCTCTCTCCTCTCTCTCTCTCTCTTCTCTCTATCGTTCTTCTCTCTCTCTCTCTCTCTCTCTCAGGTTTGAGACATATAACATGTTGCTTGCAGCACCTAAGAGTGGAAATAGGCTGTTTTGTGTACTGCGAAGATTCATTGGTTGTTTTATTGCGGTGCACGATGTTTTCGCCATTTGCGGAAATGGATTCGCAAATCGCGAAAACATCGCGTGACGTGATGTTTCCCCACTGCACGAAAAATGCCTTATTTGCATGGGACACGCCCCCTCATGCATTACCACTGCGATATTGGAAAATGAGGCCCAATGTCAGCGTCAAATAACCAGCTTCCAAATATTTTGTATATCCGATGAAAGGTAAAACAACCGATGAAAGGAATATATGGCTCATCCGATTTGAGGAATTAGCTTATTATAAGTTAGAACTGAATCCACGGTGTAGAGGCGTGGAACAACCCAAGGGTGCTCCCTTCTATCTGTGAGTCTGTGTTGCAGGAGCACAGAGCATCCAAAATGTTCTCACCATGGAGCAAAAGACTCCTGTTACTTTCTATTGTTGAATTTGAATTACAGGAGCGCAAGAGAACCAAGGTATACTCCCTTCTCTTCATTCTATGAATTTATATTTCAGGAGTACGAAATGCATGTATTCTCCCAAAAATACATTCTAGGAACACAGAGCAAATCTAGAACAAATATATTCTCCCGATGCTGCAGTGTTTTGTCACCCTATTGCCTGCATCAGGGAATTCCCAAAGCATCGTCATTCAAACTATCCACAAAGAGAGGCGTGCTCTGTGTTATCTAAGTTAGCGGTCCAGCTTAGATGGAATATTCAGCAGCACAGCTAGGCTCTTGAAAATCCCCATAATAAGTGGTACTTAGATGGATAAGTCTTATCCATCGAAGTTTAGACCTGCAATTAAGCAGATCTAAATTCCGCTACAACTTATCCGGCTAACTAGATATCCAATTAAGTCCTACTTATCCAGCTATCTTGTGTCTGAATATCGATCTCATAGTGCTTTTGGCTAGGGAACCCTCAACTAGGCGAAACTATGCTTTTCATTAGAATAGATATACTAGGTTGTGTCAGCAGAATGCCTTGGATCTGTTCTCTTGTGAGCTCAAGCTTTTTTTGTCCTACTTACTCTTCCTTTCTGACTCAGGCCTTGCTACATTCTCTATCAGAGTACATCTTGGTGCCATAGCGGCTTATCATTTCACAATAGACAGCAAGCCCATTTCCACTCATCCACTGTATCGAGATTTATAAAAAGCTTATGGCATGTGAAGCCTCCAGTGGAGAAACCTCCAGTTCCATGGGACTTGAATGTTGTCTTTTCTCAATAAATGAAACCATCTTTTAAGCCTTTAGAAATGCTTTTCCTAAGATCATGACATGGAAAGTAGTTTCCCTGGTGGCCGTAACTTTGGCTAGAAGAGTCAGTGAACTTCAGGCCCTTGTTCATTATCCATTATACATGCAATTCTTTCATAACAGGGTGGTCCTCTGCACTTACTCAACGTTTCTTCTGAAGGTGGTCTTGGCCTTCCATATCAATCAGTCAATCAAGACTGCCTACCTTCTTTCCACACCATGAAGGTGCAAACACACAGGGTCGGTAACTTTCAAACCAGTGTGCATGCGCACATTTGCGCGCATTTGTTGGCCCACGCCTAGGTACGTGGTCATTTTATTACATATGCACGCATATGTGCCCATGTTATAAAAGAGCCTGGCCACGCACATGTGCGCCAAATTTTAAGTGGGTGCACGCATTTGTGCAAATCTTGCTTCTACTGCAGAAATCAGGAGATTTTATAAGGGGCGCGCGCCAACGACATTTCCAGCTTTACCAGTTCATCCCCAGTTCACCCAGTTAAAAGATAGGTCCTAACCCCCCCCCCCCCTGCCCAGTTAGCCCTGACCCTTAAAACCCTGCAGATCTGCCTAGTTTTCTTTAAATTTAAACTTACATGGCATCCATAGCAGAAATACATTTATGCAGCAGGGGGCCTTGGTGTGTGCCAAGTCACATCAGTATTTATGCACACATTTTAGGTTCACACCCGAAAATACCCATGCCCCACTCAGACCACACCCACTCCCCACCCCATTTTGAAAACGTTTGAGATGTGGACGCTGCAGGAGATGCACGCGCATCTTGGCGGCTTTTAAAACGTGCTTGGCACGCACGAGCCCGACTTATTCATGCATCCCCCAATTGATGCGTATGTTGGGCTTTTAAAATTCACCTCTTAGATTGCAAAAGAGCTCTGGTCTACTGCAAGAAGGGAACTCAGCCACATCGACATATTTCACAGCTTTTTGTCTCATATGATCCAAATAGACTGGGTATAGCAGTCGCCAAATGTACTTTGTCCAGTCGGATAGTGGAATCATTAAGCACTGTTCAGCAGGCTTGCAAATCACAGATGCTGTCAAAGCTAGTCAGGCGAGAACTATAGCCTCTTTTTGCCCATTTGCGAGAAGTTCTCCTTGAAGACATCTGTAAAGCTGCAACATGGTCATCTGTTCACACTTTTACATCCCATTACTGGCTGAACAATCTCTCAAGAACCGACATTAAATTCAGGCAAGCAGTTCTGCGCAATCTGTTCTCTCAGTAGTCTACTCTCCATGGTGGTTGATTACCCAGTACAACACTCCGCTGCAACTTTCAGCTTGGGACTTCCCACATGTAGTGGCTGATTCAGCCTGTTTATTATCAGAAAAAGCAAGTTTGCTTACTGCAAATGGTGTTTTCCATAGATAGCAGGGTGAATTATCTATGGAATACTCACCCCCCTCCCTGAAGAGTTGAATACTACATTGAAATTAGCTCTGATATTGACTGAGGAGGCTTATGCCCATGTGTGAACTCCTGCACATGTTCAGTAAAGCTCAAACTCTACTAGCTAGGAGAGACGAGTCAGCTCAGTGCTGCTGGATGATGTCACCTATATGTAATGGCTAATTCATCCTGCTATCTATGGAAAACACCATTTACAGTAAGAAAATGGGTTTCCTATTCCACAAGATTGCTGTATTGTGATATTTAATGTCATTTGTGCACTGCATTTTCAAAGGCCTATAGTGTGTTACAGGTAAAGTGAGGAATTTGGTTAATGTGAATATTAACTGGATAATTGAATATTATCTACTCAATTTTTCAGTTACTGTTTGCTTTATCTAATGCCTCACTTTATCCATAACATTCATCTCACCCCCACCCCCACTAACAAAAGGCTTTGCAACTTCATGCACTCAAAAAGTTAGAGAGGTTGAAATGCTCTCTGAGGGTGTATGGTACCAAAATATAGTGCTTTGTATCTTAAAAAGAAAATTAGTTTTAATTAAAACGAACTATTTTTCTGACATTTCAAATCTTGGCATGGGAATCCTTGCCTCCACCATTCCACCCTTTAAGCTGTGCTGCAATTGCCCTGCACAGCTTATAACATAGCATGAGGTGTGGAAGGGTTGGGACAAGAATACAGGCTTCTAGTAACTTCCAGGCTTGCATCAGCTTCTGGGATGTCAGAGGGTTACAAGATGCGTGACACTTGGAAACAGACCCTTGATATGTGGTGAAAATAATTTTGAATGTAAAAATGACATCTTCATTTGAGGATGCATAACATGCCACTGAAGAGCGATACACCCTAGAGAAGCATCTTAACCAAGCTCAGCTGAGTAAGTCATCTCCATTGACTTGAAGCAGATGGGTTCTGTCTGCTTGTTGATTTTCTTTTTTTATGACAAGACAACAATCAAACCAGCTACCCACCAGACGTACATCTTAAAATTCTGCCACATGCTTCATCTCTCTCCAGGGAAGAATAAACGAATCCCACTAAAATGACAGAGCACAAAACTATTAAGTAATAATCTAAGTGGCACAGACTTGATGCTGTTCTGTACCTCTACTGTTTAATGTGGTTGGCCTGCAATAATAGCATACAGCCAGCATGTTAATGTCAGTGTTTTATATGAATGATGATCCCTGTCATTTAGGAAAATGATGCACATAATCATTTGGGAAGGTTATATAGTACATCATGAAACAATTCCAGCTAGGTGAGGAAGAATGCACCTCGTTTAAAAAGGACAGAGTAAACCATAAGACACATATTATTATCGGGCCTATTAAAATTAATGCAAGTCATGGAGCAGCAGGTTGTGTTTCCACTAGGAAATTTAAGGAATGTTATATTCCATGCTCACTTAAATTCCATGCTCACTTAAATTCTAGTTTTTTGGTTTTTTTTACAAGCAGTGCTTATACATATGAACTTTCAGCAGTATACAAGCAGAAAATGAGGGGACTAATAGCTGTAAAACCTATGGGGGCTCCATGCTAAAACTCATACAACATTTTTTTTTGTTTTTTTACTGTGTCAGTACCATTTTGTATGGAATAAATTAACAATGGCATTAGCCATTTCTAAGGTTACCACTGGTGGGGTAGGAGTGACTCGGGATCACTCCTGAAGAAAGAAAAAAAATCTGGTAAATTCTGGTGAGTTTCAGAGGTTGAGGGAGATCCGGTAAAGGGCGCCTGGGAGGGTTTTGTGTTTTTGTTGGTGGCAGTGTTGTGTTTGTGTTGTGTTTGTGTTGGCGGCAGTGTTGGAGATGGTGAAAATTTGATTTGAAAGAACGCATCATTTTTCTTTCCTTAAAATTTCCCATTTTTGTTTCAAATGAATGCACATCTTTAGTACTGGCACAGACTCCTCTTCTCCTTAAATGTGAAACACTTTGCTTCTCTGACTTGACAAGTCAGTATACTTCTTTTTCTCATTATAGAATCACAGCAGACTCAGCGCTGTGTGGGTCCCAAACCCCATTTGGATAATCCAACTGGATTTCCACTGCCGGGATTCTTTCCGTTCCTGGAAAACGCCTGGAGCAAGAGCTTAAGTTCCAGTTCTTCTAGAAACTCTCTCCTCTGTGTTTTCAACAATACAGGACACTTCGGGCATGGAGAGATTTGATTTGATTTTCCCCTCTCTTCTCCCTGGTAGGTGAGACCACAAACTCCTGCCTGAGTCTACAACTGCTCCCTCTCCAACCGCAGTTAGACTTCCATGCTCTGTAGGCACATTCTGCTGTGGTACTCACTGATGGAAATGCTCGTACAAATGGAACATGCCACAGTCATCTTACTCCAAAAATATGTCCTTGTAAGTAGCATCCATGGTAGTGTGGAATGTAAGGGATTCCTACATTTCATTATGCTTGAGTTTTCTTTTGTCTCTTTTACTTGCTTTTCATTCTTTTCTACATCTTTAGATTCTCTGTGTTCTCATTTATTTTTCTTTTTTTTTACCCCTTCTGTCTTTGTCACTGTTCCTATTTCCTGTCCCTTTCTCCTCTTCCCTTTACTCTGTCCTCTCTCCCTCCCCTTCCTTTCTTCACATTTTCTGTCTTTTCTCACATTTTATTGTTTCCTTTTTTTTCCTTCTCCTCTCCTTTCATCACATCGGTGACGCCTGAGGCTGCTCATAGGTCACAAAGGCTCCTCCAGGATCACATCCTTGCCTGAGGTGCTTCTTCATGCATTGAGGGGAGGTGTGAGAAATACAAAGAAAAAGGTGGAGGCGGCTGATTCCCTTAGAGAGGAAATGCCAGAGACCTAGTCTGGTCAAATAAGCCTTCTATCTTCAACAAATCTGGCAAGTTTCCGTCTCTACTTTAGAAATATGTCTCACCATTGTTGGTAGTGATCTGCATGACCTGTTCCAACAGGGAGAGGAAGGAAGGGAGAATGTTAATTTATATATTAGAGCAACTTTTAACGAAAATGGTTGGGACCTAGGTCATTCCGTATTTTTTTCAGATAATGGGTGAACCCCGTGTGTTAAAAAAAGAAAAAAAAATGATGGCTGCTCAAAGAAAAACTGTTGATTAGTACAATTTAAAAAAATGATGGGAAGCTGCATGTGCAGAGTGCCTAAAAGTCTGTATTAATTTATTTTTTTGGTTTATTGATTTTATTATTCAGTTTTTAGTTATTTAATGTTTATTTTGCCAAACTGAAATAAACATTAAAAGAAAGCAACCTCGAAAAATGAAGGAAAGCAGGGTCTCTACAGGCTCCTGTCTGACCCCTGCCCACCTGCTGCTGCCTCAGGTTCTGGAGTCTTCCAGGGCCTCATGACCCCCCCCCCCCATTCCCTACCAATAAGCCAGGTCCAGGGCCTCCCCCGATGTGCTGTCAAGCTCAGCAGAGGCCGTCCTGGGCCCCTCTGATCCCCCCCTGCACAAATCACAAATGGGCTGGGGACCTCTCCATTTACCCCTTCCATGGGGGCCTTCAATTACCAATTGCTATTGCCCTGCTGCCATCCCTTTAGAAATGGCACCAGCGGGCCTTGTTTGATGTCAACAGAATGGCACCATCTGAAGCTGTACAACCAAATGTCATTGTCTGGCCCAAAGGCTGGAACCATTTTGTTGATGTCAAACTTGGTACTGGTCTCAGGGTTGATTGGCTCCATTTTCAAAGGGACACTGGCAGGACTGGAGTGACTAGGGATTGCCCCTGCCCCTTTCTTCATTGAACACCCTCACAAAAGGGATAAGTGGGGGCTGGGTAGGTCCCCAGCCCTAGCTTATTTGTGATTTGCAGGTGGGGATGGTTGAAAGGGCCTGGGGAGACCCCACCTGAGCCTGACTCAGACCCGCCACATAAACCCTGGCCCTGGTTTATTGGTGGAGGTGTGGAGGTCAGAAGGGCCTGGGTATACATCAGGTGACCCCAGGACTTGACGCTGAGGTAGAGGGAGGGCCCTTCTAATTTTTATTTTTTAAAGATTTTTTGTAATGAACTAAAATTATCCAAAATTTTTCAGATATCTTCAGGCAAGTCTATCTGTGGTTCATTCTATTAAGAAGTAACTGAAACAAACTTTTTCATTCTGAAAAAAATATTAGTTTACAAACGAATGCACATCCCCATAGTAATGGGATAGATGCTACAATGTACTGGTGCACACTTACATTCCACAAGGACTCTTACATTGTCAGGTTATTCCAGTCATATGCAGCAGCAGCTATCATGATCATCTGTCACTCAATGAAAGTGGGTGACTTATAGGCCTGATCCACTCACTTTTTAGCAGGAGATAAAGAGCAAGGCAAGATGACACTGAGGCACTGGAAACAAGAACATGCTTTGGATAATAGAAGGACTAGGGGGCACTCCATTAAGTTAGCAAGTAGCACTTTTAAAACTAATTGGAGAAAATTCTTTTTCACTCAATGCATAATTAAGCTCTGGAATTTGTTGCCAGAGGATGTGATTAGTTAGTGCAGTTAGTGTAGCTGGGTTTAAAAAAGATTTGGAGAAGTTTTTGGAGAAGTCCATTAACTGCTATTAATCAAGTTGACCTTGGGAATGGCCTCTGCTACTACTGGCATCAGTAGCATGGGATTTTCTTAGTGCTTGGGTACTTGCCAGGTACTTGTAGCCTGGTTTGGCCACTGTTGGAAACAGGATGCTGGGCTTGATGGACCTTTGATCTGACCCAGTATGGCGATTTCTTATGTTCTTTAGAGTTTGAGTTATGAAAGCATCCTTGACTTCTTGATCCATTGAATAAAGAAGGTACAGTTGGGTGGTTAGAAGGTGCTAAAAAGAATAGCTAAATATCCTGCCGAATGGATAAAACATACCTCTTCATTTTCATTCTTGAATTTTTCTCTGGAAAAAGCTTGTTCATTGTTTGGCAATTCACACCTGGACTCAATTTTGGTGTTTAAAGGTCTTTGGGCCTGTTTTCTGCATGAAATGCTGGGGACAGGTGAGGGCACTTTTTCAAACTCACTGCCATCAGGAAATTCATGTAGTTTGAATCATTTTGGGCGATAGCACAGAGAAAGGGCGGAGTAAACAGCACACACATATAGAGAAAATCACAACAAAAAAATGTGCAGCATATAATATACTGGACAATAACCATATGACAACAAAAAATATTTATTTTATGTATGCATGGCATCCAATGTATAGTATACAATATTGTAAATGCGACAGGGCCCTGTCATATGGTTATTGTCCAGTACATTATATGCTGCACATTTTTTTGTTGGGGTTTGAATCATTTTGCCAGGCTCACCACTAACACAAATGCTAATTGTCAGGGGGAGTAGGAATCAAACCTGTAAGCCTAGGTGTTTAAGGCCCAGGGATCTTGCAGTGGAGCCACAGTAATACTGAGTCAGCATAAATCCAGTAGAAACCATGGAGCTAAAACAGTGTTAGGGAAACCCATCCCCAGAAGCTACCTATTGGACCAGCATTAGGGAATTTTCCAAATTGAGGGCTGTATATCAGAAGCTGTAGCCTGACACACCTTTGCCAATCCAGCAGTCCTCATAGTGTTTGCTCTGTAATATCCTGTTGCCTGGCCTTTTTCCTGTGTGTTTCCTGGTGCCTGCTGGATCCTGATTCCTGCTTCATGCAAGAAATGACAGATACTCCAGGCAGAACACATTGACTTTGGACCACCTGTCCTCTCTAAGATATGCCCTTGGCCAGGCTTGGGGCCTTCTCTCTGTCCTTAATAGACATTATCTGCTGTAACTATAAATTGTTGCAGTTTGATGCTGCTGGAGAAGATAGTGGACCCTTGGGCCGGCCTACCTAGGGAGACAGAGTAGGCCGGGGGGCGGAGCCACAAGCAGGAAGGGTTCACCCAGGAACCAGGGACCCCCCGGGAGGAGCCCGTAGGGTGCCGGGTCCTCGGGACTGGGAGCAGTCTATAGAATGTCCAGAGGTTGAGATGGGCGTAGGCCGGGACCAGAGCAAGCAGAATGAATAGGAAGTCCAAGGTACCCGGAAGGCAGGGGACCGGCTGCACAGGGCCGAGGGCCGGCTGAAGGCAGGGCAGCAGGCGGCTGCGGAGTCTGTAGCAACCGGAGACAGAGGCAGGCAGTGGGTGAAGCGGGGTCAGAAGCAAATCGGAGTCTGAAGCAGGCTGTAGGCTGAAACGGAGTTGGAAGCAAACCGGAGTCTGAAGCAGGCTGCAGGCTGAAGTGGAGTCAGAAGCAAACCGGAGTCAGAGGCTGGCTGCAGGCTGAAGCGGAGTCGGAAGCAGACCGGAGTCAGGGGCTGGCTGCAGGCTGAAGCGGAGTCAGAAGCAAACCGGAGTCAGAGGCAGGCAGCGAGCTGAAGTGGAATCAGAAGCAAACCGGAGTCAGAGGCAGGCAACGTGGAGATCAACAGGAACGCAACTGAGAACAACTAGGGAGTTGTGAACCTCGTTGCAAGGCGTTGAGAGAGAGTCTGAACGCCGGTTATATCGGTGCTTGGGCGTGACGTCAGCAGCGCGGGCGGGGCCAGGCTTCCGGGAGCTGGACGCTCAAGAGGGACGTCCTCGCGCACACAACCGCCACGTGGAGTGAGAGAAGCCCCCGGGGTCCGGAGCGGGTGAAATGCGGTGATCCCTGAAGCGGAGGTAGGCGGGCCTGAGCCCTAACAGAAGGGAAGCGGTCGGGACCGCAACATAAAAGGCTCGTGAACAAGGCAGGAATGAGGCTGAGGCATTATCTTATGATGCCTGTATGACATAGAAATTCTATATAATATAATTTTTTTTTAGATAATGGATCAGGGCCAGGGGACTGCAATTTTTCCAGATAATGGGAGTTTGCTTTAATGTATTCTTGTTATTATTACCTAGTTAAATCTGGGCAAACAAAGTATATAGGAGGTGATATGACTTTTTTAAGGTTGCACAGAGTCAGTGAAAAGATACAGCTTAAACTCAAGTTTCAGGAATTCTCCTAACTCCTACTTCACTGTTCTTATCAGTACACAGCCTTTCATAAGGCAAGATGGGCCGTCAACTACTAGGGATGTGAATCGTGTCCTCGATCGTCTTAACGATCGATTTCGGCTGGGAGGGGGAGGGAATCGTATTGTTGCCGTTTGGGGGGGTAAAATATCGTGAAAAATCGTTAAAAATCGTTAAAAAATCGAAAAAATCGAAAAAACCGGCACATTAAAACCCCCTAAAACCCACCCCCGACCCTTTAAATTAAATCCCCCACCCCAAATAACTTAAATAACCTGCGGGTCCAGCGGCGGTCCGGAACGGCAGCGGTCCGGAACGGGCTCCTGCTCCTGAATCTTGTCGTCTTCAGCCGGCGCCATTTTCCAAAATGGCGCCGAAAAATGGCGGCGGCCATAGACGAAAAAGATTGGATGGCAGGAGGTCCTTCCGGACCCCCGCTGGACTTTTGGCAAGTCTCGTGGGGGTCAGGAGGCCCCCCACAAGCTGGCCAAAAGTTCCTGGAGGTCCAGCGGGGGTCAGGGAGCGATTTTCCGCCGCGAATCGTTTTCGTACGGAAAATGGCGCCGGCAGGAGATCGACTGCAGGAGGTCGTTCAGCGAGGCGCCGGAACCCTCGCTGAACGACCTCCTGCAGTCGATCTCCTGCCGGCGCCATTTTCCGTACGAAAACGATTCGCGGCGGGAAATCGCTCCCTGACCCCCGCTGGACCTCCAGGAACTTTTGGCTAGCTTGTGGGGGGCCTCCTGACCCCCACGAGACTTGCCAAAAGTCCAGCGGGGGTCCGGAAGGACCTCCTGCCGTCCAATCTTTTTCGTCTATGGCCGCCGCCATTTTTCGGCGCCATTTTCCAAAATGGCGCCGGCTGAAGACGACAAGATTCAGGAGCAGGAGCCTGTTCCGGACCGCTGCCGTTCCGGACCGCCGCTGGACCCGCAGGTTATTTAAGTTATTGGGGGGGGGGGGTTCGGGAGGGTGGGGGATTTAATTTAAAGGGTCGGGGGTGGGTTTTAGGGGGTTTTAGTGTGCCGGCTCACGATTCTAACGATTTATAACGATAAATCGTTAGAATCTGTATTGTATTGTGTTCCATAACGGTTTAAGACGATATTAAAATTATCGGACGATAATTTTAATCGTCCTAAAACGATTCACATCCCTATCAACTACTACAGAAGGCTATCTCCTAGCTGTCCTGGGATAAGTTATATGTCCCCTTTTTAAAGAAACTGCGTTAGGAGTGAATTTCTGTGGCTGAATAATAATGCACATATCTTTCGACAGGCAGAAACTTCACTATAATTACATCCACTATTTTTAAACAATCTGCTCCTCATTGGTCAGTTCATGTTGTATTCATGCACCAGGGATGTCATGCTGATGCTATTGAAGATTTAGGGGGCAATTATCAAAGGAAATAACATTTGAAAGGGGTGGCACCAGGCATGGGTTTAAAGCTTGCCCAATGAAATATGGACAGGGATTTCATTTTGAAATCCTTGCAAGTTCTTTACAACACATACATTGCTCCTGTAAAATGTGCAAAGACTCTCCATGGCACCTGCTGTCAGACTTTCAAAGATAAACTCTGCAAGACATTTCCCTGTAAAAATTGGCTTGCAGACCCATGGGTGCAAAGTGGATAGAACAGGACAGGAAAGGATCCAGGATGATGGATGATAAGAACATAAGAACATAAGAACATAAGAAATTGCCATGCTGGGACAGACCAAGGGTCCATCAAGCCCAGCATCCTGTTTCCAACAGAGGCCAAAACCAGGCCACAAGAACCTGGCAATTACCCAAACACTAAGAAGAACCCATGCTACTGATGCAATTAATAGCAGTGGCTGTTCCCTAAGTATAATTGATTAATAGCCATTAATGGACTTCTCCTCCAAGAACTTATCCAAACCTTTTTTGAACCCAGCTACACTAACTGCACTAACCACCTCCTCTGGCAACAAATTCCAGAGCTTTATTGTGCGTTGAGTGAAAAAGAATTTTCTTTGATTAGTCTTAAATGTGTTACTTGCTAACTTCATGGAATGTCCCCTAGTCCTTCTATTATTCGAAAGTGTAAATAACCGAGTCACATCTACTCGTTCAAGACCTCTCATGATCTTAAAGACCTCTATCATATCCCCCCTCAGCCGTATCTTCTCCAAGCCGAACAGCCCTAACCTCTTCAGCCTTTCCTCATAGGGGAGCCGTTCCATCCCCTTTATCATTTTGGTTGCCCTTCTCTGTACCTTCTCCATCGCAACTATATCTTTTTTGAGATGCGGCGACCAGAATTGTACACAGTATTCAAGGTGCGGTCTCACCATGGAGCGATACAGAGGCATTATGACATTTTCCGTTCTATTAACCATTCCCTTCCTAATAATTCCTAACATTCTATTTGCTTTTTTGACTGCTGCAGCACACTGAGCCGACGATTTTAAAGTATTATCCACTATGATGCCTAGATCTTTTTCTTGGGTGGTAGCTCCTAATATGGAACCTAACATCGTGTAACTACAGCAAAGGTTATTTTTCCCTATATGCAACCCCTTGCACTTGTCCACATTAAATTTCATCTGCCATTTGGATGCCCAATGAATCTTCCAGTCTTGCAAGGTCCTCCTGTAATGTATCACAGTCTGCTTGTGATTTAACTACTCTGAATAATTTTGTATCATCCGCAAATTTGATAACCTCACTCGTCGTATTCCTTTCCAGATCATTTATATATATATATTGAAAAGCACCGGTCCAAGTACAGATCCCTGAAGCACTCCACTGTTTACCCTTTTCCACTGAGAAAATTGACCATTTAATCCTACTCTCTGTTTCCTGTCTTTTAACCAGTTTGTAATCCACGGAAGGACATCGCCTCCTATCCCATGACTTTTTAGTTTTCATAGAAGCCTCTCATGAGGGACTTTGTCAAACGCCTTCTGAAAATCCAAATACACTACATCTACTGGTTCACCTTTATCCACATGTTTATTAATCCCTTCAAAAAAACGAAGCAGATTTGTTAGGCAAGACTTCCCTTGGGTAAATCCATGTTGACTGTGTCCCATTAAATCATGTCTTTCTATATGCTCTACAATTTTGATTTTGAGAATAGTTTCCACTATTTTTCCCGGCACTGAAGTCAGGCTCACTGGTCTATAGTTACCCGGATCGCCCCTGGAGCCTTTTTTAAATATTGGGGTTACATTGACCACCCTCCAGTCTTCAGGTACAATGGATGATTTTAATGATAGGTTACAAATTTTAACTAATAGATCAGAAATTTCATTTTTGAGTTTCTTCAGAATCCTAGGATGCATACCATCCGGTCCAGGTGATTTGCTACTCTTTAGTTTGTCAATCTGGCCTACTACATCTTCCAGGTTCATAGTGATTTCATTCAGTTCGTCTGAGTCATCACCCCTGAAAACCATCTCTGGAAGTGGTATCTCCCCAACATCCTCATTAGTAAACACGGAGGCAAAGTATTCATTTAGTCTTTCTGCAATGGCCTTATCTTCCCTAAGAGCCCCTTTAACCCCTCTGTCATCTAATGGTCCAACCGACTCCCTCACAGGTTTCTTGCTTTGGATATATTTAAAACAGTTTTTATTATGAGTTTTTGCCTCTATGGCCAACTTCATGTCAAATTCTCTCTTCGCCTGTCTTATCAATGTTTTACACTTACCTTGACAATGCTTATGTTTTATCCTATTTTCTTCAGATGGATCCTTCTTCCAATTTTTGAAGGATGTTTTTTTGGCTAAAATAGCCTCTTTCACCTCACCTTTTAACCATGACGGTAATCGTTTTGCCTTCCTTCCACCTTTCTTAATGCGCGGAATACATATGGACTGCGCCTCTTTGATTGTATTTTTAAACAATGTCCAAGCATGTTGAACACTTTTAACCTTTGCAGCTGCACCTTTCAGTTTCTTTCTATTTTCCTCATTTTATCAAAGTTTCTCTTTTTAAAATTTAGTGTTAGAACTGCAGATTTACTTATTGTCCCCCTTCCAGTTATTAGTTTAAATTTGATCATGTTATGATCACTGTTGCCAAGTGGCCCCACCACCGTTACTTCTTTCACCAAATCTTGCGTTCCACTAAGAATTAAATCTAAAATAGCTCCCTCTCTTGTTGGTTCCTGAACCAATTGCTCCTTGAAGCAATCATTTATTACATCCAGGAACTTTATGTCTCTAGCAAGTCCTGATGTTACATTTACCCAGTCAATATTGGGGTAATTGAAATCTCCCATTATTATTGCACTGCCAAATTGGTTTGCTTCCCTGATTTCTCTTAGCATTTCATCATCTGTCTGACCATTTTGCCCAGGTGGACGGTAGTATACTCCTATCACTATACTCTTACCCAACACACATAGGATTTCTACCCATATAGATTCTACTGAGCATTTACTCTCTTGTATGATCTTTATCCTGTTGGACTCTATACCCTCCCGGACATAAAGTGCCACACTCCCACCAAGTTGATCCTCCCTATCATTGCGATATAATTTGTACCCTGATATAGCACTGTCCCATTGGTTATCCTCCTTCCACCAAGTCTCTGTGATGCCAATTATGTCAATCTCATCATTTGCTGCTATACACTCTAACTCTCCCATCTTACTTCTTAGACTTCTGGCATTGGCATACAGACATTTCAAAGTGTGGTTTTTGCTTGTTTTAACAACCTGCTTTTCAGTTGTTTGGGATAATTCGGAAATCATTAGCTTTGGTGATTTTTTACATATAGGCATATGAACTATGTTTGCTTTTGATGGAACCTCTCTGTTGGGATGCCCTAATTCTCCTGTTTCATTAGTATCCTTCAAGGATTCATTTCTCCGAACCATGCACTGCTGAGTGACTGTCGGTTTTCCCCCTTGTTCTAGTTTAAAAGCTGTTCTATCTCCTTTTTGAAAGTTAGTGCCAGCAGCTTGGTTCCACTCTGGTTAAGGTGGAGCCCGTCCTTTTGGAAAAATATCCCCTTTCCCCAAACGTTTCCCCAGTTCCTTACAAAGCTGAATCCCTCTTCCCTGCACCATCGTCTCATCCACGCATTGAAACTCTGGAGCTCTGCCTGCCTCTGGGGACCTGCATGTGGAACAGGAAGCATTTCAGAGAATGCCACCCTGGAGGTTCTGGATTTCAGCTTCCTACCTATAATCCTAAATTTGGCTTCCAGAACCTCTCTCCCACATTTTCCTATGTCGTTGGTGCCCACATGTACCACGACAGCCGGCTCCTCCCCAGCACTGTCTATAATGATGAAGAGGACTGGGGATGGACTGAGAGAAAGCATCTTGGATTGGGGGAAAGAAGGAATCTAGAATGGGGCTAGAAGGGGAGGGAAGAGTCTGTAAACTACCCTCTAAATGTTCAGCATAGAAGCAGCCTGATAAATGTACAGTAGATCTAGAGTGATGAAGGATCACTCAAAATATTTAAATACCGCTTAGAAGAAAATAAGAAAAGGTACATTTTAGTTATTTTCCTTGTGTTGAGAATGTTTTAGGTAATACATCTCAGGAGATAGGTCCCACAGTTTAGAATTTTAAGGTCCAGCATTCAAAGATTAGACTTGAACTACAATTCTGATTGCTGAATAGAAAATGCTATGCATATGTTAAAAATGACTGTGCTTTGCTAAGTTCAGTGCATAACATTAAACTTCGTTTGTTGTTTATTTTTCTCTGAACAGATGAGTAATGGGATAAACTGCTATTAATCAATAGGTATAACCTCTGCTTGTTGCCAGCATTAATAGCATGAGATCTATGTAATATTTGGGTACTTGCTAGGTGCTTGTGTTCTGGATTGGCTGCTGTTGGAAACAGGATGCCGGGCTTGATGGATCCTAGGTCTGACCCAGTATGGCAAGTCTTATGTTCTTATGGGGCAATGTTGATATTCAAAGAACATCTCATTGGTTCTAGTGATTTGTCAGTTTAGCAGTTTAAGACTGCTGCACACCTCCTTTCTCTGACCCTTCTGTACTCACTGGGCAACTGGAGAGAAATGATGATGTCATTTAATTCATAACTTTGTGACTGGTCACATTCTATGAAATAACACAAGACTGGAAAGGCCTTACTCAGGCCTCAGCAGCTGCAAATCAGTGTCTGATTGTCTGAAAAGTCCTCAAGCCTTCCTTGACTACATATAATTAGGCAGAAAATTAGAAGCTCTATTGTTTGGGATTGCACCAGTTTAATTTTTTCCATTTACATTTCGATTGTAAGGTTAGAACCTGCTGATAAGTACTGTAAAACAGATGCATGAAAGTAAAAACCTTGCAAATTCTTAATAACCAGATTGAATAAAAATATCCCCAAACTAGCTGCCATTCTATCTGTGGGTAATTAGATGCAGATCAAGTGTATTTTCTATTAAAAAAACAAAACAAAAAAACCCACCTAAAGCTGCTAACTTTGTGCTTAAATATATAAATAAATGTTCTTTGGTCTTTGATTGGCAGAGGATATTTTCTCCAGACCATCTGACCTATCTAAATATGCTTAAATATTTATTTGTTCTGTCAGTTGTGTTATGTATGCATTATGACTGTTCTGTTTGTGACCTATTATTGTAACATATATAGAGACAGGTATATAGTATCAAACAGATAGTCATAGAAGAATATCTCCCTTTCTCCCAGCTTTGTTGAATAGATGGCCCTTTTAAGAAGCAAAATATTAGAATTGTGATGCAGCAGTCCATTAGAAATAGAATTTTATATTGTATCTTTGTCCCTTTTCATGGCCTTTAGTCTGAAAATTTTCTGAGCCATGTGAATACTCAGTTGGTTGGAGATATTGGGCCTATGACATTTTTTTTTTGTTTAAATTTATTGAAAAAAACAGAATAGAGATTAACATGTACAGCTTGGATAATAATGAAACATACCATAAATCTTACACAGTTTGAATACACTGCTGTATGCTGCAGAAATCTTATTTACAAGCAATTCCATAGATGAAAAAAAGGAGAGAAAAGAAAGTAACAAGGAAGAAGGGGAGAAGATATATAACGGAAAAATATAAGAAACAGAGAGAGATAAAGACACAAGAAAAGAGATAAAGAAAAAGAAAAAAGAGAAGAAGAGATAAAAGAGCAGCGAGAGTTTGGCATAGAAAAGACCATGATCGCCAAAACAAGAGAAAAAAAAAACATTCATTCTACTGCAACGAGGATATGTAATCATTGAGTGGTTACCACACCCTACTCCAAGTGGTCAAGCGATTATGTTTTATAGCCACTGACTGTTCCTATTTACTGTAAATACAAACTGAATTCCACCACAGGTGTTCCGAAAGCAATTCACTGCATTTCCAGTTTGACATTATATTGTGGATTGCTACAGTTAATAGAAAATCAAGCAATTTACAAGAAGGGTCAGGAAGGTTAATAGAAGGGTCAGCTCCTTTTAATATGACCAGAGAAAAGGTAATAGGCTGAGAAAGGCCCAGCACTAAGGAGGTGGTACGCCATATTTGCTTCCAGAAGGAGGATATTAGAGGACAGTAAAAAAGCATGTGAGACAAAATGCCTATACCAGTCTTACAGGACCAACAATTATAAGAGATGAGCAGGCCAGCCCGATGCAACTTCCATGGTGTCCAAACTGCTCTATATAACACAAAAAAGGCCGTTTGGGTGAGACTAGAGGACAGTGAAATGTGGTTGGAAACCTTCCACACATAGGACCATTTCGCCTTGAGCGGTGTGCATGAGAATTCAGAGGACCAAACAGAGTATAAACTGGCGAGAGAATGAGAAGCAGCAGAAGAAGCTTGGAGTAATTTATAAAAGCAGGAGGCTAAATGACCTAAATCATCATATGTCTAGTAAATCTTAAGGGCCAGTGGCAACTTCATCCCGCATAAGGCCACTGTAGAAATGCCTTGTAATGCGTTGCGGAGTTGAAGCCAGGCATAAAATTGTGATGTTGGCAAGGAGAAATGCTGTCGCAACTGCTCAAAGGACAGAATAACATTGTCCTGAATGATAGAGGAGAGAAACCAAATACCATGGGATTGCCACAAGGGCCACCTGATAGGATGGTCACCAATATGAATTAGTGAATTGCCCCATATCTGCGCAAAGCAAGATAGGCTCCAGGAGCTGGAATCCGGTATCTGAATCTTGTCAAACACTTGAAAAGCCTTGTGAGTAACACATAAAATAGGGTTAAGTGCATGCTTAGGTGAGATCGAAGTGGCAGGAAAGAATTCAGCAGGGTATGGGTGTAGCAAATGGAGTTCTAAAGGAAGCAAGCGGGGGATATCGGATGGGGAAGCATGGGACTTGAAAAATTGATAACCTTGAGGTAGTAGAAATTCCTGATGGTAGGAATAGAAATCTGGAAAATTAACTCCTCCCTCTTGGGACTTTTTTTTTCAACGGACAGTGCTATTCTGGGGGTCTTATTATTCCACAAAAATCGCACCAATAAGCGATCTACTTGTGTATAAAAATCCGTGGCGAAAAAAGCTGGAATCATAGAAAGTAAATATGTAATTTTAGGTGCTAGTACCATCTTAATTGTGTCTAATCTGCCCCACCAAGAGAGGTGTAGAGGAGACCAGCATAAAGAGGCATTTCACATTTGTTGTAATACCTGGGATTCACAGTTGCTAACCGTGGTGACAAAATTGGTATAGAAATGGACCCCCAAGTATTTGAGGCCCTTGGTCACTTTTTGGATAGGAAAGTGGGATAAATCTGCTAGAGAACCCATCATATTGAGTGGTAACATCTCAGTTTTATGCCAGTTGACTTTGTATCCAGACACCTTTGAATAACCAGAGATTAGGTGAAATAGAAAGGGAAGAGAAGATTCCGGATTATTAAGAAATAACAAAACATTGTCCGCATAAGCGGATAATTTATATGTTTTGTTTCCAATAGTAAAGCCTTCAATAGCGGATGATTGTCTAATAGCCAAAAGTAATGGTTCCAAAGTCAAGTTGAACAATAGGGGGGAAAGAGGTCATCCTTGACTGGTTCCTCTATTGAGTTGGAAATGAGGGGATATTCTGTTATTTATGTAAAGATAGGCAGACGGGGAGTAGTTCAGAAACTGAATCCATGAGATTAAAAAGCAGCCCAAGGCCAAACCACCGGAGGACAGAGATGAGAAAAGGCTACTCCATCCTATCGAATGCCTTCTCAGCATCTAGGGAGACAGCCAAGCCGGTGTCGAAAGAGTGGAGGTATGATTCTGTATATGTAAAAAAAGTCGAGTTTTATTGGCAATTAAATGATTTTTAATAAAACCAGATTGGTCAGGATGTATGAGAGAGCTCAGAGAAAGAGATAGTCTAGTAGCCAAGATTTTAGCGAATATTTTGTAATCAGTATCCAGTAGTGAAATAGGCCTATAGTAAGACACCAATTTGGCATCTCTCCCCGACTTTGGAAGCACCACTATACAGGCATCATAGAAGGCAGTAGAAGTACCAACATGTTCAAGAAAGGAAGAATAATAAGTATGCAAGTGTGAAGTGAGGTCCTTTTTAAAAGCTTGGAAAAATCCGATGATTTCACCCTGTATGGAAGTCTTGAAAGCATCCCATAAAGTTAATGAGGAGAAATATGGAGTCACGTTAGTCTGAAAGTAATCAGTGATCTTTGTACGAAGGGTGTCCATGAAAGAGGAGTCGGCTAATAATGTGGGGTTGAAGTGCCACTGATGGTCCATCATCAGAGGTGATGACAGTTCAAGTTGAAGTGTTACAGCAGCATGCTCCGAGATTATAATAGGGCAAATGGACGCTGAATGCACTGTAGGAAGCAATGGTCTTGATAACAGAAAATAATCAATCCTGGAATATGAAGAATGCGGAAAGGAATAAAAGGTATAGTCTTTAGTGGTTGGGTGTGATATCCACCAAGGATCTGTAAGACCAAAAGAGTCCATTAAGTGTTGGAGCACTTTACATGATTTGGAGATATTAGGACAGGCGGAGGTCTTCTTGTCAAGGAAAGGGTCCAGGGGTTGATTGAAATCTCCGCCGATGATATAGGACGAAGAGCCCAATGATAGCAAATTAGTGAATATAGTTTGAAAAAAAAAGAGGATCGTCTGCATTTGGAGCATAAATATTGAGCAGGGAATATGTGGACTGCGCCATGGTGATTTGAGCTAGTATCCAACGATTGTCCAGGTCAGCAGCCTGGAGTGTAAGCTGAGCATCCAGTCGTTTGTGGAGTAGAATAACAATCCCATGTTTCTTCTGTTGAGCAGGAGCGTAGAGGACTTGGCTGACCCATTGTTGCTTTAATTTAGCCGAGTCCCCCGCAGTAAGATGGGTCTCTTGTATGTAAGCGACATAAATATGAAGGGATTGCAGATACGTTAAAATCTTCTTCCGCTTGATAGGGTGGGAAACCCCCCCAACATTTAGGGAGGTGATAGTGATAAAGTTAGATGCAGTCGCCATGAGGGAGTATTTGGATATATAAATGAGTGGTAGAGGTCAAACTGAGCGTGAAAGCGTGGATGTTTGGCTACTATAAACATGATTGCAAAGCCAGCCAGCCAAGAGAACCAACATGAAGTAAGTGCTAAGAAAAAGAGGAGAAAAATTAGCTCACATATTGAGAAGGTGAACTGCTTAGGGAGATGAAGGAAAGCCATCCAAGGCTGTTGGGAAATAAAAGAGCCTCTTGACAGGTCCAAGGCTGCCAACACTCTTGTCTTACACCAGACATAAAGGGGTAGATTTTTAAAAACTACGCCAGCGCGTACTTATGTTCGCGCGACTGGGGCAAACAAAAGTACGCCAAATTTTAATAGATACGCATGTAGCCGCGCGTATCTTATAAAATCCGGGGTCAGTGCGCGCAAGGCTGCGCAAAATCGGCAGCCTGTGTGCGCCAAGCCGCACAGCCTGCCTCCGTTCCCTCCGAGGCCGCTCCAAAATCAGAGCGACCTCGGAGGGAACTTTCCTTCCACCCCCCTACACCTTCCCCTCCCTTCCCCTCCCTTCCCCTATCTAACCCACCCTCCCAGCCCTATCTAACCCCCCCCTACCTTTGTTCGAAAAGTTACGCCTGCCTGAGGCAGGTGTAACTTGTGCGCAGCGGGCCGGCCACTGGCGCACCATGTTTTGGTCCGGGGGCTGGTCCAGAGGCTGCGGCCATGCCCCCGGCCTGAACCACGACCATGGCCCTGCCCCCGGAATGCCCCAGATGACGCGCTGGCCGTGACACGCCCCCGACACGCCCCCCCCCCCCCCAGGAAAGCTCCAGGACTTACGCACATCCTTGGGCTTTGCACCTGCCGGCAGCCTATGCAACATAGGCTCGGCGCGCACAGGGGGAGAAAAATGAACGATCTGTGAACCCTCTGTTAAAAAAAAAAAAAAATCTGCAAATGTGATTACATCAGTTTTGTACAAAGCCTCACCATGAATAAAAAAAAATTCAAAGTCAGGAAACCATCTCAGCTGTATCCACAACTGTTTGTAAAAATTCTGCAAGCTTCTTCGGGTGTTGAAAGAGTTGAGAGTGATTTTGATATGTAACTTTCATTTGGGCCAGGTAGAGCAGGCCATATTGTGCTCCTACAGCACACAGTTTAGGGCGAAGAGCCAAAAAGGCTTTCCGCTTTTCAGCCGTGGCCTTGGCAAAGTCAGGAACAAAAATAATCGTTTGACCCTGATATTGGATAGGGGAATTGCGCTTCGCGGCTGCCAGAATTGTGAGGACCTGAGGGTATCTTAATACTTTAAAAATGAGAGGCCTCGGGTATTTCAAGTTGCGCTGGGGCCTGGAAGGCATGCAATGGGCTCTCTCAATTTCAAACGGAAGGTCAAATTTTACCTGCAGGCAAGCCAGTATCATCTCAGTTAGAAAAGCTATCACATCAGCGCCTCTTGGGACTCCAAGCACTCTTAAATTGTTCCTGAGATTGTGATTATAAAGTTCCTCCATTTCCCTCTGTAACAGCATGATGTCATTATTAAGCCGGGGAATGGATGCAGCTGAAAGCAAGAAGATGACTTTTGGGATTCCACATCTTCAAGCCTGCTCTGAAAATTAATGATCTGTTGTGACATTGTTTGCAGGTCTGTTCTGATCGCTGTGGTGGCATCAATATTATGTTGAATCAAGTCCTTGAGTTGCCTTAGTTCCACCAAAACGAGTTCCGCCGATGCCATGCTTTTCGTCGCAGCGATTTTTTCAGGGGTTGGTGAGTCCTGTTTAGCTCATTTTGTTCCTGCTGCCACCGCAAATGCGGCTTCTATTTTGCCAGCTTTTGGTGAAGACATCGTTCGGAATACGTTGAGACAGTTTTGATGCGGTTATATTCGGAAATAAAGTGGATTTGTCAGGATGTCAGGCAAAGTCCAGTGGAGCTACAAGATTAGGCAGCCATTTTAGAAGCAGTGCAAGAGCGCCCCCCGGGCCTATGACATTTTTTAGCATGCTGCAATAAAAGATATTCAGGTTATTGTTGCGCTCGGGGGTGGACGCTTGTCTTGGAGGAGTGGAGAACGGCTCCCTGGTAGGGACCAGGAAGCACCTGCTTCCAGGGGGCGGAGCACTGGAGGAGACAGAGGCTTGGATGAGCTTCACCACTGGAAGCCCGTGGTCCCCCCAGGTGGAGCCCGTAGGGACCCAGGCCGCTTGGACTTCTGTGGGCCTCGCAGGGTCTCCTGGAGAGGTAGTAGACAGGCATGCCCACGAATAACAAGGGAGCATGGTCGGACTCGAAGCTGTAGGTCTGATGGAGCAAGGAGGACCAAAACCAGGAGATCAGGCAGAGGTCAGAATCCGAGGGTCAGTCCGAGGAGTAGTCAACAAGGCAGAGGTCAGGTTCCGGAGGTCAGACGACAGGCAGCAGACAGGTCAAGGAACAGGCCGAGGTCAGTACCAGAGAGACAGTCTGAGGGTACTACCTGGGGAGACGAGACAGATGACACTGGAACAGAGGATGCAGGAACAAGGCTGGAACAAGACTGGAACAAGGCTTAGAACGCAGTGACAATCTAGCACACAATACAATGTCGACCCGATTGCCAAGGCAAGGAAGTGCAGGCAGGAACTTCCTTAAGTAGTTCTTTCAATCAGGGCGCGCAGCGGAGCTAGGACCCGCCCCTGGCCCTACAAGAGGCCGGGCGGTCCGCGTGCGTGTGCGTAGGGGCGTGGCCAATGCCACGGGAGATGCCGAACTCCAGCGTGAGGCCTGGTGCGCAGTGGAAGGCCCGATGACCACCACCGTGGGACACCAAGGCTTGGAGGAGCTCGCGGCTGCGCTTGGGAGGCCGACCCGTGACCTGCAGAGGAGCCAGAGAGGTGAGCAGGCCCGTGCGCTGGCCGGACACGGACGGGGCGCGCAAATTATGGACCTATGTTTTATTGTATAAGAAAGTCATGTTAAAATGTATGCAATTTCCCAACTTTTCCTCATTACTGTGCTTTTTTTCTCTTTTTCCTAGAATTTCTTTAATTGCATTTTTGTTGCAATTTTTTCTCCTTTATCTAAGAAAAGCTTTGTACTGTGTGTATTGGCTCAAAATCATGTGTCTTCTCTGAAGTAAAGACCTGGAGGGATTTTAGCGCTAAAGCAAAGAAGATCAAAAACAATTCTGCCAAACAATTCATCTAAGCAGTGTGTGCACAATTTTTTCTGCAATTTGTTTTTTCAGAAGTCAGGAATTTATTTCCTAGTGACACCTGGTCATCTCATTGTTGCTGAGAGCTGTGAATGCACATAGACTACGACAGCAGATTAGGATAGGGCTTTTCAGCTTGGTGACGAGATGACTGAAGATAGAGGTTTATAAAATCATGAGTGGTATAGAACAGATTAACAGGGAATAATTATTTATCCACTCAAACAATTCTAGGACTAGGGGACACTCCATGAAGCTAGCTAGTAGCAGATTGGAAATGTATTTATGAAAGCATTTCTTCAGCTGTGAAATTTGTTGTGAAAGGACGTGCTTAAGCCTAGTACTGTAGCTGGCCCGGGTTTAAAAAGGTTTGGACGCATTTCTAGAGACAGGCCCATTAACAAATATTAGCCAGATAGACTTGGGGATTTGTCACCTCTTCATCTGGGAACTGATCAACATAGAATTTCTTTGTTTACACTTTTGCAAATTTTCTTTTTTCCCTTCCTAACTTTTGTAATGTGTATATATGTTTAAGTTCCAGAGTCTTTTGATTTTTCTGAAGGTGAACAGACAAGTTATACGGAGACAGATGGAATGCCAGAAGGATATCCCTGATGGGTGGGGAGGCTGGAGGGAGAAAAGGAAGAATACTACTGAGTAGGGGAGGAGAAGGGAAGTACCACCAATGGGGGAGGAGAGGATACTTCTGATGCAAAGGTGTGGAAAACATTGATGAAGTGAGGAGTGGATAGGAAGGCACCACTAACGAGCTGAGGAGAAGACAAGAAGGAAGGTATTAATGAGAGGGAAAGGTGCCACTGATGGAGAGAGAGGGACCCCTCATAGTCTTCAGCAGACCTCAGAGGGGACTCCTCCACACTCCTCAGCCACAACTCCATGCGGGGAAAACTCTGGACCTTCACCAGCTTTTCACTCAGGCCCATTTTTGTGTTAACATTTTTGGTGAAAGAATAACAAAAAAAAAATCTTATTTTTAAAGAAGTTCCAAAAAAGATACCAATTTGACTGCAGATATTGTGTGGGTCTCTGCCTTCAATTATAATAAAACCTACTATTTTCTCTGATTGGGAAGTGCAAGAGGCTCTATTTATTTTGTCTGGGCTGCACAATAGGATGCATAGAGGAATTGTGCATCATTTCAGAATCCATGCTTTATGTAATGGTTTTAAGACGGAATCTTTGGCTCAAAACATAGTTTTACCCTGCGGCCGCTGTAGAAAATGGATTTGCACATACAAAATCATTTTTCAAGATGTGCCATAATTGAAATTGCCTAGATGCAAAGGAGCTTTATAAGATTTCAGTAGTGGTTTTGGGAGGGGGTAGATCCCAGCCCTGGAGTGCTCAGGAGGAGGTACTTGTGCCACTCGCAATCAGTGGGGGGAAAAACAGGTTCCCTGATAGAATGGTTTTTTTTATCTCGACGCCAGCATTAACAAGCAGAGTGGACCCAGCCACTTATTGAAATGAGTTCATATGTAGCACTGTAGATCATATGACATTAATCAGTGTCAGATATGAAGGAAACATTGCTTCTAAAATGGACCATTTTCTTTCTTGGGCAGTATGATTTTTTCTCTGCAGCAGGGACATCTGTACTCTCTTTAGAAAATAATAGTAATATAACATTAGAAAAAACGAAGAAAAATGGTTGAGCATTCCAGCAGAATGGAGCTTGCTTGCCACAGTTCCATCAGCTCTGAAGTTTCAGTGAAGATCAATTCATTGATTTAACATTTCTCCATCAGTGTAGAGACCTGAGGATTATCACAGCAAACATATTTCAAGTACAGTTTCGGAGGGGCCAGCCTGGTGCTCTAAAGATAGCTTTGCTCATTCAGATCTTTCTATGGGCTCTTATTTATCAGGCTGTCAAGGGCAAGGAGCACAATTAATACTAATAATGTTTCTGGCACTACCTGTTTTGCTGCCCTGTGCAAATGATTATTCTGCTGCCACTTTTTGCCTCCTTCTTCTCCCATCCCCCATACCTACCATGATGGAGTGAAATGGAGCCTTTTACAGGCTTCTCTTTTTTCCCAATAATGACTTTGAGTGCCTGAACATCTCTATGGGGGCCGGTGTGACAGGATTAGAGTGAGGCTACCAGATTTCTGTTGGGTGAATCTGGGACACATGTTTCCTCATAGTACATGTAGTGAGTGAGCAGGGGGGTTGTTTGTCCAGAGGACCGTCCCCCATGGAAAATTGTAGTAATCTACACTCAAAATATACCTAAAAGCACATTCTTTAAGTTTTGGTGCTAAAAAATATTTTGGACCAAATACAAACGCTTCGGGCTGGCAGGTATGTCCCACATACAAGAGAACTAATTATGGATCAGAAAGAGTCAAATCAGACAATAAAATCCTTCTGTTCACAACAAGTTAATTCTGTTAATTCTGTTATAATTATTATAATTGTTACCATGTTATAATGTAAAATAGGGCCGATCTCGCCCTATTCGTTTAGTTACCTGGAAACCGATGTGATATCTCGATCGAATGTCGGTATATAAAATAAATAAATAAATAAATAAATAAAGTAAAGTCTGTGAGGGAGATGTGTCTAGGACTAGGTCCTTTAAATTTTACACTCATGAATTAGTGATATTCAAAAGTATCCAACCTTTGGTACCTCTAGCTTCATTTTCTGAATTGGTGTGTCTCTTTATTCCCATTCTGATCTTGTCTCTGTTTGTTTGTTTTTTTTTTTAGGGGGGTCCTTTCTCTTTCTCCCTGATGTCCTGCTTATTTTTATTTATGTTTTGGATCCCTCTCTTTATTTGTCTCTTTCCTTCAGAGTGAATATTTTAATACGTTCTCTTTCCTGCTTTTCTCCTTTCTTCTCTTCTTTCCCCATTACTCCTTTCTGCTTTCCCTTATGTTCTTCCCCATTCCTTATCCTCTTCCTCCATTCTAGATTATTTCCCTCCCCCAATCCAGGAAGCTTTCTCTCAGTCCATCCCCAATCCTCTCCATCTCCCACCATCCTGGATCCTCTCCCCTCTCCTTCTATCCCCTGTTCCAGCTGTCCTCACATTTCCCCAATCATGGATTCTTTCTCCTTCTCTCTTCATCCATTAAGCACTTCCCTCCCTCCTATCCTGGGTCCTTTCTCCCTCAGTTCCAAGTCCTCCCTTTCTGTTCTTCTCCCTTGCCCTCACTCCATCCCTCCAATCACTGGTCCCAGCTGGTCCCCTCTCGTGTAACCCAGTTCTCCCTCCCTCCTTGCACCATGGCTCACATTCAGTCTTCCCTCTGAGTCCTAGAAAGCTTGCCCCACATGGCCCCCTGAAGGTGCTCCTCAGATTTTCCAAATCCTGACATGCTCATCCCCAGCTCCAGTTGGCTCCCTGCCCTCCATTCCCAGTGTAGGCTGGTCTTCCATTCCTTGATCTAATGAGCAGTATGGCCTACCTTCTCTTCCTCACCTGAGGCTGGCATGCTTTTCTTTCTTAGTAGCCCAGAAGGAATCCACTGATATGCAGCAGTAAGTGAGGAGTGGAGGCTGAGCTCGCAGGTGAGCTCACAGGTGGTTTTGTTCTGAGGGTGGCTCTGTGCCTAGCCACCGGCATGTGATTCTTTCCCAATAGTTTAGTCCAGCAGGGCTGCATGGGGCAAGTGCCAGCACATGGCTAACACAAGGAGCAACACTTAACAAAGCATCAGCTTATAGTGCCACATGGGGCCAGTCTTGTAGTATGAACCACATAGATCTCTATGTGGCACACAGGGCTGGTGCATCCCAATAGGCGAATTAGGCTGTTGCCTAGGGTGCCAGCAACTAGGGGGTGGCAAAAAGCAGCCATATGGGGTCATGAGCAGAGCCCATCCCACTCACGGCTGAGAGGAGAAGAGACTCATGGACCATGATCAAAGCTTCTGTTTGTGTGTGTGTGTGTGAGTGAGATGTTTTGTGTGTGTACGAGAGAGCAATGGTGTAAGTGAGGTCGGGGCTGGAGCCGGGACCCGGTCAGAGGGGGAACGGGGGGGGGGGGGGGGCGCAGGTGCCAGGCAAAAGGTTCGCCTAGGGCACCTAATATCCTTGCACTAGCCCTGGTGGCACAGGAATCTGAAATTGTATCAAATGTTGCACCTCCTGCCAACTGCAAGCAGGGGGGAGAGGTAAGCTGGCCTACATCTTCACCATTTGCACAGGCATTTCTGCTGTAAGTGTGAAGGAGAGGAAGAAGAGTAAGATAAGTCGGGTAGTATCTCTGCTGTCTTGTGCTACTCCTCAGCTGCAGCTTCTGCTTTTCTGGCTGCTCAGGTGTGTGATGCTGTCCCCCTCAATTTGCCATCCTGTGCAAGTGCATAGTTTGCACATCTGGTCGCTCTAGCCTTGTTAATTATTTCTGTGGCACTACTAGATGTACACAGTACTTTATAGACACAGATAAAAGACAGTCCCTGTTTGATGCAACTTACAGGCTGGTCATTGTGGCAGTCTCATTTTCAAATGGACCCAGATTAGCAGGCAAAGGTGGGAAAGGAAAAAGAAGACAAGAGTATTAGGATAAATATATGAAGGCAGTTTTAGCCTTATATGTGAATTATGCTTAAAGAAATATCAAAGGCAGAATATGAAAAAGAGGAAGCTAAAAAAATTAGGTCTACCTCACTGAACTCTAAAAGGTGAAGTTTAAAAGCCCGATGCGCACATCAGTCAGGGGATGCACAAATAAGGTTTAAAATATGCGCCGAGCGTATTTTAAAAACCGCCTGGACATGCGCATATCTCCAGCTTAGCGCACAAATGAAAAGTTTCCAAAAGGGGCGGGACATGGGCGTTCCAGGGTTTTAACCTGAAATTAGCGTGTAAATACGCACGTTGGCCTGTGCCGGGGTCGCCAGCCACTTAACTTAACTTCTGCTGTGGATGACATGTAAGTGCTAAAAAAAATATTAGGTAGATCAGCAGAGTTTTAGATGTTGAGGCTAACAGGGGGGAAGGAAGGTTATTAAACTGGGGGGAGGGGGGATTTGGAAGACCTATTTCTTAACCTTGCGAACTGGGAATGAACTGGTTTTAGTGACGTTGGCCTTGGTCCTTTTTAAAATCCCCCCACTTATGTGGTAGAAGAAGGATTTGCGTGCACAGGCACTTGCCCACTTAAAATATGTACACATGTGTGCATAGCCTGGCTATTTTATAACATGCACGCATATACGTGCATGTTATAAGAACATAAGAAATTGCCATGCTGGGTCAGACCAAGGGTCCATCAAGCCCAGCATCCTGTTTCCAAAAGAGGCCAAACCAGGCCACAAGAACCTGGCAATTACCCAAACACCAAGAAGATCCCATGCAACTGATGCAATTAATAGCAGTGGCTATTCCCTAAGTAAACTTGATTAATAGCCGTTAATGGACGTCTCCTCCAAGAACTTATCCAAACCTTTTTTGAACCCAGCTACACTAACTGCACTAACCACATCAGGCAGCATGATATGAAATAGCCGCGTCCCTGGGTGCGGGCCAACGAACATGTGCACATGTGTGCCTGTGCACCGCTTTGAAAGTTACCATCTCTTTGTATAAAGCAAATTGATTCATGTTATGGAATCAGATGGTCTCATAGGAACTTGAAGGTGGTATTAGGTATGCGACGACCGTTACAACTACCCCACCCCCAATTTTTTTTTTTTTTTTTTAAGTGTCGAAATCATCCACAAGGAAGTAATAATAGGAGCTGCACTGCTGTGGCAGTGGTCTGGCTCAGATGTATGTGAACCTCAAGCAGGAGTAAGTATATTTGCTTCTGAGGTCTGCATGATGGGCCCAAAAAGGCTGCTATGTATTTGGTGAATGAATGTTTGTACAGAGGACGGAGGGTGGTGTGGAGTAAAGGGTTATAAATGGAGTGTCTATTGTGGCCCCTCCTTAACTGACTATTCCAAATTCCTTTCTTTAAACCATGACAAAATATTTTCTTTTTAGTTAACTATCTCCTGAATATCTGTTCTTAGGACATTTGCTTTCCTGAGAACTAAATGAGTTTGGATAAATGATTTTGCCCTATTTAAAAAAGCATGTCTCCTGTCTCTGTTTTAGGGTGATAATTCTCTAAATACTGCATCTCTACTGCCCATACAATAAACAAGCTAGTGAGGTAATGCTGACTGGGAATTTTTTTTTTCACTTTAGAAATGTGATCTGAGAAACAGCTGGGGAGGACAGGGTTTGTACTACAGAAGTGGCACAAATAAGTAGAATGTAATTTGTTCATGTTATGAATGAGTGGCACGTAAAGTCTGACACTCTGCTGAAAATATATCAGCTGCACTGACTGTATCAGAGAGCAGTAGTACCATAAACAGGCCTGGATTTGTCAGTAGGTACAGTAGGCCTGTGCCTTGGGCAGCAAAAACCTGGGGAGCAGCAGGCTGGTTGAAGATGTGCTTGCTGCCTTTCAACTGTGCTGAATATCACTCAGCAGAAAACATCACCCTGTTTCCTGAACCAGCCCTCTCCTCCAGGCAACATGTATGCAGGGAACAGGAGAGGAAAGGGGACAAACCTGCAGCAGACAGAGCAAAGGGAGATCATTTTGGGGAGATTAGGAGGGGCTGAGTAGAGATAATTGGAGGTGAGAAGAGAGGCTGTAGGATGAGAGGGATCAGCTGGGGAGTGTAATATCTGTGTGTGAGAGACAGGGGAACACGAGTAGGGGGGGTAGTTTTGGAGTGTGGGAGAGAGAAGGGATTGGTGCCAAATGTGTATGTGTGTATCATATTGGGTGGGATGTTAGAGAGGAGATGCAAGCAGGAGCAGGACCATAGCATGGTAGGGACATCCCCTTCTTCTCTTTCCCACCCAGTGCAATTCAGATTGTCTGATCTTGGATTCTATCCCCCCGATCCTGGAACCCAGTCCACAAACCTTCCGCCTTTCTTTCCTTAATCTTCCTCATCTCCCCCGTTCTTAGTCCTTTTTCCTTCTCATTCTCTTCCCCCTATTCCTGATCCCCCTCCCTTCCTTTCGCCATCCCTGAGGTCTCCTCCCTGCACCGATACTTGAGATCACTTCTCTTCACCAATAAAAGTGTTAATTATAGTGTAGAACGAATATAGTTTTATAATGTGATACAACAGATGGAAATGTTTGCCAATTTGCTTCAGAAGTTTTGCCTCAGAATCTATTCCTGAGCTGCCACTGGAAAAGAGGGGATTGTGTCTTAGACCTTCTGCTCCCTGTTGTCCAAACTTGGGGGGCAGAGGGGAGTGATGGAGGCGACAGCACCAACAGTTCCTAGGGGTGCCAAAATACTAAGTCCATCTCTGACTATAAATATGCTTGGACAATTCAGTTGGCAAAATGGCAATTAATAATGAATAATAACTAAACAAAATCAGTGTTCATTTGGATTAATATGCTTAATAACCTGTGTGGTAGAAACTCATGACTCCGAAATTATGAACAAAATCTTTGCCCTGATACCTCAGATTCCCTCCTCCTAGCCCTCATACAACAAACTAAAAATGTATGAAATTAAAAACAAAATCAATAATTCTATTACTTCCCTTGCCAGTTTAACTGGAAGTAACTACTTTATAAATTGCAGCCTGGATGGAAGGTAGTGATATATATATATAAGCAGTTTTGAGCAGGGTTTGAATGCTACCAGATGTTCTTCTCCCTTCCTTTTGGTCAGCCGTATTTAATTCCCTATTTATAGTTTCTTCTCCTCCCCATTACACTAGTAAAATTATGAAAAAATGTATGCAGTTCTTGGGCCATCAAAATGAACCTATACTTAGATTTTCCAGTGCTATAATGTGTTGCACAACACATGATCTTTGTTGTGATCGCTTTTGTTCACTGTATTTCTCCACAAACTTGTTATTTACTGAGATTAAGACCTGGGAATGAGTATTGGGGTCAAACTGTGGTAGGATATTTTATAAGTTGTATTTACCATTTGCCCAAGTTTGATTTCTTTGTAGCTAAGGCTACAGATTTGTGTTCTTGGCACATGGCCAACTGTGTAAACTCCATAGGCGTTTCCTTTTCTGGTAAGGCTGTATTTTTCCTGCTCAGACCTGGAGGTCACAAACCTCTCTACTTCTACTGAAAACATAGCAGGAAAAAAAAGTCCAAAGAGAATATTTAACCATAAATATTTCATTATATGCAAATATAAGATTTTTTTTCCTCATACATTCTTTGTATGGTTTGAGAAATAAAAATAAAAGAATTTATTTTGCACATTTGCCCAATTTATTTGCACATTTGCCCAAAGCCTTCATTCTCACAGGACAAGCAGGATGTAGTCCTCATATGGGTGACATCAGTGGACAGAGCCCTGTCACAGAAAACTTTTCTGTCAAAGTTTCTAGAAAGCTTTGACTGACACTGGCACACTGTGTGCACTGAGCATGCTCAGCATGCCATTATCCCTGTGACCACAGGTGTCTCCTTTCAGTCTTCCTTTTTCTGCGCTGCAGTTAGCATCGCGGTCAGGAGCTCTGTGAGAAATTCTCACAACTTTTCCTCACGGAAATACTTGAAGTTTCACTTCACAAATAATTTTTCCCTACTCGGGTCTCCCTTCACGTACATTTAATCGACGCTCGGTGAGTACTATGCCCTGTTTTCAGTCGGTTCCTGTCACATCACTAACGGTTTCCCCGGCCTACCAACCGAATTGCGGCCTTCCCTCTACCTATGTTTTCATTCTTAGTTAGCCCCACAAAGCCTGCGAGTGTCCTCCTATGATCCTCCACCTGGTTATTAGGGCTAGTGGGATAGGGACATCCACAGTTACCGCTGTGGAATCCATGCCTCCATCGATTCCCTCGGTACCTCCGTGCGGTTGATGCCCCCATTGATACAGTTGGTACCTCCATCCATGCCGCCCTGCCTCCATCGATGCCCCCCCTTCGGTCCATCGATGCCATCGATCCCCGCATAGATTCTATCAGTGCCATCGATGTTTGCATCCATGACACTGATCTCTCCATGAATTCCTTCGATGCCCACATCGATGCCCACTTTGGTGCCATCGATGCCTGGGTTGATGCTGTCGATGTCCATGTCGATGCCATCAATGCCGACGATGGCAATGTCAGTTTTATCCATGCCATCGACGGCTGTGTCCATGCCATCGACGCCCGTGTCATTTCCATCAGTGCCATCGTCGATGCCCTCGTCGATTTTGTCGATGCCAGCATCGATGTCACCGATGCCATCGATGTCTCTTTGATTCTTTGATGCCACATCATTTCCATCAATACCTTCGCCGATGCTGTCGGTGATTCCATCAATGTTATTGGTGCTCTGCTTGGGCCATCAACCCTTCCATCGTTGCTTTCAACAATACCCTCGAGGCTGCTGTCAATGCCGCCATTGATACCGTCAATACTGCCATAGCACCTAAACGCAATGCCCTCAACTAAACACAATGCTCCATACTTCGGGTTCTTAACCAAAGCCCCGTATCATCCTAGGGAACTACATAGTGCTAGGAGCAGTGCAGGCATGCTGACATTTCGTTACCACTCGCCATCCAAGACAGCGAGGGCATCCACCTCGACGCTGGGGAAAGACTGGGCCGAGCACCGTGGCAATCATCATCACTGGCACAGTGACCGTCCGCCACCGACGCAATCCAGGTCATCGGTGCTATCTTACTCAGTGCTGGAGAATGTCCGGGCCGAGCACCAAGGGAAATATCGCTACTGCCACCGCCACTGTTCTGCACAGCGGTGGCAGTCCTTGGTGCCGGAAAATGCCTGGACTGAGCTCCGAGGAATACCTATTCCGCACAGGCATCAATGTACATTGAGCTAGTTGCGAAGCGGGCCTGAGTTCATGAGTCATGTGCTCCTCTGCACCCGAGGCGCTGATGAGTTCCCCACTGACACTGGTGCGGGGTTCTGAGTCACCACAAAATAATGTGGAAGCGCCAGACACACCTAGCCTGTCTCCTCTGTAGCTGCGCTACCATACCAGATTACAGAGTTGATTCGGACGTTTACGTCCTTCAGGCTGTTTTCGATGCCTCCCGAAATTCACGGAGCCATCGATATTGACCGACTCGTCCTTCTGCGATCCACCACAAAGGACAGTAAGTACTCTAATCCCGCTTCAGCAACAATCCCATCGAGACCTGGTTGCTAAATCGGGCCACATGGTTTCAAAAGGTTCTAGGTCGTGTTATCTTCCAAGAACTGTATTAGTGTCACATATTGCTATTGCCAGCTTTGTTTGACACAACACCAAGAGAACCTCTCAACCAATAATTTGGGATTGCATTGAGACATCTTCCTGTTGTCAGCAACGGGATTCTGTACTCGATAATACTCTGGCTTCTGATTCCTAATTAAGGCCTGAAGTCCCAGATGCATTAGCTGATCTGCTAGACACAAGATCCAGCAAACACTGCCTCAATTGCAAGCCCACCTCGAGACCTGGCGACACCTCTTGACGTTTTCTTGCACAGCAGACAGAGCTGCGCATAAGACTTTTACTGCTCACGGGAGATTAGCTGATATCCAGATTACATTAGCTCTGCCAGTTGGACACCTCCTGGTCTCTCAACTTGCCGGATATCAAAGCGGCCACCTCACTTAATACCAGGGTTCAGGGTACAGTCCCCTGGACGCTACAAAGCACGGGGGGGGGGGAGTTTTTAATCTCACTATTCCTTCTTTCAACAGATAGCAGATACTCTCCGCCCATCCTGGACCTCAGAAATGTCAACTTTCTTCAGCAGGAACAGGTAAAATGGTGTCTCTCGTCACCATGCTTCCCTTACCGCATTAAGTGGGTTGCCTCTCTCCTCTAGTCTTTCTATGTGCTTCATAGTGAGTCAACAAAATTACAATCCCAAGTTCTGCCGGTTGCACTAGCTTCGACAACTTGGGTATTTCACCAAAATCAATAGCAGTGACTGCTGTTTCTGTACGGAGTAAAACATCATTCATGCTTTTCCTTGCATAGACAACTGCCTAATAGCAGTCAATCCAAGCAAGGAGCTCTATCTTCTCCAGGACTCACTATAAATCTACTACCTAGGATTGCAGTTTAGCTACCATAAATCCCATATGGAGCAGTTCTGGACACTACAGTCGCAATGAACTTCCTGTCCAACAGCCGCGCAGACATTTTGACAAATTCCTACACATCTCTGCACGCATGTAATATAATCTCAGCCCCTCAATTCTTTCATCGATGGGCCATGGGGTTTCTTCACTATCCACTTTACTCATATGCCCAGATTCGCTATGAGTAAGATTCAGTGGAATTTTCAATTATCAGTGGATCTAAGCTGTTCAACCGCTTTCGTCCGTGATCCATATTACCGATCTAGAACCAAATCCTCAGCTGGTCCTGCTCACGATCGCATTTACTTAGAGTTGAAGAGTTTGAATCTACATCTTCCCAACCCAATATGCGTCTATTCCGCTCCATACAGAGTTTCAAATCAACCTCCTGGAGCTTCGAGTCATGAGTTATGCCCTTTATACCTTAAAATACTGCCTCTGCAATAAACCTTTGTGCATTCAGACAGACAGCATAGTGGCAATGTGGTATTCCAACACACAAACTCACACAACATCTTAGCTGCTTTGCTAGGAATCTACGCAGCTCTATCCTTTGGCCCTTGCACACTCCATGCATTCCCGGGCCACTTACCTAATAGATTTACTGAACGCACTACCAGACCTTCTCCATAGATGTTTCCATCCTCTCGAATGGTCTCTGACTACATGTGTAGTGGGCAAAATCTTCTAGTGCTGAGGTCAATCGACATTGCCCTCTGCGTCTGAATCGAACCATACGATGAACAGATTCTACTCCCTACACATGTCTCGGAATGCGTTCCCATGGACACCTTTGCTCATTCTGCAACAAAGGCCTCTTATATGTGTCTCTTTCGATGCCTCTCATAGCCAGAACTCTCATTATGCTGCACAAGGACGGGGTTCGCTGTTTCTCAGACCCACATCCTGACCGCGACAAGTATGTTTTTCCCATACTTCTCAATCTATCACACCATTAACTAATTCGCCTTCTCACAGGTCAGTCTCATTTCACGGACTCACTGATGTTCTCAGGTACTGGTAGTGTCACAACAGCCTTCCACACATAAATCTTTCCATTCGAAATGGCATGATTTACCACATGGCGCATACAAAAGATTATTACCCCCTTTTTTTTCTACACCACTCTTTTTTTTTCTCTTACTCCCTCGGATTCTGCTTTCCAGACATCCTCCACATGGGTACACCTCGGTCCCAATTTGGTGTACCACTTGGGAGTGGGGTTACCTGATTAACGGTTCAACCCCTTCTGAGTCAGCTTACCATGGATCATCCACTGATTAAGCCGCCTCTCTTTTCCATGGTTACGGAATGGGGCCTACATTTAGTGCTTACAAGACTCATACGTTCCCCGTTTGAGCCTTTACATGCCTGTCACTTAACAGTCTGGCATGGGAACTTCTTTCCCTCATAGTCATCACTTCTGCCAACAGGGTCAGTGAGTTACACACCTTGTTACATACTCACCCGACCCTGCGTTCCTCCATGACCGAGTGGTTCTACATACTCAGCCTCATATCCTTCTTAAGGTAGACGCAGAATATACTCTGCCCACTTTTTCCCAATACCTCTCTCTCACCAGGGTGAGAGGGTTTTCCACTCCTTGGACTGTAAGAGTGCACTTGCATTCTATCTAGACTGCACTACAGTCCATAGGAATTACACCTAACTCTTTCCTTCTTTGGCAAAAGACAAGCTGCGAGTTCCAGTGGGCAAACAGACCTTTCCTCCTGGTTGGCAGAGTGTATCTCCTTTTGCTACCAGCAAGTAGGCATTCCACTACAAGATTGTGTGAAAGCACACTCTGTTAGGGCCGTGCCAACCTCAGTGGCTCACCTTCGGTCAGTGCCACTTGTTCATATTTGTAAGGCCGCAACCTGGAGCTCTCTCCATACCTTCGCAGCCTATTATTGCTTAGTTAAGGCTGGCCAGCAAGCTTCCATTTTTGGCCAGTCTGTTTTACACAACTTGTTTTCAGTCAACTACCCAACATCCTTCCACCAACCCGTTCAGGGTTTCAGGATACACTCCTTACCAAATTCCACCCCTGTTGTTGTGCCTGTTGCACATCTTTGGATGCATTTCGTACATTGCTCGGGGATCCTCAGCTCGGTACTCACCCATATGTGAGGACTACCATCCTGCTTGTCCTGTGAGAAAGCAGAGTTGCTTACCTGTAACAAGCGGTCTCACAGGACAGCAGGATGTTAGTCCTCATGAAACCCACCCGCCACCCCGCAGAGTTGGGTCTACATACATTTTATTATTTTATTTTTAGCTTGCACTTTTTGCTATACACAAGACTGAAGGGAGACACCTGTGGTCACAGGGATAATGGCATGCTGAGCATGCTCAGTGCACTCAGTGTGCCAGTGTCAGTCAAAGCTTTCTAGAAACTTTGACAGGAAAGTTTTCCATGACAGGGCTCCATCCACTGACATGACCCATATGTGAGGACTAACATCCTGCTGTCCTGTGAGAACACCTGTTACAGGTAAGCAACTCTGCTTTATTGTGTTTTGCTGCTCACGCTGTCATTTTTCTGTTTGTGTGTCTGATCTATTCGTACACAAGAAACATCAAAGCATTACATTTGCTTTCAGTACAATAACAATTTTCTTGTGAAAAAAAAAGGCTAACAGGAGATTAGTGGTTTGTGGTGTCAGGATAATGCAAGAGTAAACAGACAGGTTTTGAGCAGAGATGTGTGAAAAATATCAAAGCAAAACTGGCAAAGCTTGTGCATTTTACCTTTTATAGGAAAAGGAATTGTGAAAACTACTTTTACAAATTTATTTTGCTACAGAATTTATGGGAACATTTCTCCTGGGGAAATTCTGTGCTACTGTGGAGCACATAATTTGCACAGAATTCCCCTCCTGAACAAAATTTGGAGGAAGGCCTGAAGGGCAGTGAGCAGAGCCCATCCCACCCGTGACCAAAGAGCAGAATGGCAGGTGGTCCGCAAGTGGAGTCCAGCCTGCTCACAGCAGAGAAGGCCCAACATGAGAGGCAAGAAAGCAGTGCTCGTGAACCTGTGTGTGAGAGACAGAGGATGTGTGCTATGGGGTGCCTGTGTGTATGTGTCTGTGTGTGAGAGAGAGAGGGTACAGGTGTGTTAGGGAGTGTATAAGTGAGGAGAGATTGTGAGGGAGTGTGTATGTGAGTGAGAGATTGGGATACTGTATGTGTGAGAGAAGGATTGTGTGTGTGTGTGTGTGTGTGTGTGTGTGTGAGAGAGAGAGAGGGAACCTGTTGAAAGGGTGTCTATATGCAGTGAGAGAGAGTGGGTGGTAGCCTGTGTGTGTGTGAGAGAGAGAGAGGTAGCCTGTGTGCCAGAGAGAGCCTGTGTGAGGTGAGTATGTGTGCAAGCAAGAGAGGGAGCCTGTGCGAAAGTGTATGTGTGTATGAAAGAGAGGGAGTGTGTGTGAGAGTGTGTATGTGTGTATGAGAAAGAAAGGAAATCTGAGTGAGGGTATGTGTGTGTGAGAGAGGTATAGATAGAGCTTGTGTGAGAGTGCGTGTATATACAATAGAGAGAGGGAGCCTGTATGAGAGGGTATTATATATAGGAGAAAGAAGAAGCCTCTGTGATGGGGTGTTTGTATTTGTGTGTGTGAGAGAGAGAGAGAGAGAGAGAGAGAGAGGGAGCCTTTGTAGGGTGTTTGTGTATATGAGAGGGACAGAGGGAGCTTGTGTGAGGGGCTGTATGAGAGACAGGTCAAAATGTGGGAGTGGAGGATGTAAATAGAGTGGAAGGAGTAGAGCCTGGAGGGAGAGTGAAGAGAGAGTGGAGAGTGCAGGAGTTGGGGCCTGAGAGGGCAGAGCGAACCCCAGGGAAGTAAGAAGAGAGGTGGAAGGGGCACTCTTACAGTCTACTTCTAGGAAAATGCTGCTGAAAATATTTAAAACTCAGCATCTTTGAATAATAACTTTTCTGTATTACATTTTAAGTTAACTACTCAGACTGTAATGTGTATTGTGTTTTTTTAACCAATATAATGTATGCAGAATTTTACATTTTTGTGTGCAGAATTCCCCCAGGAGTAGAACATTTTTTATGAAGCAGCTGAAAAGGGAGAAATGCACCTTAAAACCTTTACAAACATTTGTGATATGCTGCCGGACATTTGCAGAATGCTAAGGAATTGGCAAAATGTTCCATTCTCCCCTTTTTGTGCAGAAATTCTCTCATTAAAGTCTAAGACAGTTTTACTAATATGCAGATATGGATTATTTGCAAAATTTAGCAAAATGAAAAAATGCATTTTTCACATATCCTCAATTTGAGTTCTTGTGAAGAATGACAGGCACCTGATTCCATCAGAAAGGATCGATTAATGGAAACATCTAAAAAAAACAATAGGAGGCCTGATATATAACCCTGGAGGAAAAGTTAAGATAATGATGATGATCTGAATCTGAAATGCCCAGGTTCAACCCTGGAGAGTATTTACTTACACGAGTAAAGGAGGGGAAGGTGGAAATGTATTCACAAATAGTTACATCGTACAAGAAGCCACGTGAGATGTGGGGGGGGGGGGGGGGGGGGGCTTTGATTCCCATCCCAGGTTCCTAAAAAGGCAGGAACTAAATCTAAATAATAAAAACTAAAATAAAGTCTTAGAAAGCCTTGTGATAGTAAAATAAATCTAACTTATTCACAAAGGTATCTTCTTACAGTTGAAATCAATGCAGGGAAGCCTGTCCCAGCTGTCTTAAAACAATGGAATGAAAGGAAAGCAGGAAGTTGATGCTGCCGACCTGTTCTGATGCTGCCGGAATGCTGCCATAGCCCTGGCCGTGCCGTGCTGCTTTCTTCGGCACACACACACGCATGCCCATACTGATTATCTAGGTTCCGTGGCAGGAATCCTGCATGGTGATCCCCGATGACATCAGCCCTATTGGGCTATTTAAATGAGAGTCTCACATCAGGACTTTGCCTCAGCAACTGGTCTCCGTGCTTTGCAGTGTGTGTTGCTTCTTCTGGTGTCTTGCCTTGCTCTTTATATTTTGCTTTTTTCCTTGTGCCTTGTCTCGTCCCTCTGTGCCTTGCTCTATTGCCTGCCTTCTTGTTGCTCAGTTCTGCTTGTCTGCCTGTCTGTGTCTGGTCCCCAGTACCTTGTTCTTCTTTGTCCTTTGTCTTGGTTGTCTCCCGGTTCTGACCCGTGCCTTGGATCTCGACTGCTCTCTTGTCTGCCACCTGCTACTGACCTTTGCTACAGACCCAGACTACTCCTTGCTTGCTGACCTCAACCTGTCCTGGACTCGCACTCTCTTAATCACTCTCGGAGACATTCACAGAAGTCCTGCCGGCCCGTGGAACCCAAGGGCTCAACCTGTGAGAAACGGGGCTGGTTCAGGTAAAGGTCCAGCTTGGAACCAGCCTGGGGTGTGTCTACTAACTATCAGTGTGGGCCTGGTAGGTTCACCTTCTAGGCTGCATTAACCCTGCCGCAGCACAAGGGCTTACAACCATGCCACTCACTCTGTTGCTGGACCTCCTTCAGCGCGCGAGTCCATAAGCGAGCGGTTCCCGGTGCGTGCACATGGACGCGCAGATTTTATAACATGCACGCGGCGTCGCACGCAAGTTATAAAAATGTGATATCCATGCGCACATGCATACCAGATTTTAACATCCCTGCTTTCATATGCGGGTGGGTGACTGTCATGCGCATAGTGGGGGGTGGGGGGTGGGGGAGAGGGATTTTTAAAAAATACACGCGACGACACAGGTAGACTTTTCCCAGTTCCCTCCCAGTCCGCTCTAATTAAGAAGCGGACTGGGAGGGAACTTCCCATACCCTATCCTTCCTCCCTTTTCCCCTCTGCCCCTCTCCTCCTTGACCCCTAAACTATCTCTAACTACTGGGGTTTTTTTCATACTTACTACTCCTCCAGAGCAGGAGTAATGTCCATGTGCCGCCTAGCAGCCGGCGCGCTTCCCTGGGGCAGCATCTAATGGTGCTGTCCCGGCCCACCCCTCCCCGCCCAGACCCCGCCCCGGCCTGCCCCTATGCTCTGGCCCAGCATTTCGGGCTGTAGCTGTGGATATGCGTGTGGCCGGGCCCTTTAGAAAATGTGCATGGCGCGCGCAGTGAAAGGCCAGGTGCATAACCCCCAACTTTGAAGGACTGAAGAAACAGCAAGGAAGGCTGTCTAACAAAGCCGTGAGGGCAACAAAACAGGATTAGCAGCCAATGTCCGGGAAATTGGATAATCTTTATTGTAAGATGACACGAATGTGTAAAGAGTGCACTCTTTACACATTTGTGTCATCTTACAATAAAGATTATCCAATTTCCCGGACATTGGCTGCTAATCCTGTTTTGTAACCCCCAACTTTTACATTCGCAGGACTTTTAAGATTGGCCCAAAAGTATATAACTGGGAAGAACCAAACCAGGTGGGTTACAGCTGAAATTGACTGAGCAGTGCTGCAGCAAATCAGCTCTGCTTTCTAACAAAGCAGGAACTGGATTAGGATGGTTGGGACTCCAGGCCAGCTACCTGGTACCCATTTCCTTCCTCTCACTGGTACGTTAATGTCCATGAGAGACACCAGGCACCTTTCCATAAAAATTAAACCAACAATTCAGGATATTTTAAACAAAACCAGACATTTAAACCAATGCAAAAAACAAACATTTAAACCAAAGCTTTAAGATATAGTACATTCCTCTTCACTGCAAGGCACATGGAAGACCAAAAGGTCCATATTCAGTCACTGGCCTGATTGCAAATTTAGCCAAATAAACTTATCAGACTAACTTTGGAGGAATATTCAATGATGGTCCCGCTCCAGCTAACTTTAGAACACTTCTATGGCATGACCAGAGGTAGCTGGATCATTTATCCAGCTAACAAGTCCTTTCAAAAATGGCCCTGGAACACACCTAAATTTTAGCTGAATAATGAGATAACTGGCTAAAGTTTAGCTGGATAAATGCCCCAAATATTCAAAAGTTGTGTGTTATCCAGTTAAATGCCTCTGAATATGGACCTCCAAGTGTCTTCTCAAAGCAGAGGACTGATTTTAAATAGTAGGCTTCAAAGTGTTATGTAACTTTAAATTAACAGATTGCATTATAAATCTGCAGCAGTAAATAACAAAGTAATATAGAAAACAATTATTTTGTTTCCTTACGCATCCCCTTTGAGGAGTTGCAGTTGTTGAATGGCTCTATTATATAATTCAAAAGGCGAAGCCTAGAGTCCACCAAATAACACCCTTGGCACATATAGATTAAAGCACAAAGGCAGTGAATCACCAGGCTAAGCAATAAATCAAATAGAAAGTTATGATAAAACAATGGGAAAACCAAAGAGTGAATAAAATGTTCTTCCACCTGCTTTTTTCCTAAAATGCCTGTAGATGTTTATTCATGCCAGCAATCACTAAGGTGATTCATAATGCTATGTACAGTACGTACCTCACCCCTTTACCTACACATCAATGGGAGAAATGCTAGAAAAAGGCAAGCCACTAATCAGATTATCTGATCATATTTTTCCAGTCATTATTTCTTCTCTGTGCAGCAGATGTATACTCGCAACATTATTCCCAAATGGTCCCTATTGTGAATGTCGCCTATAGGTTGAGTAATTTCTTTTCCTAATGTTTTCTTTAATTGATCTTTTGAGAAAAATAAGGTGAGCTTGACACAATTAGGGGTCAATGTACTAAAAGCACATTAACTCTGACACAAGCAATTCGGGGCCCGATTTTCAAAAGCATTTACACACTTAGAAATGGGTTTTACCCGTCTAAATGCGCATATAAGTGGGCTTTTGAAAATTGCTACAATGTATGCTGTTGAATTGTTGATAGGATATACCCTGCATATGTGTACTTTAAGTGGGTAAATGGCTTTTAAAAATTGCTGCAATAGTAGTTATATTTGCACATGTAAATCCTTTGGAAAATTACCCCAATTTGTATTAACCGCCTGCGTTATTGAAGGCAAGCAATCAATGTACTTCAACAGTACTCTGTAATGCATATAAATCAACTTGCGAATGTTAATGTTATGCTAATAAGGTAATGAGATGCAAAAGTGTGCAAAATAGCTTATTTAATATCAGCGCAGCAGAAAGGTTTGTGAGTTAAAACATGCAGAATGTATCACAGATGCAGTAACATAAAGGGCCAGATCTTAAAAACATACGCGCAACCCGGCGCGAACAAATCTACGCCTGATTTTTTTTTTTTTTATTTATTTATTAACTTTTCTCATTTACATAATCATATATATCATTTGCATACATTTTTATAATGTGTGGGAATAGTAAATAGATTTCCAACAAATATCCAGCAAAGTAAATCTGTCAAACCTTTACAGAACTTAATTGTACAATAATTGATAATATTGGAAAACTTTCTAATATACTTTAATTAATATTTACTTAAGAAACTAAAATAAATCCGAGCACTATAGGCATTTACGAAGGAAGAAAATTTTTAACAGGAAAGCATACAGCTTTAAGTAATTAGCAACCTTACAATGGTTCATTTCTATATCCTTGTATATCAGGGTTCAAGTGGAGACGAGGTTATTGGGGTACGTGTCTCAACAAATTGTTTTAACTGTTCCACTTGGGTAAAAGCAAAAGATTCTGTTCCTCTCTTTAACACGCAGCGACATGGATATTTTAAGGTAAAAGAAAAACCTAATGATAATACATTTTGCCTTAATTCTAAAAATTGCCGTCGTTTAGCTCATGTAATCGGTGACAAATCAGGAAATATTTTTACATTTTGTCCCAAATATGTTATTGGGAATTTCTGAAAATAAGTTTTCATTAAAGTGGCTATGTCAGGTGTAGATATTAATGATACACTTAACGTTTCTCTCTCTAATACATGAACAGCTGAGTTTTCCAGGAAACTGGTTAGGTTAAATGGTACTGAGACTGCCATACCAGAAGTTCTTTTTTTTAAGAAAAAACACAAATTTACCGATATCATATTGTTTTCAGTGAAACCCAGAACTTCTGTTAGGAATCTCTTTAAAGATATATAAGGAATTTCCCCAGCTATTCGTGGGAAATTCATAATTCTCACATTCAATTGCCTAGCATTATTTTCGACAATTTCCAATCTTCTAGAACATAAAGCATGGTCTTTTATTAATGCTATATTTACAGCCTGTATAGATTTAATATTCCCTTCTGCAGAAGCAATTCTAACGTCAAATTCATTTACTTGTTGTTGTACACCTATAAACTGCTGTGAAAGGTTTGAGGACACAGTATCTATTTTCCTTTCTAGTCTGTTGACTGACTCGTTCAACCCATTTACCAAGTCCCATATTGAGCCCAGAGTAACCATTTCTGGTTTAGATGTTTTGGGCCTTACAACTTCAAGATGTTCTCGTTGAGAAGAGTCATGGTGAACCGTAACAGTCTCTGCTGCTATTTTTTCTAACTTCTCAAGTGCCAGGTCCGCTTCACAAGTAGCTCCCTCTAATGCAAGCGGTGCACTACCCACTTCGGTAGGTTCCGCTGCAGCTACTTCATCAGCAAGGCGTTGGCCAGGTGGAGGCCTCATAACAGGGCTAAGGGAAGCCTCATCCTGGGTATCCCCCTGTTCTTCCAACAGAGGGCTTCCAACGGATTCACTGGAACCCTTTAAATCCAATTGTTGCATAAATCTGTCTATCTCTAATTGTAACAAGGGAGGTAGAGGTTCTGAGGGAAAGACCCTCACATTTCCTTTTCTTTTGGCGGGCACTATAATCAAGCAAATAAACCTTAAATTTAGAAATAGAAGATTTACCAGTGCTGTCCAAATGTGTATGGCTCGAAAGTTGAAGACCGTCGCTCTCCTCCTGCTCAGCCTGTGCCGGACTAAGCCGGACCAAGCCGGGCGCACCCCTTAGGTGCGCACGGCTTTGGTGGTGCGCCGGTGGCGGTGGAGCGCCGCTGCTGCGTCGATTTTAACTGCGCTCCGGCTCCTCCCCTCACGTGGGCCTCTCTGCGATGTTCCGGGCTGAAACTGGGGGGCTGCAGGTACCGGTCTCTCGAGTGTCTCAGTACTGCTGCATCGATTTTAACTGCGCTCCGGCTCCTCCCCTCACGTGGGCCTCTCTGCGATGTTCCGGGCTGAAACTGGGGGGCAGCAGGTACCGGTCTCCCGAGTGTCTCAGTATTGCCACGTCGATTTTAACTGCGCTCCGGCTCCTCCCCTCACGTGGGCCTCTCTGCGATGTTCCGGGCCGAAACTGGGGGGCTGCAGGTACCGGTCTCCCTACGCCCGATTTTATAACATGCGCGCGCAGCCGCATGCATGTTATAAAATCCAGGGTCAACGCGCGCAAGGGGTGCACTGTTGTGCACCTTGCGTGCGCCGAGCCCTAGGGGAGCCCTGATGGCTTTCCCTGTTCCCTCCTAGGCCGCTCCGAAATCGGAGCAGCCTCGGAGGGAACTTTCCAAACGCTACCCCCCTCCTCCCCTCCCTTCCCCTCCCTTCCCCTCCCTTCCTCTCCCTTCCCCTATCTAACCCACTCCCCAGCCCTACCTAAACCCCCCCTACCTTTGTTGCATTAGTTATGCCTGCCCGAGGCAGGCAAAACTTGTGCACGCCAGCTGGTTGCTGGCGCACCATGCCCCAGTACAGGCCGCTGTGCAGGAGCACTCAGCCCCGCCCCCGAACCACCCCCGCACCACCGCCATGCCCTCGGCCCCGACCCCGGACCATGGCCCCGCCCCCGGACCGCCCCTTTTTCGAAGCCCTGGGACATATGCGCATCCCGGGGCTTGTGTGCGCCGCCAAGCCTATGCAAAATAGGTTCGGTGCACACAGGGGCAGATTTTTTCGGTTTACACGCGTATGTTATGCACGTAGCCTTTGAAAATCTGCCCCAAAGAGCGTAACTACACCTCAGAGTGGTATTAATTAAATGTGTTACTAAAGTATCTGGAAGTATGTATACTTGTATGTGTGTGTAGTTTACTGTCTGCAGTAATACATGCAGCTCTTACATCTCATAAACATCGGCCATTAATGCTGACATTATTAGCCTGAAGTTAACGCACTTGAATAATTGGCTCCTTCTGAGATAATCTTCAAAAGTATTTAAGAACATAAGAACATAAGAACATAAGAAAATGCCATACTGGGTCAGACCAAGGGTCCATCAAGCCCAGCATCCTGTTTCCAACAGTGGCCAATCCAGGCCATAAGAACCTGGCAAGTACCCAAAAACTAAGTCTATTCCATGTAACCATTGCTAATGGCAGTGGCTATTCTCTAAGTGAACTTAATAGCAGGTAATGGACTTCTCCTCCAAGAACTTATCCAATCCTTTTTTAAACACAGCTATACTAACTGCACGAACCACATTCTCTGGCAACAAATTCCAGAGTTTAATTGTGCGTTGAGTAAAAAAGAACTTTCTCCGATTAGTTTTAAATGTGCCCCATGCTAACTTCATGGAGTGCCCCCTAGTCTTTCTACTATCCGAAAGAGTAAATAACCGATTCACATCTACCCGTTCTAGACCTCTCATGATTTTAAACACCTCTATCATATCCCCCCTCAGCCGTCTCTTCTCCAAGCTGAAAAGTCCTAACCTCTTTAGTCTTTCCTCATAGGGGAGTTGTTCCATTCCCCTTATCATTTTGGTAGCCCTTCTCTGTACCTTCTCCATCGCAATTATATCTTTTTTGAGATGCGGCGACCAGAATTGTACACAGTATTCAAGGTGCGGTCTCACCATGGAGCGATACAGAGGCATTATGACATTTTCCGTTTTATTCATCATTCCTTTTCTAATAATTCCCAACATTCTGTTTGCTTTTTTGACTGCCGAAGCACACTGCACCGACAATTTCAATGTGTTATCCACTATGACACCTAGATCTCTTTCTTGGGTTGTAGCACCTAATATGGAACCCAACATTGTGTAATTATAGCATGGGTTATTTTTCCCTATATGCATCACCTTGCACTTATCCACATTAAATTTCATCTGCCATTTGGATGCCCAATTTTCCAGTCTCACAAGGTCTTCCTGCAATTTATCACAATCTGCTTGTGATTTAACTACTCTGAACAATTTTGTGTCATCTGCAAATTTGATTATCTCACTCGTCGTATTTCTTTCCAGATCATTTATAAATATATTGAACAGTAAGGGTCCCAATACAGATCCCTGAGGCACTCCACTGTCCACTCCCTTCCATGGGTACAACAGTGCTTTTACCTTTGGAAATGGCCTGTTCGAAAATTGCCCACTCAACATGCAGGAAAACTCACTCATGCATGTACTGCATATGCATAAGATTACCCAGACTGATCATAGGTTTTCCCAGGTTATTGGGAATGAAGAAGGGTTTGCACTTTCCTGTAAATGTCTGCGTGCAAATTAGCAGGGGTGATGTGTGTGGTAGTTTTGGTGAGATAATTTTCAAAGTGAACTTACATGCATAAGTTTGCTTTGAAAATTGATGTAATTTACGTGTGTAATCTGTTGTCTTCTTTATAAAGGCTGTTTTAAAATAATTCCCTTAATGAGCTTTCAGAAAGAAAGATAAACACCGGGGTATTCCTAATATTTAGGGATGGTAAATATGTGCTTTCTTCCATTTATTTATTTTTATTTATTTAGGGCTTTTTTATACCGACACTCATGATACCAATCATATCATATCGGTTTACAATAAACATCTGTGCAATAACATTAACATCAACATGAACAATAGGCGAAGAGAAAAAGTGAATGAAAGTTACAATATAACAGGGGCAATAGAACTGGGAGGAGGAAAAGCAAAGTCATGGCTAACATAGAAATAAATAATATCTAGTCTCAGAAATAAATAATATCTAATCATATACTTAGGACTATAATAATCACTTGTACTCAGGACTGAATATTATCAAATGTGTAGTTCCATGTAACACTTCGGGGCTTTGCATACTTCAAAAATAGAAAAAGGATGTATTTGTATTTTTGTCCAAAGCCTTCATGATTGACTGTACTTTTCATGCAGCCATTTTTCTGTGTGTTATCATGTGCCCAGTTTATGCGTGCGCTGTTTTCTATGCCTAAAAAACCACAAAGCATTGTATTTGGCTCATGTTACAATAACAATGTTGTGGTGAATACAAAAACGTAAGAGGGGGCTAGTGGGCTTTAAGCAGAAATGCGTAAAAAGATTGACAGCAAAATTGACAAAATCAGTATTTGCTGCCTCTGTAAAAAAAAAAAAGACTATGAAAAGTAGTTATGCAAATTATGGTTCTGATTTACTAAGGCTTTTCTCCCATTTTGTGTCTATGGGAAGAATGCTTAGTAAATGAGGCCCTGCGTTTTCTATAGAATTTATGAGCCCATTTTTTTTTTATTAATTTCATCAATTAAAGCAAGAATTCACCTTACTTACAGAAAAAAGATGATTGTTTATACATTTCAAATAAAGGAAAACAATAATAATAAAAAACAGAAATGCATCCAATAACAAATCATCTTTACAGGAAAACCAATACGAAAGAGAGGGCAGAAATAATAGGAGACAAAAGGAAAAGAAAAATATATAGGAAACTGGCGTAATTTGTATTCGCATTGATATATCTATGGGATCAATACAGGCCTGCTAATTCCCAGGAGGAGAAGACAGAACACTCCTGGAGTTAATAAAAGACTTACCCCTAGATTCATCAAAATGCTATCATTTCGCATGGATAACACCCGCAGTAAGAAAAAGGGGTGCATCTATGATAGACACAGCACATGCTATGCATAGATAGCATTGCAAGGCATGTGTGCAGAGGAGAGAGAGAGAGAGAGAGAGAGAGAGGGAGACTGAGACTCTTTAGAAGGCTTCACAGTAGTCAACTATTTATATGACTATAGGAGGGCCAGCTAATAACTCAAGGTGATGCTTTGGTGGTGGTTTAGGGTTTGGGGGCCAATTTTACATGCAGAGTGAGATGTACGAACAGCACAGCACACCTCAGCGAAGATTTGATGTCATTTGGAGTGAGAAAAGTCTCACAAAGATGAGATTTCTACAATGTCCTCTCGCCCAGATGGCCCAGATGCTGAGACTTCTGAACTTCTACCCTTGCCTGCTCAAACTCCTGACACCTCTGATGGAAAAAGCCATGTCTTCACCAAGAAGATGTAGGGTGGGATAACTAGGCTGGGATCCAAACAGCAAAAAACAGAAGCATCAAAACAACTAACTTAGCATATCTGGGGCATGGCAAGTAGGAAGACAGTCAGAAAGTACCCTAAGATGGCAGCTAGATATAGCGGCAGCAAGACCCCCAAGGTGATACATTTGGGGAATAGTAGCTAGGAAGGATGGTAGCAAGATACTCAAGGGAGAACATCTGGGGCATGGCAGCTAGGCAGAGTTTAGCAAGACCCCCTCTGTGGAACATGTGGGGCATAGCAGCGAGGCACAGTGGCAACAAGACCCCCAAGGATATATATGTGGGGCAAGCATCTGCAAAGAATGGCAGCAAAGTTTCCAAGGTGCTTTCAATCATCTTGCCACTTATATGGAAATTCTGGAATGCCCAGAAAAAGGAGATTGATGTTTAAGAAGACCAGATTTTCTGGCAACTCTAGCACCAGCCTTGAAGGCTGAGGGCACAGAATGTCTCCTGCCATTATGACGATATATTCACTAGGCACACTGGTTGGTGGGTAGGAAAGATAAATACTGAACCACATGGCCAGTTCAGGCGAGACCATGGACTTGTGTGCCCAATATGCCATTGCACCTGTGTCAGTGCCCTCAGTGGGCTGTGTTAGATAGCGTGTCACAATACGTTTTGCTGAGATCTCCTTTGCTAGGGTGGGGCAAGGGTCTCTCTTGCCAGCTGTTTTAACTATGGCCTGTGTCAGGAGAGACAGTTCTGTGGGAGCAATGTAGCTTAGGCGTATTGAGGTAGGGGAGGAAGTGCTAGCTGACAGAGTACTGCTCATGCCTGCGCTACTCTCTGGGGTGGTCACTCTTACCTGTTCTACATTCCCTTTGTGTCGCTGCCTGTCACCCTCCAGCTCATGCTCCCTAACTGCTAGTATCTCCTTCATGTATTTGAGATGCTGAAACTGGAGGGTGAGATTCCCATTCACCCATGGATCACAAAGCATGGCAAGCATGCAAGTTTTGTATTTTGTCAGATGTTTCAGTCTCTCTTCACCTGCTGTTGCATGGAGTCAAAAACTACAATACGTCTACTTCCATTCCCTCCTGGAAACCCTCTAACTTTTCTTCTAGAATATTTACTATAGGGATGACCCTGCCCATGATGCTACGTCTGGAATTGGATTTTCCATCGCATCCTTGAAGGGTTTCAGGATTTGTATCAGCATCTTCATCACAACCCAATTATGGTGCTCCAGTGGGAGATCCACACCTATACCTGTTTCTAGAAACAGATCATGAAGGGGTGTCTGCTGCTCCACTAACCTCTGCATCATCAGATAGATGGAATTCCAGCAGATAGCAATATCTTGAATCAGATGCTTATGAGGCATCCTGAATGTATTTATTTCAAACCATTCTATATTCTGCTAAATCCTATATTCTATGTGGATTACATATTTATGAATTCTTCCTCCTTTGCATGGGGAAGCTGCCCTCTTCATGCTTCAATGGGAATGCCCAGTTATTGTCCTGAATCTATCAGGTCCTTCAAAACTGGATTCCCATGGTCCTTGGGCCCAGTACAGGGCATCCTTCACTGCCAAATGCAGCAAGTGTGCAAAACAGCAGGTCCCCCCCCCCCCAATCCCCCATCTTTCATTTTTCCTTATCATATTTTTCCCACTGTCTGTTGGAAAGAAACCTACATGAAGACTCCTGCCTCTCTGGTCTAGCTGCCAACCCTCCAGAATCTTTCTTATATCTGATAGAAAATTGCACGAGATATGAGGCCTACCCATCACTTTGTTGTGCAGCATAGCTCACCTTATCCTGATGCTCTTCCCCTAACTCGGTCAGGTCCCATCAGTGAGCCAGCAGGGAGAAGAAAGCATGCATAGTGTTCATTCTGGTCCAGCTATTGCTGGTGAGATGCATGCTATTCTACACTGCCTTAGTATGAGACTTTGGCACTGGTTGTACTGGAGATATCCTGCCTATTAAATGTAGTCCTGAAGGGCACTTTGTAGAAGGGGACTAACACATGCAGTAGACTCTTAAAGCCCATGTTCTCCACTACCAGCAAGGGCTGTCAATTAGGGATGTGCATTGTTTTTCTGACGGATGAAAATATCATACGATATTTTCTAATCCATCAAGTATCAGGGGGTCCCCGAAAGCGATAGGAAAACCCCATGAAATGTTTGTGTGGTTTTCTTATTGGTTTTGGGGGGGGGGGGAATAAAGGGCACACAGAAAAAAACCCCCAAACCCACCCCGACCCTTTAAATCTAATTATTTAGAATCCCCTACCCTTCTGAACCCCCCCCCCCCCCAAAAAAACTTTCCTAAAGTACCTGGTGGTCCAGCGGGGGTCCACCACGAACAGGGAAGGGACTCGCCTCCCAAATGGTGCCACCTGCAGGAATATCTGCAGCAACTGCAGGCTCGGCGCTAGTGCTCGTCGATGGGTCCCAAACACACAGCTGCCCACAGCTTGGGCCACACAGTAGGCCCAAGCACCTCATCTCCCAGCACTTTCTCACTCACTGCTGCCAAACTCAAGTCACTCGCTGTCGCTGTCCATGATGCCATCATCCGCAGCAGCTCGGCCTGTAAGAAAGAAGGAAACAAAAGCACCACCCTGCAGACCAGCACTAAAGAAAATTAAGTGAGAACCGGCTCAAACGTTGGCGCTGGCTTGGTTTAAAGGGGAGCAAAACACAAAGAACCAAAACACTTGTTTTGTCTAACAAACTCTTAAGCAACCAAAAAAACAAAGTATAGAAAATTTCTTGTAAAGTGCTAATATACACAGCAGTTTTGAAAATAATTTTTTACAAAATAGTATTTTTCCAAGAATATTTTTATCTTTTTTATATAATTAAATTTAATTTAAACCGCATCAGCAAGCCTGACAACGGCAGTGAACCCACTTGCCGTCCGGACTTCTCGTCATGTGCGGCATGATGTTTACCTAAATATTATTAAAGTGTTTCTAATAGGAGGCAATTCGTTAGATATCCTCTAAATCCTGTTTTTGAGTGAAAAAAACATCAGGAAAACCCGCACTGTCCCAAATAACACCCGACAACGGCCGGTGTTTCGCGATCAAAATCGCTTCATCAGGAGTAAGTATTCACAAATTCCTTTGTTGCGGCAGATGCTTTCTGTTGGACCTGATGGTCTCACAATGTTTTACAGCCGTACGGGACAGGTACGGCTGTCCCGTACGGCTGTCCCGTACGGCTGTAAAACATTGTGAGACCATCAGGTCCAACAGAAAGCATCTGCCGCAACAAAGGAATTTGTGAATACTTACTCCTGATGAAGCGATTTGATCGCGAAACACCGGCCGTTGTCGGGTGTTATTTGGGACAGTGCGGGTTTTCCTGATGTTTTTTTCACTCAAAAACAGGATTTAGAGGATATCTAACGAATTGCCTCCTATTAGAAACACTTTAATAATATTTAGGTAAACATCATGCCGCACATGACGAGAAGTCCGGACGGCAAGTGGGTTCACTGCCGTTGTCAGGCTTGCTGATGCGGTTTAAATTAAATTTAATTATATAAAAAAGATAAAAATATTCTTGGAAAAATACTATTTTGTAAAAAATTATTTTCAAAACTGCTGTGTATATTAGCACTTTACAAGAAATTTTCTATACTTGGTTTAAAGGGGTACATGCCAGCCAAAAAAGGAAACCCCCATGGTAATCTTATCTCATCATGCCTCCTTACTAGATTTAGCTATCTTCCCATGTCCCATACCTCAGGTCAGAGGGGCTTAATTTGAAAAACTACCCACAGTGATATCTACAAAACTTTTGGGGGGACAGATGTCTGTAGTACAAGAGTCCAAAACATGTCTCACCCTTGCTTTTTCTGGTGCTCAGGCAAAAAGATTTCTCTGAATTCAGTCCTTCAGGATCCAGGGGGAATGCCCTTACATCCAGGCTGAACCAGTCTGTATCCAAAATATTCTCTCTACTTCTAAAAATCCAGAAAATCCCAACTGTATATCCTGACCTCCAGGGTGGAGGCAAAAGATCCTGCAGCCCAGCTTCTACTTCTCTCCAACCTCTTGCTTAAGATCCAGGGATGATCTTTGCTTTTTCCAGACTCCTCTCTCTTCTCACTTGCCTAACCTACTAAAGTCTGAGCATGCTCATGGGGATTTTTATATCCCACACAAGTCTTCTCTCCAAAAGCTGGGGTTATGGCAAGGGGAGAAAAACCCCCTCCTACTGCCCATTACCGGAAAAATACTTGGGAGCAAATGTTAGTGACTGGCAAAGCCCCCTCACATTTGTAATTATTAAGAAAACGCTCTTTTTGCCTTATTCTGAATGTGGTGTAATACTAATGATATTCTGGGTGGCAATTACTGTAATCTATTAGTGCTGGTAACAGTAGTCTGGTTCTGCTTGTGGTACATCTTTTGATCCAATTCATTTTTGAGTCTGCTAAGAGACATTGCTATTTATGTTGCCAATTATTAAAAGAAATGATGCAAGATTCGATGCTCTCAGAACACAAATTCCCTATTTATTATTTTTTATGTCAAAACGATTAGATCATTTCCAACATGTTTTGATCAGAATTTCTGATAAATAGCAGACAGACAGACAGATGTACTTTTCAAAGTCATTCCAGTGGGTAAAACAGTACGTTTTCTGCAGAAATGGCTTTTTAAAAATTGCCTGCCCTATATGCAGGTAAACATACTACATGGCATCTCTTATGGAGGTAATTTTAAAAGGATTTACGGGCGTAAAATAGAGTTTTATGTGTGTAGATGGGCTTTAGAAAATTGCTGCTTTTACGTGCCATCTCCTATAAAAATTCACTGCATAGTGCTGAATTGTCAAAAGGTTTTACATGCATAAATGAACTTTTGCAATTTGCTATGATATATTCAACTTTTACGTAATTCCTTTGAAAATTACCTCAAAACAGGTGAATTTTCAACGGAGTTATGAATGTAAATGTAACATACTATCATAGCAATTTTCAAAAGCCGTTCACATGCGTGAAGTGCACTTACGCGAGTAAATCCTATGGACAATTCGATAGTATATATTGCAGCAATTTTCAAAAGCCCACTTGCACGCATAAAGTACATTTGCATGTGTAAAACTGACCCAAAAGTATAAGATCTTTCTTGGAGAGTAGTTTTGATTACTTTTTGCCGGGTAGCTATTTTATGTTCATCTCTTGGATAGCCTCTTGGTAACTATTGACATATTCTAACCAGTGATAGTCTTTTCCATGATTTCTAAACCGATACTGCCTGCACATAGCAAAGCAAAAATCACACATAACAGAAAACCCTGGGAATCTGAGAAATCCAAGTCAGCTTGTTTATCACAGGTATGATACCAGAATTGTGTCAGTAGCCTTGGGTTCTATAACTCATATTTTCACATGAAGAAATCTATTCAGTCCAGCTTGAATGTATTTAGAGTATTTTATGGCAGAATTGTTAAAAAAATATATATTTTCCAAAGGTGTCAAATGAGAAGAAAGCTTGTTACAATTAGGCAATTCTTCGTTGTAATTTATGATATATTTCTTGGACCAACAAGAGATTGTGTAATACATGAGCTTTCCAGATCACACAGGGCCCTTCCTCAGACATCACATCCAAGAAAGGGACCTATTTGGTCTGAAAAGTCCATTATTTTTTGTTGGTGCAATAAAAACTATCACATCCCTTTTAGTCAGATTGAGGAGAGGTTTTCCCAGGGGCAGGGAGACAGAACAATGGATTTTCAAATCTATGCGGTGAATTTTCAAAACTTTATATATACCCGCATAGGTAGCCTCTATAAGTGTGTTCTATAGTTTATAAAAGTAAAAAATACACTTTATTTTCACTTTCATGCACACATATAAATGCATAAATAAGAGGTGGTCTAGGGACATTCTGGAGCTGGGCCAATACTTACTCATGCAAGTTGCTATTTTAAAAGTTACTTATGTGTGTACATTTTCCAGCTTATTCTTGTATTACACCTACTAAACTGATATTAAACATGCTTATTGTGTAATACTGAGTGGGAGGTCTGGTTGAACTGTGGGGAGTTCAGGCTGAAGGACCAGGAAAGTCTCGAAGGCTTGGAGAAGAACTCACAGAGACAAGGCTCAAAGATTATGATGTCCCTATCCTTAATCATTGTTGTCCTCCAAATTATTCCTGTGTTTTCAAATCTAGACCAGGTCCTAGGGGAGGGTTTAGACATCTTTTTCAAGAGGCAATTTAATTTTACACAGTTTTACATTTCTATTCCATCGCAATATGAAATACTAAAATCTAATCTTATAAATATCTCTCTCGCCTATTGTCTTCCTGGTTTGCTCTCTCATAACTCCTCCCCCATTATTGAGGCCTTACTGAACTTGATTTAGATCTTACTAAAACAATTGTTTTGGGAGACTTCAATCTCTATATTGTTGCACTTATTCTAACTCATGGAACCAAAGTTTTCCTAGATACACTTTCTGCTTGTGGGTAGCCGCAGATTGTTTCTGTTCCCACTCACAAGAGAGGACATTCTCTTGATTTGGTTTTCATTAATAGATCTGGATTTTCCCTGGTTAATGCAAATATCTCTGCTAATGAAATTCCATGGAGCAACCACTTCCTCATATCTTTCTCCATTACTTCTACTGATCAAAAACTAAGACTGATCAAGGCACCATCACAAAGCAAGGTTTTATTGACCCACATGATTTGGCAGCAGAATTTCTACCACTGTTAGACAATGACTCTTGTGATTCCCCAGATGAATTGCTTAATTTATTGGATACTTCATTAATTATTGCTCTTGACAAATTAGCACCTGTTAAAAAGAAAACATCTAAAATATCTTGGTTCAATATCTCCTTTCAACATAAGAAGAGAGAGGTGAGAAGATATGAAAGGAAGTGGCATCAGCATCCAACTCAATTAAATGTCTCAATATAAACTTTGTCTTTCAAGTTACCAGGAAACCATGGTGAAAAAAGAGTACAGTTATTCGAAACTAGCTCTCATTTAACAATCCTAGGGAACTATATTATTCTTTTAAACAGATTATTAACCCCACCATATCCCACAGTATTACTCACCTCATCTCCTGGACAGAACATAATGGAGACAGTTGCTGCTTACTTTAGCGAAAAAGTAATTAGTGTAGGAAGCACATTTCAAACTCCTGTTGACATTATCACTGATGAATTTCTTTCAGATGGAACAAAATGGGAAGAATGTGACACTGTAACTGAGTCAGACATTACTCATGTCATTTCAGAAATGAACTCTTCCTCCAGACTTCTCAATACTTGTTCCACAGCTTTATTGAAACTAATTAGGTTCAAACAGCCAGCTACATTTCAAAATTTGTAAATTCTTCTTTCAAGTATGTTTTTTTCCCAGATTCCCTAAAATGGACTTTTGTCCATCCTGTTCTTAAAATAACACTACTAACCCGAGTCTAATGTGAAATTGTCATATCTTGCTAAAATTATAGAAATTTCAGGCCTTCATCAGCTCACAATTCTTTTTGACTCTAATAATACACTGGACCAATATCAGTTTGGATTTCGGAAGCATCATAATACCGAATTGCTCCTTCTCTCCAGCTTTGACACTATCAGGCAAGACTTTGGGTGACTTCTTTCACACTCATTTTACTGGATATTTCTTCTGGATAGTTCTTCTCTCAAGGTTACGATTTCTTGAGATCATGGTTTCCATTCTTTCTTGGTTCACTTCTTATCTTACGAATAGAGTGCAGCAAGTCAAGGTTGGTTCTGAGAGTTCAACCTGGATTCTTCTCAGCTCTAGTGTTCCCCAAGGCTCTGCTTTATCAGCGGCACTGTTTAACATCTATTTGACTCCATTATGCCATCTTCTCACAAGCCTTGGGGTACACTTTTATATGCTGATGGTATTCAGTCTTTTTTTCCCCCTTAAACATCATGGGCATTTACAGAAGAATTCATCAATTGTTGCCTTTCTACCATCCATGGCTGGCTCGGTCGGAAAAAACTTGCCCTTAATGTCACAAAAACTGAAATCATAATTCTGTCTCAATTTCTGCTTCTATGTATTCCAGAAATGCTTTCAATAATCAAAATATCTCTATATCAAAGGTTATTCACAACCTTGGCATCCATATAGAATCATCTTTGTCAATGCAGAATCACCCAATCTTCTTTTCATAATATACAATAATTATGACATCTGAAGCCTTTATTAGATCCCAATGATTTTTGTACAGTTTTACAATCTTTCCTCTTTTCCATCCTTGATTACTGCAACTCTCTTTTTCCTTGATCTCCCAGCTTATATAATGTGTCATCTTCATATTATCCAAAATTCTACAGCTAGACTGTTAACAGTTGTAAAAAGTTGTCATACAACTCCAGTTGTCCCGGGGCTTTCCTGGGGGACGTGTCGGGGATGTGTCGGGGGCGTGTCACGGCGGTGCGTCATCCGTGGGCGGGGCTGTGGGCATGGTTCCAGCCCGGGGGCATTTCGGGGGCGTGGCCGAGGCCTTCGAAACTGCTTCTGGGCCTGGGAATCACGCAGCCGGGGGGGCTGCGTGATTCCCAGCCCCCCTGGGGCATGCAGAGAGACAGACACAAAGAACACAATGCTAAGATAAGTGTCTGGTTTCTTTAGCAAAATTTCTTCTTTAAAAAAAACATTTCAAAAAATAGAGTGGTCACCGATGATTATAAATTGGTTATACAGTCAAAGACAACTTAATTGATGTATACAACAGCTGTTAAAACGCAACACAAACTCAGCATGAGGGACTTAAGAAAAAGCCCCCGCAAATTTATGAGGTGTCCACACAAAAATTACAGATTACATGGTATTAACTATTTTTCAACTCCTGAATATGGTGTTTCTGTGTCCTTAATTTTAAGTCGGTATGCACCAAAAGTCAAGGAATGGGAAACTGAAAAAAAAGAGTCCTAGTTTTTAGTCCAGTGGCTGCCCTCAGGATACTAATTTCACTGCATAAAGACTAGAGAATAGTATCTAAGTTTAATTATTTGATTTATCATTTAAAGTAACCAACTGTTCCTAATTATATCTTTTTCAGTAGATTTACCAACCATATTGCTTTTCAATTTAACCCCAAGGAGCAATAGTTCTTAGAAAACAATACTTGCTGTGCTAAGAAGCTAATCTAATTTTACAAAACAACCATCCTTAGCAGTTGAAGTATTTTTACTAGCATAAATTACAAGGTGCTATAACATTACAGCAGTTTCCAGATTTGGGCTATCTAACTGAACTGGCTGAGATTGCTAGGGCTATGCATGGAAAAAAATGTTTTTTCATTTATTTCATTTAATTTCGAAAAGTATATCATTACATTTGTTTTGTTTTTAGTGTATGCTATATTTTACAACATACATACTTTTGCAAAACTTTTAGTGTTCCATAAACACTTAGGGGTAGATTTCTTTTCCATTATTTCTTTATTGAATTTTCCAAATAATAATACAAAGCAAATGTAAACATCTTTGTACAGAAATACAAGTGATCTCATCCAGGTAAGATATTACAAAAAAAAAAAAATTACCATAACAGTAAATTAAGATCTCTCTATAATGGTTCCACAACCATAATTTACTAAGGGGTTTCAAAAACTAAACAAAGGTAAATTAGGAGAACATAATTTCACAAGATTCCAAAAAGAAAGAAATTATCGGTTAAATTATTCCATTATTAAATTGAATTTGTATATGCCTAAAGGGTTCAGATATTACTTTAACTTAGGGGCCTTTATGACTTTCCAGAAAAGTACTCAGTTGTTCAGAATTAAAGAAAATAAAAGTATTATTTCCTTTTTTAACCACGCATTGGTAAGGATACCGCAGTGTAAATGTTGCCCCAATTTCCAAAACTTTTTGTTTCAAATTTAGGGAAGCCTTACGACAATCCTGTGTAATTTTTGCAAAATCGTGGTAGATCCAAACTTGGCCACCATAAAAAGACATTTTATAGTTTTGGAAATAATGGCACATTACCAGGTTTAAATCTTGAAAAGATGTAAACATCAAAAGAAGAGTAGCTCTCTCAAGAACTTCTTCCATTGATGTTTCTAAAAAAGCTGACAGATTATCCAATTCTAAAGAATTAGAAGAAATTTGCATTAAACCCTGTTTTTTCTGAAATAGAAGGAATGAATTTTTTACTAATCACGGAATTTTTTCCTCTGGTATTTTTAAATTTTCCATAAAGTATTTCCTCACTGTTGTAAAAACAGGTAAACCGAAAACTTTGGGGACATTTATTACTCATAAATTGAATCTACGAGAATAATTCTCAAGAGATTCTATTCTCCTAGTGGTATATACATGGTCTCGAATCATTGAGGCATTTATTTTCTGCAATTCTTTAATATCAGACTTAAAAGAATCCATAGTAGAGGAATGTTCTAACTAAAGTTTTTGATGGTCACTAGCAACTAGGTCCACCTTTTATGATACCTCCTCTAATCGCTCAGATTGTTCTCTGGAGAGTTTCATTATCCCTGCAGTCAAGTCCCAAAGAGATTCTAATGTCACGGTAGCTGGTCTTTCTATTAACTGAGGAGAAACCAAAATATCTGCAGATCTTAGATGTACAGTTCCTTCTCCTCGAAGTGAGATTGGTGGGTGTAAAACGTCTGCAGCAACAATCTCTCTCTCCTGAAATGACCACCTCCTGCAGGGGGATTGGCATGTATATTTGCACCCCCTGAAGCGGTCGCATCATCCTCAGGGATAGTAAACATTAGTGTCTTAGGCACTGGCGGCGTAAGTGATTATATCCCCAGATGACAAAGATACTCCTCCATTACTTATATCATCAACGAGACTTACCCGTGTAGGGTCAGGAGTAGAAATAGCAAAGTCTGTGATGACTCTTTTATTTATTTATTTTTATTTAAACAAATTTATATACCGTTTTCCAGTAAAAACCTACTGACCAAAGCAGTTTACAACAACAGGTAACCTTGAACAATTAAAAGGTTAAAAGTAGTTAGTACTAGAAAATAAAACATAAAATGAAATAAAATAAGTATGAATAAAAATACAGCATATTAAGTGATCAATAAAAGTAATGGTGACGGAGCAGGGATTGGCCAATTACATTTAAAAATTAAAAGCAGGAATAAGTAAAAGTGATACTGTATAGTTCAAACATATTTAGCCTTATTTACTTAACTAAGATATTTCTAAATCTTTGAAAGCTTCCTGAAAGAAATGGGTTTTTAAAGCCTTCTTGAACTCCTTCCGGCTACTTATTAACCTAAGCGGGTCTGGCAATGCGTCCCAGAATATAGGGCCAGCAACCGAGAAAGCTCTGTTCCTTGTTATGCTCAATGCCACATTCTTTACTGAGGGGATTTCCAGTAAGTTTTTACCTGTAGATCTTAATTCTCTCTGTGGTTTATAGATATGTAGTGTGAAACACATCCAGATGGAGTCAGTGTTGTTCAACAGAGAGTGAATTAGCATGATGATTTTATAACGAATTCTGTATTTAACTGTGAGCCAGTGTAATTTGTGCAATATTGGTGAAATGTGTTGTTTTAATGGGGTGCCGGTGAGAAGTCTAGCTGCCGAGTTCAGTATCAGTTGTAAAGGTTTAGTAGTAGAGTTCGGCAGTCCCAAATATAAGCCGTTACAATAATCTAGGCCAGACAGAATCAGTGCTTGTAGCACTCTTTGATCTGGAGGCAGGGAGGGTTCCGAAGGAAATACCCTCACCCTGCCCTTCCTTTTATGTGGCATTATTTTTTATTGAATACTCTTAAAAACTTAAGCAGAAAGTCTTGGAAGAAGATCAAAAGACTTATTATTTTAACCAATATATAAATTGCTACCCCTTGTGGGGACCAATACCTGATTGGAGAGGTTAGGAAATGTAGCAAAATGAAGTTCAATGAACAAATTCTCAGGCAAAGCCGTGCGCCCCTTTGGAATGCACGGCTTTGGCAGCACGCCGGCGGTGTCTGCGCGCCGCTGCAAGCCGATTTTTGTAGCTCCTCCTTGGCGCAACTGGAAGTGACGTCACTGGCAATCCGATTCGGTAACCAGGGTCTTTGAATGAGTGGTAGAATTCAGGAAGCAGGGCAATACCTTTCCAGACCAGGTCCTCTCTGCTCCAACAGTAGGTCCCAATCTGCGCGCTGCTGCGAGCCGATTTTTTTAGCTCCTCCTCGGCGCAAACCGGACGTGACGTCACTGGCAATCCGATTCGGGAACCAGGGTCTTTGAATGAGTGGTAGAATTCAGGAAGCAGGGCGATATCTTTCCAGGCTAGGTCCTCTCTGCTCCAACAGTAGGTCCCCAGGGGTAGATTTTAATAGCTGTGCGCGTGCGTACATGTGCATGCGCTTGCCAGTGCGCGCACTTGGACATGCTGATTTTATAGCATGCAAGCGCTGGTGCACGCATGTTATAAAATCGATGGGCCACGTGCACGTGCGGGCCAGATTTTTTAAGTGGGGAGGATTTTTGCAAACTTCACACAGTGATGCATTTTGGCCTTCCCCAGTTCCCTCCCAGTCCGCTCCAATTAAGGCGCGGACTGGGAGGGAACTTCCCTACCCCTTACCCTAACCTCCCTTCCCCTTCCCCTCTCCTCCCCAACTCCTAAATCTAAATTATTTTTTTTACCTCTGTTGCTCAACTTACTTCAGCTCCTGTGCTGAAGTAAGTTGCGCGCGCTGGCAGCTGGACGGTGCGCGAGGCTCCAGGACAGCAAACAATGGCACTGTCCCAGGCCCGCCCCACCCCACCCCTCCCTGCCCTCCAGCCTGCCCCTTCCAAGAGGCCCGGCACTTGTGCGTACTGGCCTTTACACATGTGGCCGGGCCTCTTGGAAGATTCGCCTGGCGCACGAAAGGCCTGGCCATGCACATAAAGGCCACAATTTACGTGCCCTGGGCATTTAAAATCTGCCCGTTAGAGGCTCATATTCAAAAGGATTTATCTGGATAATTTCCGAGTTATCTGGATAACATTCAAAGTTTGAATATCTTGGCCACGTATCCGGATAAATTTCATCTGGATAACTTCAAGGTGTTCTGGGGGTTTTCCAAAGCATTGACTTAGTCAAATAATTTATTCAGCTAACTGAATTATTTGATTATATCTAGATGTGTCTCAGAGCAGGGGTGAAGTTATCTGGGAACTTTATCTTAACCAGCTGTATTTAAACGATGTAGCCAGTTAACTGGTGACCCAAAATACAAAAAAAGCCTAGTGGGTCTGCCAGCACATTCCTCCCAACCCCCCACCCTCCCACCTCAATGAAACAACTGTTTGACATTGCACCCAGTCTCCCTTCCCCAAGTTTCCTAAAATATATCACAAACATAGCAGGACTATAAGCCCAAAAAAACACCTTTCCTTTCCCCCAGTTTGCAAGATAGAACGTCACCTTCTTGTGAAGCCTACCTTCCCTTCCCCCTCCAAAAATCTGATTTGCCCACCCATCCGAAACCCCCAAATGCCTTACTGCCTCTGGGAGCTCAGTATGTGTCTCGATCCTGTACTTAAATGAGGGGTCATGCTAAAAAGAAGGCGCTAGGGACCATAGCGTGTCTCGAGTGCCTCTTTATTAGCGGAAACCCAGGAGAGGGCTGTCAGCAGGTTTCTATAAATTGATGCTCAATTTTACGAGCGTCGGTTTTCCGAAGCCTCTGACAGCCATGTGTTAGGAAAATGGTCACCAGTAAAATTGAACATCCATTTTCTTAACCTGACCAGCCGGCACATTTTTTTAAAATTATTTTTAAAATATTTTTTTAAAAACATTTTTGGTTCCTCCAACTTAATATTGCTAGGGTATACTTTTTTGGGCTGATAGCTCTATCCCGGCAGGCTCCTGCCCCGCCCTCGCTCCCCTCATACTCTGCTCCTGGCCTGCCCCTTTTAAAAAAACAAAAACTTTGTTGTGCACGTACCAGGAGATACGCGTGTGGCTGCAAGCATTTGAAAATGTGCGTGGCGCGCCCGTTGCCTGGCCACGCGTGTATCTCCCCATTTTGGCGTGTACCGGGCTTTAAAAATTAGCCCGGAATTGATTAATCAATTCAGCTTTTCCTGTTAAGAAAATCTATGCCCTGGAGTTGGATTCAGAGTCTAAAGAGATGGAATTGATAAGTATATGATATGGACAAGTATTTGTCTCAAGAAATATAATATGCTGATTCTTAGGTTTGTGGTCTGTAAATTAATTCAGAAAGTAATTTCTACCTAAAAATAAACTTTTCTCTCTACTGAGTGAGTACCATTTTTACTACGATTTTTCTGCTTTCAGGCAATAATGTATTAGTAAAATTGCCATTACTGCTTCAAAGGATCAAAATCAACTACTTTCTCATGACTGGAGAATTATTTAGTTATGTTCATTTTGCCCATCATTTGGAAGTTTTTCCCCTCATTACCCAAGGGCAGAACCTAGCAGCTTGACGTTAATTAGACTGAGTGGTATAGGGCACAACCAGAAGTATTTTGTTTTAAAATCAGTAATCCAATTCATTTGGGACAGTTCTATGGCAGATGTTCAGTGTGTTTACAGAGACCATTAGACAGCCAACCCCTCTCCCTCCCAAACTTCATAGATACTTGAAATAAAATCAGCACTTACCAGGTACAGAATGGTAGTCATACAAAATCCCAAGTTATTGCAGCAGTATTAGAGAGAAAAGCAAATCTTCACAGCCAGATTAATCACAGATATTCAAAACTTACAAATTATTATTTTGGAAAAAAGAAATGATTGTGATAGTATATGCATGTAATAATATGTGCTTGTATATTACCGGGTATTGCATAACCTTTGCCTCCTCATTGCAGAAGCAACCAGAAATCTGATAAAAATATGCAATATACCATTTTAATCAGCATTCTAAACGGAATTAAGCAACATATAATTGATAGTTGATTTGCCCACCGTTAGCTTGCAAAGGAGCTTTAAAATGAGCAGGGTGTGAACACAACATATTTTGAAATAAATTGGAATCATTTTCCAAATTTCATAAGAACATCCTTGACCACTTTCCTTAAACATTAAACTCTCCATCTCTTCTTTAATAATGGTACCTATGTTTTTGACAGCATTCACGTCTGGTGAGTTCCCTGGTAAACATAGTTACCCCAAGAATCAATGCCATTTTCTTTACACTTTCGGATGATAGATGGACTAGGGGGGCATTCCATGAAGTTAACAAGTAGCACATTTAAGACTAATCGGAGAAAATTATTTTTCACTCAACGCACAATTAAGCTCCGGAATTTGTTGCCAGAGGATGTGGTTAGTGCAGTTAGTATAGCTGGGTTCAAAAAAGGTTTGGATAAGTTCTTGGAGGAGAAATCCATTAATTGCTATTAATCAAGTTTACTTAGGGAATAGCCACTGCTATTTGTTGCATCAGTAGCATGGGATCTTCTTGGTGTTTGGGTACTTGCCAGGTTCTTGTGGCCTGGTTTGGCCTCTATTGGAAACAGGATGCTGGGCTTGATGGACCCTTGGTCTGACCCAGCATGGCAATTTCTTATGGTCTTATATATATTCTTGTTTCTATGCTCTCTCAATGCCTCATATTACCAATCCCCTATTATAGTGGACTATGGCTATTATAGGAGATATATTTGGTATGATTATGTAATATTTAATAATTCAATAAAATAAAATATAAAGTTACTGGATGTAAAGCTAGACATTGCTTAATGGAGAAGAGACACCATGGTTTTAGCATGTCTTGTTTTTCAAATCTCTTAAATTTTTTTGAAGGTGTAAATAAACATGCAGACAAAGATGAACCAACTGATATACTGCATTTGAATTTTCAAAAGGTATTTGAGAGATACCTTAGGAAATTAGAAAGTGATAGAAAAAGAGGTAGTGTTCTATTGTGGATTTAAAACTGAATAAAAGACAGGAAACACTGGGGCTAAGTGTTTAGTTTTCCAAATGGAGAAAGGTCAATATTGGAGTGTCCCAAAGATCTGTACTGGGATCTGTGCTGTTTAACATATTAATAAATGATCTGGAAAAAAGGGAACAAAGAGTGAGGGTGATTAAACTTGTGGAAGACACAGAATTATTCAAATTTAAAGCAACAGTGGATTGTAAGAAACTGCAGAAGGGCCTTGCAAGACTAGGATACTGGGCATCTGAATGGCAGATGAAATTTAATGTGGAAAAGTGCAAAGTGATACACATAAGGAAATATAATCCCAACTACAATTTTGGGTGATGTATTAGGAGACAACACCATTTTGTGGACAATATATTGAAACCTTTATCTCAGTGAGCAGTGGTGGTCAAAAATGCAAATAGAATGTTTTGTGTGATTTAAAAAGGAATGGAGAATATAAGAGACTGCATTCCTCTGTATGGAGCCATAGTGTGATCATACTTTTGAGTATTGTGTGCAGTTCTGGTTGCCTCATCTCAAAAAAAGCATGGTGAACATAAGAATATATGAACGTAAGAATTGACATACTGGGTCAGACTGTGGGTCCATCTAGCCCAGTATCCTGTTTCGAACAGGGCCAAATCCAGTTCACAAGTATATGGCAAGATCCCAAGTAGTAAATAGATCCCATTCTGCTGTAATGCAGTGATAAGTTACGGCTATTCTCTTAAATTTACTTAGTTAATAACAGTTTATGGACTTCTCCTCCAGGAACTTGTCCAAATCTTTTTTAAACCCAGCTATGTTATCTGCTTTAACCTGAGGCAATGGATTCCAGAGTATAATTGTGTGTTGAGTGAAGTATATTTTTCTCCATTTTGTTTTGAATATGTTACTAACATCATGGAGTTCCCCTATTCTTGGTATTTTTTGAAAGAGTAAATAACTGATTTACATTTATCCATTCTATTCTACTCGTGATTATCTAGATCTCTATCATATCCTCCCTCAGCCTTCTTTTTTCCAAGCTGAACAGCCCTAACTTCTTTAGCCTTTCCCATAGGGGAGCTATTCCATCCCCTTTATCATTTTGGTCACCTTCTCTGTACCTTTTGCAGTGCAACTAAATCTTTTTTGATACACGGCGACCGGAACTGTTCCCAGTACTCCAGGTATGGCCTTACCATGGAGGGAGACAGAGGCATTATGATATTTTCCATTTTATTCTCCATTCCTTTCCTTATAATTCCTAACATTTTGTTTGCTTTTTTGACTGCTGCTGCACACTGAGCTGAGGATGTGAAAGTATTTTCCACTATGACGCCCAGATCCTTTTTCTGGGGAGTTATTTCTAATATGGAACCTAACATTGTGTAACTGCAGTGTGGGTTAATTTTTGCCATATGCAACTTTCCACTTGTTCACATTAAATTTTATCTGCCATTTGAATGCCCAGTCTTCCAGTCTCACAAGGTCCTCCTGCAATTTATAACAATCTGCTTGTGGTTTAATAATTCGGAAAAATGTTGTGCTGCCTGCAAATTTTATCACCTCACTTGTTCCCCTTGCCAGATCATTTTTAAAAAGCACTGGTCCTAGTACAGATCCCTGAAGCACTCAACTGTTTGCCCTTCTCCCCTGAGAAAACTGACCATTTAGTCCTACTCTCTGTTTCTTATCTTTTAACCGGTTTGTAATCCACAATTGGACATTGCTTCCTATTCTGTAACTTTTTAATTTTCTTAGAAGTCTCTCATGGGGCATTTTGTCAAATGCCTACTGAAAATCCTAATAAACTACATGAACCTGCTCATCATTATCCATATGTTTATTAACCTCTTCAAAAAATGTAGCAGATTGGTGAGTCAGGATTTCACTTGTGTAAATTCATGCTGGCTGTGTAACATTAAACCATGTCTTTCTATATGTTCTGTGATTTTGTTCTTTAGAACAGTTACCACATTTTATCCAGGCACTGAAGTCAGTCTCATTGGTCTATAGATTCCCAGATCATCCCTGGAGCCCTTTTTAAAGATCAGTGTCACACTGGTCACCCCCCAATCTTCAGGTACAATACACAATTTGAATGATAGGCTGCAAATTACTAGTAATAGATTTGCAATTTCATTTTTTAGTTCTTTCAGATCTCTGGGGTGTATACCATCTGGTTCAAGTGATTAGCTACTCTTTAGTTTGTCAATCTGCCTTATTACATCTTCCAACTTCACCGTGTTGTGTTTCAGTTCTTCTGAATCATCACGATTGAATACAGTTTCTGGCATGGATACCTCCCCAACATCCTCATCAATAAACACCAAAACAAAGAAATTTAGTCTTTCCAAGATGGCCTTAGCTTCCCTAAGTGCCCCTTTAAGCCCTTGATCATTTAACCACCCAACCAATTCCCTGACAGGCTTCCTACTTCAGATATATTTTTTAAAGTTTTGTTATGAGTGTTTGCCTCTATAACCAGCTTCTTTTCAAATTCTTTTGTAGCCTGCCTTATTAATATTTACATCTAACATCCAATTCTTATGCTTTTTCCTATTTTCTTTAGATGGATTCTTTTTCAAATTTTTGAAAGAAGCTCCTTTGGCTAAACTTATCTCTTTCACCTCACCTTTTAATAATGTTGGAAGTTGTTTGGCCTTCTTCCACTTTTTTAATGCATGGAATACATTTGGTCTGGGCTTTCAAGATGATATTTGTAAACAATGACCACACCTAATGTAAACTCTTAACCTTTGTAGCTGCACCTTTTTTCTAACTATTTTCCACATTTTATCAAAGTCCCACTTTTGAAAGTTTAATGCTAGAGCTGTAGGTTTACTTAATGTCCTACCTCCTGTCATTACGTGGAAAAGGTATGGAAAAGTGCATCAGAAATGATAAAGGGGATGGAATGGCTCCCATATGATGATGCGAGGCTACGCTGGTTAGGGCTTTTCAGCTTGGAAAAGAGATGGCTGACAGGGGACATGATAGAAATTTATAAAATCATGAATGGGGTAAAAAAGGTAAATAAAGGATGGTTATTTACCCTTTCAAATAATATTAAAAGAAGGGGATACTCTGTGAAACTAAAAACCAGCAGATTTTAAACAAATAATAGAACATTTTCATTCAATGCACAAACTGTGGAATCTGTTGCCAGAAGCTGTAGTCAAGGTGACTCGCACAGCAGAATTTAAGAGAGGTTTGGACAAGTTGGAGGAAATGTCCATAAACTGTTATTAGCCAGGTAGACTAGGGAAAGCCATCTCTATCCTTGGAAGTGGATAATAAGAAATAGATGTACTTTTTTGGGATTTACCGGGTACTTGCAATGTGGACTGGCCTCTAGGGATGTGCATTTGTTTCGGCGGTACGCACATACATCGCTTACTTTATCGTACATGCGAGAAAATGGATAGTATGCACATAACTCATTATTAAAAATATACACATGCTATCCTTTTTTTCATGTGTACTATAATGTCAGCGAGGTATGTGCGTACCCCAGAAATTGATGAAACAAATGCACATCTCTATTGGCCACTGTCAGAGACAGGATGATGGGCTCCATGGACCTTGATCTGATCCAGCATGGAACTTGTCAAGTTCTTTTGTGCTCTTACTCCAGGTTTACTATCTCCTTTTTCCTAAATGAGGACTGCCCTCATTAGATAGCCAAAATGACCTAACAGTTCCATTTTGTTTAACTAGGCTTTCAAGATGAAGAACTAGGAGGCTGGCAGTAAGTACATTCAGTGTCCTTGTCTTTTTTTTTTAGCATAGATCAAATGAAATATCTAAGGATGGATCCTGCTTGGCTTTTTAGCTGAGAATAAGAGCCTGTACAGTACGGGTAGCAAGGTGTGGGTTTATTGATTTTGTAACCCAGTCCCATTAGGGACACAAAACTTTCTGACTTTGGCCGAACCAGGGGAATTAAATCTCTCAGAAAAATAATCAGAAAGGAATAAATCTGTAATGGTTCAAGAATTTTCTTTTGCAAACCCACCCCCAGGTCTGATACTGGCTATGCATAAAAGGAGTGAAACTCGGAGCTAATATTAATATTATTAGAATAGCATCAATTTTCAAGGAGAGCTATCTGGAGGTGAATTTGTTTGCCAGAGCAATCTGTTAAAAAAGCAAGGGTAATGGTGGGTTTTAAGTCTCATCAACAATGTAGAATTTCTAGCTGCTGTCAGTAAATACAGAAAAAGCACCACTGGAAATTGGGACATTCACAGCACCAGTGGAAATTCATGCAAAACATTTCAAAATAGTATATTTATTTATTTTTCCTATTTGGTCTCTCACTTTCTATCCCTTGATCTTCAAGCCAATTTACACACAAATTATAAAAGCATAAATAAGCAAAGAAACAAATTAAAAAAAAAAATACAATTAGAGAATAAAACATAATACAACAAAATTGTCATCAATTTGACAGTATAAAACTGCTCAATACAATAACAAACCATCATTTTCTGAAAACCAGGCATTCATCCTCCAGTACAATATTCCATCCTTAATCTCCATTATTAGGCCTTCAGATAAAGATTGAAAACTGAAAATAACAAATGGAGCTTCATAACATTATCGAATGGATTAGAGTCCTTTCTTTTCAAACAATTGATTGCCTGCTTTCTCCAGTATTTATTCTTTGTATTGGTTACTGAATTCTGCATGTTTCACTGATGGAACTGGCCACAGGTCAAGATGGGATATTTTAGATGAATAGGGATTGCAGGGGGAATAAATCTAGTTGGTTACATGGCTGATTGTCTACAATTCAGCTTGACAAGTTTTGGAACATATGTTTCTAACCTAGTAAACCAGATATCGTTAAGCAATAAGACAATTAGGTTTCAAAACTGACTTGCTAAATGAGGGAATGTAAATGCTGTTTTAACAATGTGAGAGGGAAGTGAGTTGTGAGTTGTGGGAAGTTGTATTCAGTTTATTTAAGATTCATACTTCACCTTTTTTTCTACAAATGGACTTTCTATTCTGCCAGGTAACTGACTCCTCAATTTCTCCAGTATTGATTAATTGTATTGGTCTCTGAATCACATAGGGTCTTCTTGATATGATTTGCTAGAGGTCCACATCAGGACAATTTTCAAAAAGATTTGCAAGGGTAAAAAGTGTCTTACTTTTGTTACTTTGCTGTCTAAAAATTGCTCTCCTTCACTGCAGTAAAAATCTGCATGTTGCACTTTTAGGTGCACCAAGAGGAGGCATCTTCTAAGTTCATACACACATACAGCAGCTACCTGTGACTAAGGCTACCCGTGATGGGTCAGGTGAGGCAAATAGCTTCTAACACACCTTTGCGTTGGTTTCAATGACGTGAACTTTTTCTTAAGAGACGTGTGGGTGCTGTTAGAGTCATTATAAACTCTAGTGTGACACTGGCATTTCTGAGGTGACTTGCAAATACAAGTGAAGGTATGACAGCATCTGATTCCCAATCCTTCCTTCACACAGTCTGACCAGCATCCTTGTGTCGCTTCCCTGAGAAGTTAACCTAACCATCATGACATCCCAACAGCCAAGGCCCTCACTGTTCTGTACATGATAGGTGTAGCAGGTTGCACAGATGCTTTACTAAAGGCTATAAGTAAAGGCCTGCTAGGTGAGCACTCTGATGTCTGCAGTGGCTCTGAAACAGCTGAGACAGTGCTGTCAGCAGTGTCTTTGCAGGTCCATGTGTCACAAAGCATCCCAAGGACAAGTGCCTAACTTCACATGCACACGGTTGTCAGCAATGGGATGAGACTGTAAAAATGGGACCTCTGTGATTGATAACTTACCTGTACAGGTAAATGTGAATCAGTTATTTACTCTTTCAGAAAATAGAAGACCTAGGGGGCACTCCATATAACTTTATGGAGTGCCCATAGCAAGTAGCACATTTAAAACTAATCGGATAAAATTATTTTTCACACAATGCACAATTAAGCTCTGGAATTTGTTGCCAGGGGATGTGGTTAGTGCAGATAATGTAGCTGGGTTTAAAAAAGGTTTGGATAAGTTCTTTGAGGAGAAGTCCATTACCTGCTATTAATCAAGTTGTAGAGAATAGCCACTGCTATTACTGGCATCAGTAGCATGGGATCTACTTACTGTTTGGGTACTTGCCAGGTATTTGTAGTCTAGATTGGACACTGTTGGAAACAGGATGCTGGCCTTGATGGACCCTTGGTCTGACCCAATATGGAAATTTCTTATGTTCTTAATGGATGGCTAGGACAGGGTCCGAGGGGGAGGTCTGCCAAGCAAAATCTGCAAGCTAGACCAAGCTATGTACACTGTGTTGGCAGTCCTACACAAACTCTTTGGCAACATATGCCTCTTTTAGACTCACTGTTGGTCAGAAAACATTAGGCCAGCTACATGTATTTGGTGTTATCTTTACTTTGACTACTATTTTTCAAGTACAGTCTGCTGCTCCATTCTCAAGATGAAGCCTAAGTAAGTATACCTGTTTTCTGTTACACATTGACCCAGGCAGAGGAGCAGTGAGTGAAAGAAAGCGATAGAGAGGAGACAGCTGCAAACACTCTACTGGCCTCCCTTCCATGGAAGAGGATGGATGGGTGAGGCCTAACAGGCAAAGTAATGTTCTATGAGGTTTTGCTGAAGCTGGCTACCTCTCAACATGTGTCCTCGGCTTGTGTGGGTGGACATGGGGGATCAGGGGGGAGACCAACAAGTATCTCCATTGGTATCCCATGGCATAGAGCAAGATTAAGGAATAAACAGCAGAGCAGCACTGTATCTCCTACTGTGGGTGGGGCATACATTAAAGCTCCCCCCATTTTTTTCCAAACAGCGAAATCTAGTTTTCAGATTTCCGAAGGTACGTTCTATGACACAGCAGGTAGAACATAAGGCCTTGTTGTACCTCGTCTCCGCCGGCATGTTGGGAATAGCAACAGGGGTGAGGAGGCAGGTCCTGCGACCGTATCCCCGAATCTCCTGCAGCAAGGGCATCAATCACACCACAGTCACTTTGAGATCTGGCTGCCAAAGCACAGCATGCTGTAAAACAGTAGAAGCTAGCCTGTAGTTTAGCCTGAGCTTAAAAGCCTATGTTCCTACCCTAAGTGAATGCCACCTTTTTCTGACCAGTATAGCATTAGATGAATCTAGGTCACATTTTCCTGACTAATAAACTGCATCTGGGAATTCCACCAAATGTGTGGTAGTCTCCCACAACAAAGCTACTCGTTCTTAGCAGCATTAAGTCAGAGCTGCCACACCTCTCCAAGCAGAAATACTTCTATCTCATGCTCTGAATATGCAAGTCCTTGGCTGCTCTGCAGTATGTCCTCCAGAGATACAAATTTGTCAGCCCAGACACAGGGAATATGCTAGGCCCCAAAATGCACAGGCTGCTGCTTCTGCTTTACCTGTGTGATCGGCAAGACAAATTGTGCCTGACATCCTGGCTGGCCCATCACTAACAGCCCACACCTGACCTGCAAGAACCAGCAGTGTGGACACTTAAAGGTTGTGATTAATCTCTGAGATTTCAACTGCTTCAAATGGGATGATTGGAAAAGGCCATTTTTTACAGTGAACCCATGGAAAGTGTGTAGTGGCTGCTTACACACCAAGCTTTATGGGAAGTGTATTTTTGGCCTCAGAAGATTAGCAGGCCTCTGGAGCATGGGGAGAGAAAGACAGGCCATGGTGCAATGGCATGCAGACCTAACTTGACAAGCCACTTGTCATGTCAGTGATGCTGTTACTTCCCCCACAGCCCCCCCCCCCCCCCCCCCCGATATCCATGCCATTTGCTGCAAACTCATTGCCAGAGATGGAATAGAGAAAGAAGCATCTCTCTTACCTCAGAGCCAGCTGTCATCATTGAGCCTGTCCTCAAAATTTTCATACAGGCCCTATTGCCTAAGTATAAAGGAATCGTGCATGGCTCCCGGATACCTGCCCACCACGTCGTCTAGGATGCGCATTCGTATGTCACAGATACTTGCACGTTGATGGAGTGGAAGAGCTTTCTGTTGCGGAAGATCTCCCTGTCACGGAGTGAGATGATGGCTATATGAGTGCAGTCAATAGCTCATTGAACATTGGGAAAGTTAGCGAAGTCATAAAAGCCTTTCTTCAATTCCATCAAGTCCTGCCTGTTCCAAGGAACTGCTATGAGGCGATTCATGCGGTCAGAGACAGCTGGTCCAGACAGTGGGAAAAAGTGGTTTGGGACATTACCCTCATGACCCCTGCTGTCATTTGGAAGGAGTCGCTTACCTTGAAATGCAGGGTTTCCAGTAGTTTGGTGAGGCCCAGCACAGCGAGGGACCTTTCTGTGACCATATCCCCTCTGATTTCTTCTTATAAATTCAGGATAGCCCGAGAGCTGAGCCGATACCTGCTAACCACGTAATCCTCTGGCATGCCCAACAATGAGGCTTTAATGCTGCTTTGTTCATATTACGGTTCCTTGGATTATTCATCCTACTCTTGATGCCACTTTTTCACACCTTTTGTGCCTTGCAGTGTTCTTCCCTCTGCTTCTGATTACCTGCTTCAAAGTTTCATTAAATTTGGATGGAAAAGCCCCACTGTTAGAGCACAAAATAAGATGCATTACTTCCCCCATTGACTTTAATGGCAAACAGATGAGTGAAATAAACTAAATTTTGCACCAAATGACCCAAATCACTGAGCGAAACAAACCGTGCACAGCCCTATAATTACTACTGTATGTCACTACTTTAGTTTACTTATCTTCTATGTATAGAATCTGAATATCTGCCATGGGCCTATCTACTGTCGAGAAGATGAGTTCCGGTTCAACAGATGCTAATGGTAGGTCCCAAGTAGCTGGTCCTAGTTAATTGAAGCAAATTATGAGATGAAATGTCATACTTCAGATTGTAGGCTTATTGAAAGCTCTTAATTGCTTTAAAGCCATTATACTTTTAGTCATTTATTTAGATATGATTCTTTGAGTCATAAAGGTGCAATTTCAGAAGGAAAAAATGTTATATTGTTCCTGTACATGACTGCTCATTAATGCGCTATCAAGCATTAGTACTGACAACATTTTGAATTTTAATACAACACAAATCCTCTAGAGCTCAGTACTAGTGATTTTTGCTGTTGAAATATTTATAGTGCAAGAAAAACCAATTTAAATGAAAACTAAATTAAAGCAAAAGGATGCTCGGAATATGCTTGACAGTCCTGCAAATGTGTTTATAGCACAGAATGAGGTAAGAAGACAAAGGAGGAAATTGCTAATTCACATGCACTGACTCTACTTTAAGAATAGAGAGGTCCATATTCAAAAGCCATTTGGATGGATAACTCATCTAAATGGCCAACTAGGCATATTCAGCCACTTATCCAGCTATATTTTAGCCGGATAAAAAAGGGGCGTTGCATGGGCATTCTGGAGAGTGGTTGAATTATCCGACTAACCTAGCTGAATATCGCATATATCCAGCTAAGTTATCTGGCCTTCTGTGGCCGGATAACGTGCTACTTATCCAGATAGCTTCAAAAGATATCCAGGTAAGTAGCGCTTTTGACCAAAATAAAACAAAACAAATTGAAGAGGCCTATGGCCTGATTTCTTTTCTCTCCCCACTTAATATTAAAGATGCCCTATCTGGCCTTGCATTCCCCACCCCACATCTCGCAAAAAACAGAAATGTCCAGGGATTGCTGCTTCTGTCCTTCCCCCTCCTCACCCACATACATCTTCCTCAGATTAAAACATAGAACTGAGTCAAGGCTGTCCCATCCCCCCCCCCCCCCAAATGTTACCTAGGGCCCTGCCATACCCCCAGCCCTCCCCCAGGACTGTACCCCCATCTCCGAAGGCCTAAAAAGGTCTGTACTTACCCGCTCCCAGTGAAGTAGGTATCCTTCTAGCGCTGGAAGCGTAACCTGAGTGTAGTTTGCGCTTCCAGCGCAGCTTTGACAGTAGCCACGCTGGACTTTGCTAGGAGTGGGTAAGTGCGTTCCCGGTAGGGACTTTAGGCCTTGGGAAGGGGGGGGGGGGGTGCGTGGAGGTATGGCGGGATACTAGTTAACATCTCAGGGGAAGGGATGTGAGGGCCTGACCTCGGATCTATGTTTTAATCTGAGGAAGGTGTTTGTTGGGGGGTGAGGGGGAGGGATGGCAAGCAGCGATCCCGGGATATTTTTGTATTTGCGAGATGTGGGGTGGTGGGGATGCAAGGCCCAATAGGGCATCTTTAATATTAGATGGAGGGAGAAAACTAAATCGAGCCATAGGCCTCTTCAAATCTTTTTTTTTTTTTGGATCAAAAGCGCTACTTACCTGGCTATCTGCTGAAGATATCCGGATAAGTTGCAAGTTATCTGGGCACAGGCCTGGATCTGTCAATAGGCCCCCCTAGGCCTGTGCATAGGGTGGCAAAACTCCTGGGGTCAGCAGGCTGGCTGAAGATTTACTGCTTTCCATTGTTGCTGAATTTCACTCAGCAGCAGAGAATAGCCCTCTGCTTCCTGACCCAGCCTCTCCCTTTCCAGATAGCGTGTAGGGAACAGAATGGGAGGGGGTGATCCTGGAGCACACAGATCAAAGGGGGTTATTTTGGTAGTGTTAGGAGGGTCTGAGTGAGGATCATTGGGGAGTAAGAAGAGAGGCTATGGGATGAGAATGGATCAGCTGGGGGGAAGGGGCAGTTTTGTGTGTGTGAGAGAGAAGGGTTTGGTGTTGGTGTGTGAGTCAGATTGAGAGGTTAGACAGGGAATGCAGGGGGGGGGGAGCACGACCAGAGCATAGTAGGGATGCTTGCCCCCTCGCCTTCTCTCCCCCCCTCCCCCCTCCCCCTCCCCTCCAAACACTGCAATTCAGGTTCTCTCTCCCTTGATCTCAGATTCTAATTCCCCAGATCCTGGAATCTCCCTTCCTTCCTCTCCCTGCTCTCCAGATCCTGCAACCCACCTTCCAACATATCCTACTCCCTTACCCCCTTTCTCTATCCCAGAACCTCCCTTCCTCTCCCATCCCAGATTCCTGATTTTTCCCCTTTCCTCCCCATTCTACATCCACAATCCTCTTCCCTTCTCATACTCCTCCCTCCTATGCCCATTCCTTTTACCTTCTCCTCACCTCATCACTAGTCCTCCTCTTTTCCTCTCCCCAGCTCTGGTCCTCTCACCCTCTGGTCCTCTTCTGCCCATCCCTGACATCTCAACCCTGTACCGACACTTAAGGTCCCTTTTCCTCACCCAATAAAAACAAAATAATATAGACACAAGCAAGGTTGGAAAATTACTTAATTTTTATAACATAATATAAAAGATGGAAATGTTTGCCATTGTGCTTCAGAATTTTCCAGTTTTTGCCACACTGTAGGGGCTGTGCCTTCGATCTTACTGGTAGGGGGGCAGGTGGGTGTCTGGGGGCGACAGCAGCAACAGTGCCTAGGGGTGGCAAAACCCTAAATCCATCTCTGTCTGGCCACAGAACGCTGGATAACTTAAAAAGCTAAACGGCTATATTCAAACATAGCCGGTTTGCTTTTTAAGTTATCTGGGTACATGTAGCAAAGTAATTTTAAGCAAGTATATTTAGTGGGACTTTTGTCCTCACTGATGTATGACTTTCCCTCTTCTACTTGCTGGTAAATGTTAATTTTAGCATTTAAAGTGATAGGTGACTGTCTGTGAATGTTAAAGACTTATGACTAAATTTTCAAAGAGATTGTGGGTGGAACATTAGCATATATTTGCATAAGTAGCCTTTATTCGCGATACTATTTTATAGAGGTGCGCACAGCAAAAACGTTTGTTTAGTTTCTCATGTCATGCAATCAATAAAATCCATCTCAAACCCGAGGGTTCTTCAGAGACTCCCCTGTTCCAAACCCCCTCCCCTACCTTCCCTGGAGGTGGCTGCTTCCCCAATAAAAGTAATATTTTTTAAAATAAAACCCCAGTCACAGGACCCCACGCACCCTAGTCGCTCCCGTATACCCCCAGGAGTTAGCCCATCCTTCCACCCCCCCCCCCCCATCGCTTCACAAAATTCTTCCTGCTGGTCTAGTGGGGGCCCAGGAGCAACTCCTCCACTCCTGGACCCAGCAGCCACTATTTAGAAAAACGGTACTGGATGTTCTTTGCTCCTATCATGTCCCAATGGCATCAGTAACCCCCATCACATGATGGGGTAAAGGGCAGTCAGCACCAATTTTCAAAATGGCACCAGCCAGCTCTTAGTCCCTATCATGTGATGGGGCTACCTAATAGCACTGGTAGTCCCTGTCACATGTTAAGAGCAAGGGGTAGCTGGCACCATTTTTAAAAATGGTGGCTGCTAGGTCTAGGAGCAGAGGGATCACTCTCGAGCCCCCTCTAGATCACTAAAAAGAATTTGGTGAGTCTAGGAGTGTGAGCCAAGGGGGTATTTTTTAACAAAGGGGAAGAGCTGAAGGGTGAGGGTGGGGGGCCTGTTACCAGGGTTTATTTTTTTAAATATTACTTTTTTCAGGAAACAACCATCTCCAAGGGCAGTAGAGGGCTGGGATTGGGTCTCCAAGGGCACCCAGTTGTGCCGTTTGTCAAGGTTCCTCCATGTACTATTTACAAATAGTGCACACAAAAAAACGATAGAAAAACATTTTTGTTTTTTTCTATCTTTTCATTTCAAAAGCAAATATTATTGATATTTTCTATGCTGTTTCAAACTAATTTATATACCTACTGTTTTAGAAACCTCGAAAGTACATGCATATTTTTATTTTCACATACACATTTATTGGCACAAAAAAGGGGCAGTCTAGGGACATTGCAGGACAGGGTCAAAAGATATGTGTGGAAGTTGCTATTTTATAAGATTATATTCGCTTATAAATTATTTAAATTTTTCATGCAATTTTACACTTGATAATTGACTAATTTGGTTGAAATTAGATTTGTCTATTGTCTGCAGTTTTGGATGTGAGGTCTGTGTGAACTGGTGGAGTTCAGGATGAAGTTCTAGAGGGTCTAGGTGATGGATTGGGTTAACTGGCAACAGTATTGGCAAACTGGTGATTTCAAGTATGAACACGTACTTTAAAATATACCTGCTTCCGCGGGTTTTATGCATACATGTAATATTTTTTGCTTGCAAAATATACATGTATTTATTTTATTTATTTAGGCGCACTTATTAATCACCTTACAGATTAGGTAAATCTCTCAAAGTGATGTACAATAAACAGAAACATTGGACATCGAACATCAAACCAGAACTATTAAACCAAACCAAGAGTTTGAACCAGAACATATGGATAATACAGTTAAAGTGGTCGAGAATTAACAGCCAGGCAATGATGACTGTGACGGAGTGGGAAGACACCTAAATTCTGAAGCCTTTTATATATATTTTCTGATGATAATTGATATTATATTCACCTGGAATATATCGCCATGGTGGAATAGGGTAGTTGCGGTTGCAACGACAGACCAGTCATGGGGAAAGATGCCTTCTAGTGAATGCAGTTGCTGGTAGTGAAGAATGAAGAGACTTATTCATAAGATGAGGGTTATAGCTAGGAAGATTGGTTAATCTCTGATAGGACTGGGGAATGACTGGATGGCAATTCAAGGTTAGAGCTGGTAGATTGGTGTTATTGTGGGTCAGACTGAAGATAGATCTCATTGAACAGCCATATCTTAGCTCTCTTCTGGAAGGTGAGGTAGTGTGATTCAAGGTGAATGGGCTGTGGAATCTCCTTCAGGATTCTGGGAGCATAGCAGCTATAGGCTCTCTGTCATTTGCAGGATAGTTTTGCAACAGCCAAGGGAGGGAAGAAGAAGGGCCATTTATGAAGAATAGAGTTTTCTAGAAGGGGCTTAGGGTGTCAGGAGCTATGAGAAATATTCCCGGGCAAATCTCTTCACAAATTTGAAGGTGAGGAAGAGAATCTTAAATTTTATCCTGGCTTCCATGGGGAGCCAGTGTAGATCATATAGGATGGGCCTTATATGGTCTGAAGATTTGGCGCCTAGCAAGAGCCTGGCAGTGGTGTTTTGCATGATTTGCAAACATAAAATGTTGGTCTTAGAGATCCCATTAAGTAAGACATTGCAGTAACCTAGTTGACTGGTGATTAGAGCATGGATGATTGAAGCTAAGTTATTTTGATTGAAGTATTGGTATAGTTGTATAATTCGATGAAGGAGCTTGCAGGAGGCTCTCACTACATTGATAATGCGGGACATCATCGATAAAGAAATGTCAAGTTGACCCCCAGGCTCTGGACTGATTCTTTTGGTTGGAAGGGGGTGTTTTCTAGGGATGGTAAGGAGTGTTGGGGGTGACACTGTCATCTCAGCCAGAGGAGTTTTGATTTGGATGGGCGCCGGTCCAATTTTCAAAGGGCCACGTCACATGCGTAAACCCCTGGGATGCGTGTAAGTCTCGGGGTAAGCAAAAGGGGTGGTCCGGGGGCGGGACAGGGTGGTCCAAGGGCGGGGCTAGAGGTGCCCGGCACAGCGGCCATTTGCCACTGTGCTGGGGGATTGCTCGCCGGCACCTACTTGCTCCTGCTCAGAAGCAGGAGCAAAAGGTAGGGCAAGGAATTTGTGGGGATTTAGGATAGGGTTAGGGGGAGGGCAGGATAGGGGAAGGGAGATTAGGCTAGGGGGTTGGGAGGGGAATGGGAGGGAACTGGGGAAGGCCTCGAAACGTTGCCACGTGTAAATGCATATGTGTTCCCCCCCCTTGCGTGCGCCAAACCGGCATTTTATAACATGCACGCACCAGCATGCGCATGTCTTAAAATCGCGTGTCCATGTGTGTGCGCCAGGTAGTACATGCACATGGACGCGCGAGTGTAACTTCTGAAAATCTACCCCATTGTGTTTTGTTGAATAAGAATGACTTATTTATTTATTTATTTGTTTATTTATTTATTTATTTATTTATTTATTTAACTCTTTTTTATACTGGCATTCGTAGGACACATCATGTCGGTTTACAAGTAACTGAGAAAGGAAATTACAATGAACGAGGAGGGGGCTAACTGGATAATATGCAGAAATACAATAGAGGAGAGTCAACGAGCAGAATTACAACGTTTACATTCAAATTAGGGTTAGATATGCAAATGAACTTATAAACAATGTTAACGTGGCATGTACACTTAAGCAATTAGCATATGAAAGCTTATTTGCAGTATGAGGCGGCAAGTGCACGTATGTACAGTTAAATGCTGGTGAGGGGGGAGTAAAGGGGGAGGGAGCAAGGGGAAAGGGGCGGGTGGGGTGGAGTGAAAGGGGTACATTAAAGCACGGGTACTTTCAGGGGGGGTTGCTATGGGGTGAGAGGGCGGGGTATAGGGGGACTGAAGGGCGCTAGGGGAGGGAGTGGGAGGGGTAGTGGAAAGGTGTAGGGGAGGTCAGGGAGAAGGTATAAGGCTGAGAGTGAGCTGCAGTGGTTCAAAGGACTAAGGCTAGGATTGAGAGGGATTGGGGTATGCCTGTCTAAAGAGCCATGTCTTGATTCCTTTTTTGAAATGGCTCAGGGACGGTTCTAGGCGGAGTTTGACGGGGAGGGAATTCCAGAGGGTGGGGCCCGCAATGGAGAAGGCTCTATCCCTGGTAGTGGTAAGGTGCCCAATTTTAAGTGAGGGGATTTGGAGAGTTCCAGCAAGGGAGTTTCTAGTGGGGCGATTAGCTTGACGGAATTGTGGCATATCTTCAAGCCAGGGTGAATTGTTATTGTATAATGTGTTATGGAGGATGGTGAGTGTTTTGTACTGGGAACGGGAGGCGATGGGGAGCCAGTGGAGATCCTGGAGTATGGGAGTGATATGGTCTGTTTTTCTGGTGTTTGTTAAGATTCTTGCCATAGCATTTTGGAGGATTTGGAGGGGTTTAATGGTGGAGGCTGGTAGGCCTAAGAGGAGGGAGTTGCAATAGTCGAGTTTAGATAGTATAGTGGTTTGCATAACAGTGCGGAAGTCGTGGGCTTAAACCAACAGAGGGCAATATCGGTGATGCCAATGTTTCTGTGTCGTTGGATGAGAAGATTTTGGTTAACTATGTTGAATGTTGCAATAAGATCGAGTAGAATGAGGATGGTATTTTCCCCTTGATCAGCATTGAGATGACTCCCAATTGTAATGTCTAGGACAGTTTCCGTAACACGTCTTTTCCTGAAGCTGGATTGTTGGGAATGGAAGAAAATCCCCTCTTCCATGCATATATTTATAAAATAGGTAGAGAAAGTAAGCGCTTCATTACATTGCAAATATTCATGCATATTACATACTGAAACATACACACAAACTTCCAAAGCAGAACTATGCTGTATTTTATAAACTGTGCAGCAACCCTCTGTGCAGTTTACAAAGTATTAAGATAAATCTCCATGCGTCCATTTATGAATGAAAATGCAGTACAGCAAATAGATCTGAAAGATATCCTTCCTCTGAATAGCATGCTATTTTTAGCATGTGCAAAGCAGCGTTAATCTGCATGTTAAACTTTACTGTGTAGGCTCTTAAATATTTGTTTGAAAAGTGAACTCTACTATTTAAATAGCTTTGAAAGCAGTCAGTTTAGATAAGGAATCAGAGATATTTGAAAGATCCAAAAAGTTGAGGTGAAATTGGCAGACAAAGATGCTTGAAATCCACCTTCACCAACATCTTGCTTCAATATATCTTTACAACCATGTTCTACTATGTAAAAAACTATAATCAAAACAAAGTAACAAACCTTCTACTATTTTAACTGTTTTTCAGTCAAGCAATGAAAAAAAAAAAAAGCTCTCTATGGGTAACAATTATCTAATTTAGAGAAATTAATGATATTATGACTCTGTTCTCCAAATTTTCAGATTGCATCCGTAAAGCAGTATTGTCCTTTCTCTATGCATTGCAAATATTTTAATTACCAGAGCCATCTTCTAGCAGTATTATTTTGTGCCTCAGTTTTCTGTACTGTTAATCTAATCCCAAACAGGGGCGGCTCAAGGCAATCTGCTGCCTGAGGCGAGGAAAGAGATGGTGCCCCCCTCCCCCCATCCTCAAAGGCATGGTGCAAATCAAATCAGTGAAAGGCAAAGGAGGCGGGTCCTCCTTGGAGTCTAACCTTTTTGGTGATTTGAAATCCTAGGGATGGGGGGAGGCAGGGTTCATGGTTCCCAGAGAGTGGCAGATAGCGTGTTAGTGATAATATTTCCAGTAAGCTAGGAATCCACTCACACTCTCAGGAACCCTTTCACCTGCCTCTTACCCTTTTGCAACATTTGCCCCCCTTGGGGAAGTGGGAGAATGGTGCGGGTGAATGGTGCAGGTGAATGGTGCGGGTCTCTGTGCGACATTTGTTTATTTGATATATATTCCACCTTTTAGCACTTGAAAGTGGATTACATTCAGGAGACATACTCTCTCTGGGCCAGTACAAGGGTATTGGGTGCCATAGGCAAACCTTACAGCCTTGCAGCCCCCTCTCCCCCCCACACACACATTTTATGCCCCTTACCCCATATAATAAAAAATATATGGGTAGATATTCAAAGCTGGCCATGTAAGTAACTTAGCCGGTTAGAACTTATGTGGCTAAGTAACAATGTATATTCAGTGGCTTGGCAAAACTGCTGAATATATGTGTATATATATATATATATATATATTAGGGATGTGAATCGTGTGCCCGATCGTCTTAACGATCGAATTTCAGTAAAAAATTGGTTTTTCCGATTAGTACGCACCAACGGGAGTTAGTGCACTAACAGGAAGTTAGTGCGCACTATCCATTGTTAGTGCGCACTAACAGAAAATGATACAATTTGACACTTTTCAGGTCAGTTAAGGTCAGTTTAGGAATGAATATATATTCCTATTGGCTGCCCTCTTATTTTTTGATGTTACCAAGGTTCCCACTGACGTGATGGTTTAATATATGGGGGATGGGAAATGGAAACGGTTGGTAGCTTGACAAAAAAAGTAATGTGATCAGTCAATGTGACTAGAACTTGTTTGTTTATTATTTTTGTTACGAGGCACTGGCACGTGAAATGCTAGTGCATGTTTTGAATTTGCCAATCCCTGTGCATTTTAGAAAGGTGGTCCTGGAATTATTATACACACTTCGAATATATGTACATGGTAATTGTTGGTAAGTGTATTTTTGAAGTGGCCAGTACGTTTACTTTCCCTCCTACTTTTACTCACCAGCTAAGCTTTATGAGAAGGGCTTCTCTGCTTGTGTGTTGCTTTTGTTTGGTGTGAGGAGAGGAAAAACATCAGCTCTTTATTCAATCTACTAGATCTATTTTATCAACCTACTCAATTCTTTATTGATTTATTATATCAGTGAATTAACTTGGGAGTGTTGTGATCTTCCTGCATGCACAAAAGTTAGAAATGCTAAGAGGATGGGGCTTCTTTATAGGTATACTTTACCCTTATTACATGTTGTCAACCTGTTGGGCTATGATTGTGTATTTTTTAAATTAGGATTAGTCATGCGGGTAGGGGTATTATTGGTTTACTGTCCTTTTGCTACTGATTGTGATGATATTGGATTCCTTTATTATTGTTCTGATTCTGCAGTTTTCTTCTTTGCTTGTGCCTAAAGATTTTAGTCTTCATTTTAATGATTTACATTGTTTAAAAACTCAGTTTTATTTCTTTCGATATATGTGACTTGTAGTAATTGGTAGAGATTCCTGTCTTTGACTTAGTGATAGATTCTGAACAGCTGAGAGGAGAGGATCACCTTGCTGGTGGCTGAAAGGAATCAGTAAGTTTTTGCTTGGAACATTTTCTTTTTAAAAAGTATTGGGGCAAAGCTAACTATTTGGGAATATTATTTAGTGTGTTTCTGTGTTTGTGCTTTTAATAGTCAGTAAGGCAGCGAATAAACAGAAGTTAGACTGTATTTTTAAATAGTAAGGCAGCTAGTAAGCAGTAGTTAGTATGTTTATTTTTAAAAGTCTGTAAGGCAGCTAATAAGTAGAAGTTAGAGTGTTTGTATATTAAAAACAAAAAGAAACAAAAGAAACAAAAGAAAAAAGTAGCCAGAAGCTAGAAATAAGCTAGGAGCAGTGTATACCTAAGTAAAAAGGTCGAAAAGTTTAGTTCAGTTACTCACCTTGGAAAGGTGTTAAGATAGTGTGATTTGGTTTGATTAGGTACCAACATTTGTTAATCAAGAGAGCAGTGAGTCACTCTGGCTGACTAACTGAAGTTAGACTGTTTATTTTCCCAACCCACCCACCCCTAGCTCATCCTTTAATTTATAGGCAGGTTCCACTTTCAAAAAAAAAACCTTATTGAGAGTTTGATAATTCCCCTGTAGGCCACTACCAGACATATAGTGGATTCACTAATATATTTAAAGAACATTAATTAGACACATTACATCTCCCATAGCAACCTAAAACTTAAGTAGGAACTGAACAAATTTGAGATGAAAGCAGCAGTCCAGCAGCAAGAGGGGGGCTTCCCAGTCTTTTGCATCGAGTGTCACATGTTTAAATTTTTACCCGCCAGTGAGAAATTGTACATGTGCATAATATGCAAAGAGCTCCTGGCTCTCAGAGAATGATCCAATCGCTGGAGGCTAGAGAGGCAGACCTGGAGGAGCTGAGGCAGACAGAGAGGTATATAGATGAGACCTTTAGGGACATGGTAGCCAAGTCCCAACTTCAGACTGGCAGCCCTGGTGCTGCCTTGGAGGAAGAAGGTCTCATGATTGGAGAGCATCAACCTGGTATAGCAGTAAAGGATCCTATAGCAAGGACCTGCTCTCCAGGTGGTGCATTGTCCTTTCGCACCGAGGATATCTCCCAAAGGCCTACTGCCCAGGAGGGAAGGGATAGGTCAGCCGTCATAGTTGGTGATTCGATTATTAGGAATGTAGACAGCTGGGTGGCTGGTGGGCATGAGGATCGCCTGGTAACATGCCTACCTGGTGCGAAGGTGGCGGACCTCACCATTACCTGCTATTAGTTAAGTTGACTTAGAAAATAGCCACTGCTATTACTAGCAACAGTAACATGGAATAGACTTAGTTTTTGGGTACTTGCCAGGTTCTTATGGCCTGGATTGGCCACTGTTGGAAACAGGATGCTGGGCTTGATGGACCCTTGGTCTGACCCAGTATGGCATGTTTATTTGCAAGCTGGGGATTCCATGCCCTGGTGGTTAACCATGCTGATCCGGGTGAGAAGAAAGTGTGAGAAGAAAGGATTAGGGTATTGGAGCAGAGGTAGGGTGGATCTGGATCAGTTTGGGAATAATTTAGATAACTTTGCCCTTACGGTTTTAGAAAGGGGAGTTAATGAGATGGTAGATTAGTGGAATTAGTTGATTTTATCAGTATTGGCGGTTCCCCTTTCAATCGGTATCTCAGGTATAAACAGTGTTTGCATTGGTATGGAGATGAGCTCTAATACATTAAAAAAGATATCTGTCACTTGGAGCACTGTTGGAAAAAAATCTCATCTTTTCTCTGTATAAATTGGAGAAAGGTGGATAACAGTTATAAGAGATTAAGTATTGAAAAGAACAAATAATCTGTCTCCAGCTCTATTTCTATTCTGTGACATTCACTCCCAGACTTATAAGCAGGAAATTTGTAACTAGAAAGATTTTTAAGTAGCAAGTTCTTTGTGCGGGCTTTTAACTTAGTTGTTTAAAGTGAGCTGTGAACAGTGTTAAACTAATCTGATGCTTTTAAATTTGTATTTTGGTTTCTTAATTTTTTTCTTTGTTTTTAATGTTTTCACTATTTATTGTTGTTCGATTTACTGTTTTGTAATAATTTCATGATAGCTATTATATATGTTGACTTTATTATCCACCCAGAATAAGATTTATTGGATGTTGTGATCTATAAATATTTTTAAATCAATCTATTTTTGCATATTTTATTAGATGGTAATGCCAATAAAGAATTGTTTGTGTTATTCAGATCGCTTTTGGATCAGGCTACTAATGGAAGATGTAATGATTCTATGCCAATTTTGTTTTTATTTTTAGTAAAATAAACATATGGCTTGCTGTAGCAATTGGATAATTACACTATAATGCCCCTCCGAAACTGCTAAATGAAGATTTGATTAATGTCTCATGTGGCATCCCTGAGGTGGATGGTGTGCAATTGTCTAGTGTTTCTCAGCAGGTAGAGTTTGTGCAATTGAATAGCATTGGGTTAAAAGCTATTTTAGGTAAGATGAGACCTTCTAATAGCCCATTAGACCCATGCTCTTCAACATTTAAGATATTTGTCAGGAAATAATCTGGACTGGATTTGTAAGATCTTTAATATGTCTCTTGCAGAGGGTTCTTTATTGCCTTAAGAAATCAGTGGTAAGGCCTATTTTGAAAAAGCCACAGTTAGATCCCTCTCATATGAAAATTACAGGCTTAGCTCCAATCTCCCATTCTTGGCTAAACTTATTGAAAAACAAGTGACAGATTTCTTGGAATAAATTAGTAAACTGGACAGTAGCTGATCTGGATTCCGACCAGGGCATAGCACAGAATGAGTTCTGCTGTCATTATCTGAAGATGTTCTCTGAGTCTTGCTGCTTTTTCTTGATTTACCAAGTGCATTTGATTTGGTAGAAAAATCAGTTATTGATTTCAAAGTGCCACAGGGCAGTGATTGGAAGCAAGGCTTGTCGTTGGGGTTTTTTTTTTTTTCTTTTGTGAAATGATATGTTTCAGGTGATACAAGTTGGAATGTTTTCTCTGCGTCATCACTGGTGGGGGGGGGGTTGGAGACCCTCAGGGCCACAGCCTCTTTCCATTGCTGTTCAGTGTTCTTATGTGGCCTTTAGCTGGAGTCTTTTTGCCGCTGGGCATCATTGGCCATATATATGCAGATGATATCCAGTTCCTGATTTCTGTCAGTGATGACATTAATAAAGCCATTACTTTCTAGAATGCATGCTTAGCCGAGTTAGCTGGTTGGTTGCAGTTGAGCAAGCTGGTCTTAAGAAGAAAACAGAGATTTTGTATGTAGACAATTTTAGTGAGAGGTTATCAAATTTGACTGTTTCCCCAGTATTGGAGGACCATATGCTAATGATTTCCCCTTGTGCTAAAAACTTCAGGGTCAATTTTAATACCCACACGCATGCATCCATGTGCACGCGGTTCCCGGCGCACGCATATGGACGCACCGATTTTATAACATGCGCATGTCGGCATACGTGTTATAAAATATGGGTCCCGCGCGCACATGCACGCTGGATTTTCATGTCCACGCGTGCAGGGGGGGAGGCAGAGTTTTGAAAAACTACACGCGGCAACGCAATTGGGCCTCCTCCAGTTCCCTCCCAGTCCGCTCCAATTAAGGAGCGGACTGGGAGGGAACTTTCCTATCTCTAACTCAATCCTTCCTCTCTTCCCCACCCCCTATACCTACCCTAAGTATCCCCAAATTTTTTATTTTGCTACTTACTGCTCCTCTGGAGCAGAAGTAATCTCCATGCGCTGGCACGTGCTTCCCCAGGACAGCGTCGAATGGCGCTGTCCCGGCTCACCCCCCTGCCCCACCCAGACCATGCTCCCAGGCCTGCCCCTTTCTAGAGGCCCAGCACTTTGGCACATAACTAGGACTTTATCCAGCCACATTTAGCAGAGCACCTAATCGACAGATATCCATGATAACTTATCCAGCTAACTTTAGTGAAATAAATTGTCCACTTGCCACACTGCTGCTGAATATTGAATTAATTTTTAAAATTCAGTTACAGTACAGTAAAATGCAGTAAGATTTTAGATGACTCTTTCAGGTACTGAAGTTATTAGGCAATGCCATCCCATTGCTGATGATGTCATTTCCTCAAAAAATGATCCAGAGCTTTGCATTCCAATCAGTTAATTTTTTCACAATGAATGACACTTTGAAGATCGCTGTTTTCCTGGTCTTACACTGTGGTGTACAGATGGAGCAGAGAGTGTTTAAGAGGAGAACTCTCAAGTTTATTTCCTCAAACGATATTTCTGGATATATAGCTCATCAGTTTAAAAATTGCATTTTAATTATGTAAAATGTATATCTCTACCCATATTCTCTCAAAAACAGGAATAAATGATCCCATAAAGATGACATTATGCTTTAAGTGTATGAAAAAAAACAATTAAAAAAGAACAAATGTGATGCAATTGACAATTAGTTCCATTATGCTAACAGGAGAGTTTAGCTTTAGATTGTTCTCCTTCTCTTTTTTGTATTCCTTTCTCTTTCTCATTTATTTGCTTCCAAATATATCAGACCATCTAATTATCTCCTCTTTTATAAGGAGATTCTGGAAGAGCACATGGATTAGCAGTTGGAATGCAAGCTGCAGAATGGTTTGATATACCAGGTGTGAGAGCCCGGTCCTTCCTGATTACACAAAATCAATAGGTTTACTTTTTTGCTTGTGGTCTTGAAAGCTGGATAGGAAACTGAACCTCCACTATACACGAGAATGCAAACGCTGTTACATAGGATGCAGGATCCAAAAGTTGCTGAAATTGTTTTGCATCAAAATGCAAAAATGAACAAGTGTTGTCAAATCCAAAAGCTCAGCTATATAAAGCATGATTTTTAGATATGCCTTTCTGGGGTGACTTTCATGCAGGCAGTTTTCTATTGTGCATTAAAAACTCAGAAGAGGACAATTATCTCCTACAGAAAAGCATATTTGCTGATATATTCAGTGCATGCTTTTAAATAATTTGGGTGTATATGTTGCATACATACAACATGATGCATTTGTGTAGTGGAAATCTGAAATTGTTATGTAAGTACCCTTCCTGTCAGAGCATGCTGGGCATTAGAAGTCTTGTTCTTCCAAATGAAAAGGATTAACAGACAACAAATCCCTGAGTAAAATGAGACAGAAGAGAAATCATAGGGCTGAGTCAAACCATTTGCCTGGGCTACATGCAGTACGCATCTCCACTGTATTTACTAGAAAAGCTTGAATTAATCAGAATTGACCAGAATGACCTTTCCAGTGGGAATAAAAGCAGAATTCTGCAGCAGCCTATAAGTCAGACAAAGCGTTAGAATTAAGCTGTGCAATTTTTCTCTCTTTTTTTTTTTTCAATTTTTGTTTGGTAGCTTCTAGTTGGATTCTACTCTACTCTCAGTCAGCACTAGAAAGCAAGGGGAAGGGGAGCATTCTAAAGGGGGTTAAAGTGCAGACACTATTGAGCGATTGCTGTATTTCCCCAGTATCATCATCACATGCCCTGCATCATCCTTGACATCACAGTGACAATGATAATGAAGGGCACATGAACCACGGGCCTTTCCAGAGCTCTGTATATGTATGCTCTTTGGCTAGTTTGTAGGTGTCTTTGTTGAACAATGTCTGGGCCTCCGTAGAGCTCCAAGCCTCATCTACCAAGGAAACAGAAATCAGGTCCAAAATGTATATTTTTGTAAGTCTTTAGCATGGCAGTGGTAAGCCCTGGAGCAATTAGGTCAGCTCATTTTTTTTTTTTTTTAATAAAAATACTTTTAAAGCTCACCCTTATAAATGAATTATATAGACACTGACTCATTGTAGTTTAAAGCAGTAACTTTTGAGTGGGGTTTTAATTTTTGGCCAAGTAAACTTCCTCCAGCAAGCATGGGGTGAGTTTTCAAAAGCATATACACATGGAAACTGGCTTTTTGAAAATGACCCGAGGGAGTTCTACACATAAAGGTAAAGGTTGTGCATACTTTTATGTGTACTGCAAAGAGGCATTTCCCAGGAGTAGAGCTAGGACAGGGTAATCATTTAAGCGCAAACCTTTGATTTTCAAAAGCATGTGCATAAAGGTTTGGGTGAATATTCACACCTCTAGCAGGCGGAAATTGCGTGCCAATGCTGTGTGTATTATGCATATTCGTCTAATTTGAAAATTAGGGCTGATGTTGGGATGTGCTTTCTCTCCCCATGTACAACAAATAGTGGAACATAAGAACATAAGAACATGCCATACTGGGTCAGACCAAGGGTCCATCAAGCCCAGCATCCTGTTTCCAACAGAGGCCAAACCAGGCCACAAGAACCTGGCAAGTACTCAAAAACTAAGTCTATTCCATGTTACCTTTGCTAGTAATAGCAGTGGCTATTTTCTAAGTCAACTCAATTATTAGCAGGTAATGGACTTCTCCTCCAAGAACTTATCCAATCCTTTTTTAAACACAGTGGATTGGCCACTGTTGGAAACAGGATGCTGGGCTTGATGGACCCTTGGTCTGACCCAGTCTGGCATTTTCTTATGTTCTTATGTTCTTACAGCTATACTAACTGCACTAACCACATCCTCTGGCAACAAATTCCAGAGTTTAATTGTGCATTGAGTGAAAAGGAACTTTTTCTGATTAGTTTTAAATGTACCACATGCTAACTTCATGGAGTGCCCCCTAGTCTTTCTATTATCCGAAAGAGTAAATAAACGATTCACATCTACCTGTTCTAGACCTCTCATGATTTTAAACACCTCTATCATATCCCCCCTCAGCCATCTCTTCTCCAAGCTGAAAAGTCCTAACCTCTAGTCTTTCCTGATAGGGGAGCTGTTCCATTCCCCTTATCATTTTGGTAGCACTTCTCTGTACACTTCTCCATCGCAATTATATCTTTTTTGAGATTCGGCGACCAGAATTGTACACAGTATTCAAGGTGCGGTCTCACCATGGAGCGATACATAGGCATTATGACATTTTCCGTTTTATTCACCATTCCCTTTCTAATAATTCCCAACATTCTGTTTGCTTTTTTGACTGCCGCAGCACACTTTAACAGAGTAGTTAAATCACAAGCAGATTGTGATACATTGCAGGAGGACCTTGCGAGACTGGAAGATTGGGCACCCAAATGGCAGATGGAATTTAATGTGGTCAAGTGCAAGGTGTTGCATATAGGGAAAAATAACCTATGCTATAGTTACATGATGTTAGGTTCCATATTAGGAGCTACCACCCAGGAAAAAAATCTAGGCATCATAGTGGATAATACTTTAAAATTGTCAGCTCAGTGTGCTGCAGCAGTCAAAAAAGCAAACAGAATGTTAGGAGTTATTAAGAAGGGAAAGGTTAACAAAACAGAAAATGTCATAATGCCTCTGTATCACTCCATGATGAGACCACACCTTGAATACTGTGTACAGTTCTGGTCACCGTATCTCAAAAAAGATGTAGTTGCGATGGAGCAGGTACAGAGAAGGGTGACCAAAATGATAAAGGGGATGGAACAGCTCCCCTATGAGGAAAGGCTGAAAAGGTTAGGGCTGTTCAGCTTGGAGAAGAGATGGCTGAGGGGGGATATGATAGAGGTCTTTAAAATAATGAGAAATGTTGAACGAGTAGATGTGAATCGGTTATTTACACTTTCGGATAATAGAAGGACTAGGGTGTACTCCATGAAGTTAGGAAGTAGCACATTTCAGACTAATCGGAGAATTCTTTTTCACTCAACGCACAATTAAGCTCTGGAATTTGTTGCCAGAGGATGTGGTTAGTGCAGTTAGTGTAACTGGGTTTAAAAAAGGTTTGGATAAGTTCTTGGAGGAGAAGTCCATTAACTGCTATTAATCAAGTTGACTTAGGGAATGGCCTCTGCTATTATTGGCACCAGTAGCATGGGATCGTCTTAGTGTTTGGGTATTGCCAGGTTCTTGTGGCCTAGTTTGATCTCTGTTGGAAACAGGATGTTGTGCTTGATGGACCCTTGACCTGACCCAGCATGGCAATTTCTTATGTTCTTTTGGTACGGTTCTGCATAGGAGGCTAGTGAATAAAATGAGAAGCTTGGAGTGAGCGCTAAAGTGGTGGCATGGATTACAAGTTGGTTGAGTGATAGGAGAAAGTGAGTAATGATAAATAGAACCTATGCTGAAGAGAGAACTGTGGTAAGTGGAGTGCCACAGGGATCGGTACTGGGACCGTTTCTGTTCAGTATCTTTATGAACAACATTGCGGAAGGGATAGAAGGTAAAATGTGTCTATTTGCAGATGATATTAAGATCTGCCACAGAATGGACATGCCTGAAGGAGTAGAGAGTATGAAAAGTGATTTAAGAAAGCTTGAAGAGTAGTCAAAGATTTGGGATTCAATGCCAAGAAGTGCATGCATCTGGCATGCAGGAATCCAAAGGAGCTTTATGTAATGGGGGTAAAAGTCTGTTGTGCATAGAGAGAGGAATAACCAGTAAGAAAAAGGAGGTGATAATGCCCTTGTACAGGTCCTCATCTGGAGTATGTTTATTTCTGGAGCCCATATCTCAAAAAGGATAGAAACAGGATGGAGGTGGTCCAGAGAAGTGTGACCAAAATGGTGTGGAGTCTATATCAGAAGACCTATAAGGAGAGGCTAAAATATACTCTGGAAGAGAAGATGTGCAGGAGAGATATAATAAAGACCGTCTGATACCTAAAAGGTTTTAATGATGCATGGACTTTGAGCCTTTTCCATTGGAAAGAAAACAATAGAACCAGGGGCCACAAAATTAAACTCCAGGGGGGATGACTCAGAACCAATGTCAGGAAATATTTCTTCACGGAGAGGGTGGAGGAGGCCTGGAATGCCCTTTTGGAGAAGTGGTGAAGACAAAAATAGTCAATGAATTCAAAGGGGCATGGGATAAACACGGTGGATCTCTAGAGGACAGAAATGAAGAAATGCATGTAAGAACATAAGAAATTGCAGCCGTGCAGCAGTTACTACCCTTAGGTAGAAGGCATGGAAATTACTACCCTTAACCAATAAGCTTTGATGCTTTTAATGCAACTGCAACATCACTCCCCGCTTTGACAGCAGGGAGGGAAAAAGGGGAATTGGATTCAGAAAACAACCGGTGCCTCAGCTTCTATGGTCTGCGATTCTAATTCGCATATATAAGGGGAAAAGCATAGGACTGCTTCTACGGCCTAGTCCTAAAGGAAATGAAGAAAGCGTGCAGGGGGCTAACTTGCTGGTGCGGCGGTTACTAGCCTTAGCAGAAGGCATATAGATTACTACCCTTAACCAATAAGGCTTGATGCTTTTAATGCAACATTGCTTCCCACTTTGGCAGGGGGAAAAGGGGAATTGGATTTAGACAAGAACCAAGAGGGCCTGACTTCTACAGTGTGGGGTACTGATACTCAGGCCTAAGGGAAAAAGCATAGGACTGCTTCTATGGCAAAGTCCAGAAGCAACATACGTCAAGTCGCATTGTCTGAATTTTCAAGGAAACTCATCACCCAGTTAAAAAAATGATGCTAGCTGAAATTTTTATGGGTTATCATAAAGCTTGGGATAACTGCACAGAGCGGTAGTTACTACCCTTAAGGGAAACATGGGGCTAGCCTGCATGAAGTGGTAGTTGCTACCTAGGAAATCTTGCGGGCAGACTGCATGGACAATTTGGTCTTTTTCTGCCATCATTACTATGTTACTATGAAATATGCAAAATAATTTATCACAGTTTATGCATGGAGGCAGATATTTTATAACATATGCGCATGCTCCACTTATGAAACTATTTATGCGCCTACTTTTAATAGCCAGTTTGCTGACACCACCACTGTTTCATTCACACTTCCATCAGACCCTCTGTGACTTCATCCTGACCCTCCCACTACTTAACCCAGATCTCCTACCGAAAAACTGCAGACAAATGACAAGTACAATTTTATTTCCATGACTCAATTAGCAAGTGTAAAAGTGTGTGTATAGATTTGGTAATGTAAGGGCGGGTACCTGCTTACAAAATATTAACTTGCAGGTAAACTACTAAATCCTGCCCTGGAACCCCTAAACCAGCCCTCCCCCCCCCCCTTATTTTTTTAAAATTTTACATGCATCACTACTAGTATGCACATACTCCAGGCTATTATAAAATACTATTTGTTCATGTACACGCTACATACATGTATGACTTCCAGTTTTACACACTGAAACCTTTCAAAGGTTTGCCCCCAGGTGAGCAGGCCCCTCCTTCCCCGATAAGCCTCCAGTGCACTGCACTCCTAGGAAGTCTCCTACTCCCTCAGTTCATTTGTCTAAAACCGGGGGATGCTGCTGATGCCAGTCCCAGACCCAGCTGCTAGCAATGGCAATCAACGATGACATCAGTGCAGGACCTATGAGCTGGTATGTGCTAATGGGCCCCTTTCCATGGTTTTTCCTTCCTACATGAAATAAAGGGAGGCCCAGATGGTTAATCCTGCTCTGAGCAGGAAAAAAGTATAGATTTGAGGTTGAGCCTTCCAGGAGGCAATTCATTGTTCTTTGTGTGTGGGTGTCTCGTACTGGGCCAATTTGAGAGTAGAGAGAGAGAGGAGCAGAGGACATTAGTAGGGATGTGAATCGTTTTTCTGACAAATTGAAATATCGAACGATATTTCTAAATTCGTTAATATATCGGGTAAAAAAAGAAACGATCACTTTTCCCCCCAAATTTTCGTAAAAATTGTTTTTCGGGTTAGCGCGCACTAACAAAAAACCATTTATTTTTGTTATTTTTTTGTTACTTTTTGCTATTTTTGTTAGTGCGCGCTAACTCATGTTAGCGCGCACTAACCCGAAAAACGATTTTTCACTAAAAAAAAAAAAATGGGGATCCTTGGGAAAACGAGATTTTCCTGCGGCCAGACGATCCCGAAAGCGGGAACGATTGGGCACCCGATTCACATCCCTAGACATTAGTGAAGTGTCCATTGTGTCTCTGCCTTCTGCATGCCCTAAGTTTCTCATTTTTTGCATTTGCAAATAATTATTCACTTGCGTGTTATTTTCCATGGCTTGAAAAAAATAAGCATGTCAGCTGATGTAAACTGCTATGTGAAGTGCCTCATATCAACTGTGGACGTTTGGTTACAGTATTCTGGGTAAAAGAAAATCCATAGGCGTAGTTTTTGACAGGAGATGAGGGCTAATGAGAGATGGAAAATTGTTCCTGAAATACCCCTGAGAAACAGATATGCTTTCTTTCTATTTTCCCTTTTTCAGTAATCTGAAGGGAAAACACAGGAGGGAAAGTAAATCATTTTCTTCATTGATTTTAATACTGGGATTTGCATTAATTTAACTACTGCGATCTGTTGCTTATTGATCATGTTCCATTAGACATTTTTCAGGATTAGATTCTACAGTGTATTAAGCCAATTAAATTATGGGTATAGGTTGTAAGCATAGCGGCAGGGATTTCAAATGTTGCTGCTGCTGCAGCTTTTATCATTGTCCATCCATTTAAAATCCCAGCAGGCTGGCCATGCAGTTGCCACTTGTTAATAGACAGGGCACACAAACTTTAATAGCTCTCAAGACACCATGACATGCACAGCTAATGTTTTATTAAATATTCATAACAGTGCAGATTCTGTCATCCAGCCAGCCATTGACGCACGTTCTCTTCAATCATTTCCAGGTCAAAGAATCAACTTGTGTACATGGGGACTTGTCAACAAACTCCCTAGTCATAAGACATTAACATTTGCTAGGAACCATTTGAATGTCAATCTCCCTTCAGCAGGGAGTTAGGTCCTAGCCTTCAGCGGTGAGAGTATGCCAAATCTAGCAAGAAATGGCATTGCCATGCCAGGAACGATGTAACTTTCGGCCCATTGCACCTTTTCAGCCCCTTCCACTACACCACTCATAGGGAACACTCCCCCCGCCCCCCCCCCCCCCAGACTCCCGCCCACATACCCAGACTAGGGTCCCCAGTGCGACCCCAGGGTCAAATGTTTTGTCCATCCCTAATCTAGGAATCAACAGTAACTTACATCACTATAATACTGTATTTCTGATCCTCTCAGCTGGCCTGACTTAAATCAAATGAACAAGTAGTTTCGGTGCCCACACCTCAAGATGATTTAGGGATGGTGTTCATCCAGGACCTTCACATTCAGTGCATCTCCTATCTTCTTGTTTTCTTGCAGTTCCTGTTGCCTGCTAGGGATGAAAAGAGAATCAGAATTCTTATGGACAGTTTTCATGCCCAAGCAGCAGACATTCCTTTATTTCTCGGCTTGACAGCCAGTGAGCTGAGGTGCCAGTCATTATCTGGGGGTTTTCTCGTTGTGAATCTCTGGCATGAATTTCCAGACCTCACTCTGACTCAGTTGACAACATGCTTGCCTTTCTCATTTGATCTGAAAAAGCTCTGGTTAATGGTTTAGAGATGATTACAGGGTCTTGCAAGGCTGCCTCTTTTGCAGTTGATGTGCAGGCAATCTGTGTGCTGCAGTGGCTTGTACTGCTGTTTACAAAACTGGCTGGTAATGAGATTAGACAAATCCTGTCTGTAGGAAAGGCAAAAGGGTGCTGTGATACCTTGACTTTCACATAGTATAGAATTGCAACTTGTAGTACCCAACAACAGAGCGCAATTAGAAGAAACTGATTTTTCTCTCTCTCCCCCCCCCCCCCTCAAACCCATCAGAAGGAATGATATCAACCATTCCATAAATTTAGAATAACAAAGGGTTCTGTTAGGAATCATATACTGTGAGACCAAATATTATTTTCATATAGATTAATACTTATTTTATACCTTACTACATACCTAGTATGTAGTAAGGTATAGCAATGTAGTAGTAAGGTATGGCAATGATGGACTTTGTTTTCTGCTCGCCACTCACCTCCTGTTGACTCGCAGCAACTTCTCCCTGCCCTGCCTCCTCCACCCCCATAGCCATCCGATGGCAATCTGCCCTATTCCCCCTCTCCACACTGCTCCAATGTCCAAATAATTTGCTGCCTCCAGATTTTTGCCACACTAGGTACAGGCCTAGTGTGCCTGTTCTTAAATCCAGGCCTGAATGGCATCTCTTATTACTATAAAAATGTACTACATGCACTTTGGATTTCAGGTCCTTAAGGCAAACAAAATGAGGAGAGCAAGTATGTCAGTAAAACATGGCAGGCAGTATATATTATTTAAAAAAAAAAAAAAAAATTGACCTTGAGCATCTTGATCAGTTTTTGGCCATTGCAAGTCTGGTTCTGCTCCAGGGTTGGAGGATTCTGTTTCATCTCTTAATTCTAATGAAAACTCTGCTGATAAGTATGGATGCTTTTTGATGTAAGTTTCCTTTTGTAGTGGTTGACATTTATGCTTTGCAGTATCTAGTAAATATGCTGCCTGTTTATTTTTTTTTTTTTCATCTTGCATTCTTATCTTCTCTGTATGTGGACTTCATATACCAGTATGAATAATTTCTTGTTTTCTTTCTTGTTAGACTGAGATAGTCTCATTTTTTGGTTTTGTATCCTATTGACAGGTGATAATATTTTTTTATCTGCATAAACATATTGAAAATAATAAATGAGCTGTTGAAAAAAATAAGGATGAACGTGCGCTGTATATATAAGCAGAGTTGACAGTGTGCCAGAATGAGAGGTAGAGAAATGTCTGTGTTTGTATTAGGGGATGGGAGAGTACCAATATGCCAAGCAGTTTGGTCGGCTGAATGCTCCTAATGTCCTATAATATTTATTAGATGGTTAACAAAAATTGTACTTCTCTACTATGTATAAGTAATGTCTCGGAAGCTTTTAAGGTTCATATTCAAAATGATTTAACGGGATAACTCAGAAATATCTAGCTAAATGAAGACTTGGGCACATATCCGGTTAAATTCTAACCAGACTTTAGCTGGCTAACAGGCAGATACAGTAAAGTGCGCTCCGATGGAGCACACTGTTAGCCCATGTTTGGCTGCACATGTTTGATGCGCTATTTTTACCCCTTATACAGTCGAAAACGTCAACCCAACTGAAACTAATAGCGCCTGCAACATGCAAATGAGTGTTGATGGCCCTATTAATTATTCCCACGCGATTCAGAGAGTAAAATGGGCAGCCAAGCCACACATTTTACTCTCAGGCGTTAATTTCGGCCGGCACCGGGGAAGTGTACAGAAAAGCAGAAAACATGCTTTTCTGTACACCCTCCGACTTAATATCATAGCGATATTAAGTCGGAGGCCCCAAAATTTTAAAAAAATCAAAAATTTAAAAAAAAAAATTAAAAATCTGCCCGTGGGTCGGAGGATGGACGTTCGAGAACCGAAGCTGGTAAAATTGAATGTCGGCTGTCAAACCCACTGATAGCCACTGCTTCTGACAAAAAGGAGGCGCTACGGACGCACTAGTGTCCCTAGTGCCTCCTTTTACCACGAGCCCTAATTTACATACCTGGGCTTTCTGTATCGCTTGCCCAGAAGAGTGGCCTGTGCGCGCATCGGGAGAGCAGGTGCTCGCCGTCTCTCCCGCGTGTTTTTCTGTATCGACCTGTAAGTTAGGGCATTCTGGGGTGTAACTGGAAGGAATTGAGTTAGATGGCTATGTTAACCAGCTAACTCCAATATTCAGAGTTAGCCGGTTAACATGCCCCTAGATTCATCATTTTTTTGCAGGAGGATTCCCACTATCCCACTATCAAAGCCCCCTGCTCCCGGCCTCCACCCCCTGGCTCCCCCTGGCATTATTCAAACTTGACTCCCTTCCCCCCAAAGTGACTCAACCCTCACCCCCAGCATTACTCACACCACACCTCCCGGCCCACCCAACATGACTAAACCCCCCACATTCTGCCCCCAGCCCCCCGAAGTGACTCAACAACCAATCCCTGCCCCCCAAAAAATTACAAAATGGCATCGACCTGACCTTTCCTCAGCCATGTGACTAGGGTAACGTCCGGAGGGTGGTGGTTGAGACATGTTGGGGACCAGGGAGAAAGGGGATGGTGGTTGAGTAATTCTGGGGGGCTGGAGGGTGGGGTTTGAGTCACTCGGGTGGGTCAGGTTTTGACTAATGCTGGGGGAGCCTGGGGTTGGGACTCTTTGACTTGGGGGGGGGGCGCCGCTTGTCAAATTAAAATGTTTTTTGTCCTTTTTGGGGGAGTCAGGGCCACCTTGACCGGCAACCCAGGGTTGAAATGGAGTCAGCACTGACCCCCGCACAACCTCACCATTTGGCTGCATTTTTTTTTCTGGCTGCTTTAAATGTGTGGCAGGAGCCTTGGGACCCACATTAGGGTCCCAGGCCTCACACTGCACATCTAACACTTTCCAGGGAGATGTTGTTATTTGATCACAGCTGACCAGCTTCTCGGTTGGCTGCGATAAATTATTTGCATCAAATGGCCAATTAATGATCTTCTTTGCATGCATTTGCATTATTCATGCATGCAAATTGCTTGCAAATGAGGTCATTGTAATAGGGAAGGGTATCTTGGCAGGGAGATGCAAAATATCATGTATTTTGCACGATATATGTAATATAACGTGCATTAGAGTTCTAACGTAGCTTGATGAATGACCCTGATAGCAGGCCAAGTCTGGTCGGGCCAAAGAACTGTCCTAAAACTAACTAGATAAAATTAACTGGCTAATTTTAAGACAGCCAGCTATATGTAATAGTGCGGCTGCATTATTGAATATACATCCAAAGTGAACCATATAAGTTTATTCAGCTAATTATGCTATCTGGACATTGACTGAATATGGACCTCATTTGTTTTATTTTTTCTATTCCTATCACTCAACAAGTTGTTGTTTTTTTTAAGAGGGCTGGGATACATTCTTGAGTCCATTATTAATGCACTGTCAATGACTTACCGAATTATAGTCTCAATGGTTCATTCAAAATATTTCTAGCCGCTCTGATAACATCAGACTAATAAGCTAGACTGTAATATGAGATAAGTACATCAATAACAACGCAAATGAAGAAAATTCCTGTTGTTTTTCAATAGGAAAATGTATCATTTGGCAAACATATCCAAAACCGAAGGCAATACAACTACCACAAAGTTGTGCAAAGCTCAAAATGTAATTGCATCATTAAAAACAGAGTCTCTTATGACCCATCAGTTGACCTTGGGGCCAGGGGGCCATTCTGAAGAATGCAGTTTTAAACTAGAAGGTGAATTTTCAAAGGGATTTTGCACATAAGTAGCATGCTCAGGCATATATGCTATTTTATAAACCTCAAGTGTTTGTGCTTATCTTTGGTTCTGCACATACATTTTACCAAACGAAAAAAAAGGGACATGCTAGGGGCGTTCCGGGGCAGGGTTCAGAACTATATGTGGTAGTTGCTATTTTGCGAGAGACATATACATATACTTGACCTAATTTATTCATACACTTTTTCACCTGCTAATTGACTCGCGCCAAGTGAAATCGTACTTGTCGGTTGTCTGGAGTTTGTGGGTGAAAGGTCTGGGTAAACCGGTGGGGGTTCAGGATGAAGTTCTGGAAGGTCTTGGTGAACTGGAGAAGGACTGGGTGAACTGCTGATTCCAGTTATGCGCAAATATTTTCAAAACAGTATACGCACACATTATAAAATATTTGCCTCCACTTTTAATTCTGGGTGTTTATTTGCGCAGTGAGATGATTACTTCATATGTAAAATATACACATGTACCGTATTTTTCGGACTATAAGGCACACATAAAAACCTACGATTTTCTCAGAAATCGGAAGTGCGCCTTATAATCCGGTGCGGCTTATATATAAATTTTTCTGCTGCCACTCCTTTTATATTGTCTTTTTTTCTGTTTCTTTTCTCTCCATCTTCTTCCCTCAAACACACAGGTTCTCATTCTCACATGCATTTCTCTCTCTCACACACACACAGGCTCTCACTGTCACATGCTGTGTCTCATACAATCATTCATACACTCAGTCTCTCACTCCCACATGCTGTCTTGCTCAAGCACAGGCTCTCACTCACCTCTAGGCCTCCTCTTTGCGGGTCGCCGCAGGATGGGCTCTGCAGTGGCCCTGCTACCGGGCCTCTTCTTCTTCTCGGGCCGCTGCGACTTGAGATTCGCAGCGGTCTGTAAACACAAGTGCTGCTCCACGTCTGCACGCGCTGATGCTTCCCCTCCTTCCTGCCCATGCGGCTCCGGCAACGTTTACTTCCGGGGACGCACAGACAGGAAGGAGGAGGAGCATCAGCGCGTTTAAACACAATTTTTTTCTTGGCAGCCGCCCACCCCTCGCTACGCCACTGCTGCGCCTTATAATCCGGTGCGGCTTATATATGAATCTGGACGCCTTAGCAGGCGCTCATTGATAATGCGCCTTATAATCCGGTGCGCCTTATAGTCCGAAAAATATATATATAAAATAGAAAAAGCATGCATTTGCTTGTATTGGAAATATTTGTGGGTACTGAAACATGTACATGTACTTTTAGAGCAGAAATATGCGTTATTTCATAAACTGTGCTGCTTCCGCAATACTAGCATTAATCTCCATGTGTCCACTTACATGCGCAAATGCTGCACCGTGGATAGATTTGAAAGTTGGGCTCCCTGTCAGTAGTTTTTAAAGTAATTTACAGCATGGGTTTATACCCATAAATGGGCAATTATAACATTGTGCTGGAAACTGTGCACAGAAAAGTACGTGCAAAACCTGATTTTGCGCATACTTGTAGGCATACAAAAATATAAATGTTCCGGGGACAGGGTTGGGATTTTCTGGAAAAGGGATGGGATGTGGGCATGGTCACCTTTAAATTTGCACGTAAATACCTATGTGCGCAGGCACTTGCTGGGGTCCCCTGCTTGTAACTTTGCTTCTGCTATGGAAGTTGTGTTAGCAATAAAATAAAGATAAATAGATAGATCGGTGGGGTTTTAAGGTCGGGGCTAATAGGGGAGAAGGGAGGCTTTTAAACTAGGGGGGTTTATAGACCTATCCGTTACCTGGGTGAACTGGGAATGAACTGGGAAAACCGGTAATGGTGTTGGAGCACATCTATTAAAATCCCCTCAATTATGCAGTAGAAGTGGCATTTGCTCGCATAGGCATGCGTCCACTTAAAATTGCGCATGGTCAGGTTATTTTATAACGTGCGCATATACGCATGTATGTTATAAAATGGCTGCATCACTGAGTGCAGGCTGACAGACGTGCACCCACATGCCTGTTTAAAAGTTACCATCTTAATATAAGAAGTAGGGGTGGGAAGAAAAAAAAATTAATTTTTCACAAATTTTATTTCATTTCATATTTATTTTGTTAAACAAAATAAATTTTTAAAAAAACAAACAAAAATGGGGCCTCTCAAGGCCATCCATACCTCCCACCCATACTTCCTAGCTACAGAATCACTTCCTGCTACATCAAGGTGATTACCTCCATCCAGGTGATCTTGCTCTTCCAAGGTAGCACAGGGGCTACCAGATTGGAGATGAGACTTGGCTACTATGACCCTGTAGGTCTCTGCACTCTCTGGGGTACATTTTTAAAGTTATGCGTGGGCGTAGATTTGTTTGCCCATCCCGGCGCGAACAAATCTACGCCCGATTTATAACACGCGTGCGCTGCCGCGTGCATGTTATAAAATCCAGGGTCAGCGCGCGCAGGGGGGGGGGCGCACAATTGTGCAACCTGCACGCGCCGAGCCGAGCAGCCTGCCTCCGTTCCCTCCGAGGCACCCCCGCACCTTCCCCTCCCTTCCCTCTATCTAACCCACCACCCAGCCCTAACTAAACCCCCCCTGACCTTTGTTGAAGAAGTTACGCCTGCCTCCGGGCAGGGGTAACTAGCGCGCATCGGCTCTCCATCCCCCGGCCCGGTGGCTGTTCTGGAGGCTTCGGTCCCGCCCCCGGAACACCCCCGGGCCGGCGCCCCGCCCCAGGCCTGCGCCCCAGGCCTGCCCCCGGAACGCCCATTTTTCCAAGCTCTGGGACTTACGCGCGTCCCGGGGCTTGCGCGTGCCGCCAAGCCTATGCAAGATAGGCTCGGCGCACACAGGGGGAGACAGGGGTAGGTTTTTGGGGGTTGCGCACGTATCTTACACACGCAACCCTTTGAAAATCTACCCCTCTGTCTGTCAGTCTAGCTTTCAGAGATCGGAATGGCTCTCTGAGAGTGAAGAGCTGTTTGCACTGGGCACACCCATACAACCTTTCACCAAATGACAAATAATCATACATATGGTACTTGGTGCAAAAGACTGGAAGGCCCCCCCATCTTGCTGCTGGACTGCTGTTTGCATCTTAATTTTGTTGTGTTCTTAGTTAATTTACCCCTAGATTTATTATTCTGCTATATTATTAGCAGAATGATGAGGCATGACAAAAAAGGGGCAGGGGCGATAGTGGGCAGCTGGCCACATTGCAGCAGTGTGGTTTTGCCCACTGCGGTGCGGCTGGGCCATTACTCCTACCATGTGACAGGGGCCGGCCAATGGCACGGATACCCTGTCACATGGTAAGGGCCATCGGCGCCATTTTTATTAGTGGCAGCCTATGGCCCGAGAGTGGGAGATCGCTCCCGGGACCACCACTGGCCCACCAGGTAATTTAAAACGTTTTTTTGGGGGGGAAGCTAAGGGAGATGTTTTAAAGGGTCGGGGTGGGTTTAGGGATTGTTTTTGTGTGCCGTTTTTCCCGCCCTCCCCAAAACGATAAGAGAACCCCACGAACAATTTCGTGGGGTTTTCCTATTGGTTTCGGGGAGCCCCCGATTTCTGACAACTTTGAAAATATCGTACGATATTTTCAATTGTCAGAAATACAATTCACATCCCTACTAATGACGCCAAAGGGTCGCAAGGCCAGAATGGAGAAGATGGAACTTCTCTTCCGTGCTCAAACCCCGACTCCGTCCATTGCATCGATGACATTAGAGCTGGCACTGTCGTCAGAGCTGGCACCGTCAACTTCACACCGGCCGGTGATCGCCCGGCATCGACAACTTCTCGGCCATCGACACCCTCTACTCCCCCTCAGGACCGAGGGGATCGCAGGGACAAACATCGCCATCGACACCGTAAGTCTCGGACCATTGAGGGAGCGAAATCATCTATTGTCCGAGCCGCTGTCGAAGAAACCTCGTCCAGAAAAGGCACTGACCATTTATGCGACCAGGTCCCCGAGGCAACCCTCACCCGACAGGGGATCGGGAGCCAGGACTCTGTCTTTAACGGGGGTCCCTCTGACTATGCCTCTGCCTCCCTCTTCTGTTCCGGAGCCGGGGCTGCTTGCTCCAGGTCTCCGAGAAGAACTGGACTGGATGGTTCAGGAGGCCATCGACAAGGCAATGCAATGACTTCAGGTTCCTCCGGCTCCGACACCGGCACCGCTTGCAGAACCAATCATCGACCCGATTCTGGCAGCACTGGCACCGCTGCTCTCCAGGATGAAAGCACTTATGGCTGCTTTTCCACCGATGGATCCCAGGTCTCCGATCACTCCGGTGCCCTCCCCACGTACAGTGTCATTGGGAGGAGAAAACCGTTCCACATCCTTCCATCGGGAGTTCTGCCTCAGCCATCGATGCCGATACTTCCGTCTCCACCGATCCAACCATCGGTGCCGATACGTCCGTTGGCGCCACTGAGCCATCCATCGATGCCCTCGATGCCTGCGCCGGTGCCTTCAATGCCATCATTGGTGCCTCCGATAATTCCTCCGATTCCTTCGGAGCCTAGACCGGGACCTTCAGGTATCCCACCACCCTGTCCCTCTCTAGTTCCTAGAGGGACACGTGCTGATCCTTATACCTGGGCTGATGATTCCTCGACAGACATCGATGATTTACCTTCACCACCTTCATCCACTGAAAGTAGGAAGTGTTCTCCTCCAGAAGACCTCTCCTTTATAAACTTTGTGAAGGAAATGTCTGAATTGGTTCCTTTCCAATTACAGACTGAACAGGATGATAGGCACCAGATGATGGAGTTGCTCCAATTCCTGGTTGCCCCCAAGGTAATCACCTCTATTTCCATCCATCAGGTCCTTCTGGATCTCTTGAAGAAGAACTGGGAACATCCTGGTTCCATTGCTCCAGTGCACAGGAAAGCTGACACTACCTATTTGGTGCAGTCAGCTCAAGGTTTTCAGAAATCACAACTGGATCACCATTCTGTCGTGGTGGAGTCTGCACAGAAGAGAGCGAAGAGGCCAAAGCCTCACTCTTCTATTCCGCCTGGCAAGGAACAGAAGTTCCTAGATAACATTGGTCACCGTGTCTTCCAAGGCTCAATGCTCACCTCCTGAATTGCCACCTATCAGCTTTATATGACCCAATATAACAGGGTCATTTTTAAGCAGATACAGGACTTCTCGGACTCCCTGCCTCAGCAATTTCAAGAACAATTACAAACCCTAGTAAACAAGGGTTTTGAGGCAGGTAAACATGAGATCAGAACATCTTTTAACATCTTTGATACTTCTACTAGAGTATCTGCAGTTGCTATTTCGGTGAGACGGTGGGCCCATCTTAAGTCTTCTGATCTTCGCCCTGAAGTACAAGACAGGTTATCTGACCTGCCTTGTGTCGGAGATAATCTGTTTGGTGAACAGATTCAACGGACAGTGGCGGAACTAATGGACCATCATGAGACCCTAAGACAGCTCTCTCTGATGCCTTCCGACTTCTCTTCAAAACAGCCCTTCAGAAAGGACTCTAAGAAGTCCTTCTTCTGCCCGAAGAAGTCTTACCTGCCACCAACCAGATCCCGTGCCACGAGACCTTATCAAAAACTGCAGTCTCGTCAAACACGTAAACAAAAACCACAAGCAACTCCTCAACCAGGGCCTGCTTCAGGTTTTTGACTTTCACCTAGAGAGCAGCAGCCAGATTCCTCTGCCTCACATACCAGTGGGAGGTCGATTGTGCCACTTTCACAACATATGGCACTCAATCACCTCCGACCAATGGGTATTGGCAATAATTGCTCAGGGTTACCATCTGAACTTTCTCTCTGTGCAACCGAACTCCCCACCTCTCCGATGTGGAGAACATCCTATCACTCCATTCTTCTGGATCAAGAGGTCTCCCTCCTTCTCCAGTCCAAAGCAATAGAACCCATACCATGCTTTCAGCATGGCCTAGGGTTCTATTCCCAGTACTTTCTAATCCCCAAAAAATCAGAAGGCATCCGTCCTATTCTGGACCTAAGCGAGAAAAGTTGAAGATGGTCACCTTGGGCTCGCTTCTACCTCTTCTAGAAAGAGGAGACTAGCTCTGCTCTCTGGACCTCCAGGATGCATATACTCATATTGCAATAACTCCAGCTCATCACAAATACCTGAGGTTTCTAGTAGGCCCCAAGCACTATCAATATCGAGTGCTTCCATTCGGCCTAGCATCTGCGCCACGAGTCTTTACAAAATGCCTCGTAGTCGTCGCAGCCTTCTTCAGAACCCAAGATGTTCACGTCTACCCCTACCTGGACGATTGGTTAATCAGGGCTCCCACTCAGCAAGCTGCTCTGTCGTCCCTCAATCTAACCTTACACACTCTAATTTCATTAGGATTTCTCATCAACTACGACAAATCCTACTTAGTCCCATCTCAAACCTTGTCATTCATTGGGACAGACTTGGACACCTTACAGGCAAAGGCTTTCCTGCCTTGACAATGAGCACTGACTCTTGTGTCTCTTGCTCACCAGCTGCAGTCTCAGCACTCCACGACTGCACGCCAATTTCTCGTCCTCTTGGAACACATGGCGTCCTCGGTCCATGTCACACCAATGGCCTGCTTGGCCATGAGACTCATGCACTGGACTCTGCGGTCTCAATGGACTGAATCCATTCAGCCCCTGTCAACCGTTATCCATGTCACCGACTCACTCCGTCTGTCTCTCGCCTGGTGGAAAAATCAGATCAATCTCCTCCAGGGCTTGCCCTTCCAAGCTCCAGACCCTCATATCACTCTCACCACCGACGCTTCCAACCTCGGTTGGGGAGCCCATGTGGCTGATCTGCAGACACAAGGATCTTGATCTCCAGAGGAAGTCAAACACCAAATAAATTTCCTGGAACTTCGAGCAATCAGATATGCTCTCAGGGCATTTCAGGATCGCCTCTCAAAACAAGTCATCCTGATTCAGATGGACAACCAGGTGGCCATGTGGTACATCAACAAGCAGGGAGGCAAGGGCTCCTTCCTTCAGTGTCAGGAAGCTGCGCAGATCTGGGCGGAAGCTCTCTCCCATTCGATGTACCTCAAGGCCACCTACTTGCCGGGAGTGGACAATGTGCTGGCAGACAAGCTGAGTCGCGTCTTTCAACCACACAAGTGGTCTCTTAACCCCTCGGTAGGGAACTCCATCTTCCATCAATGGGGATATCCTCAGATAGACCTCTTTGCATCCCCACAAAACCGCAAAAAGTGGAGAACTACTGCTCTCTCGTTCGCAGCAAACTCTCTCAACCCAGAGACGCATTCTCCCTCTCATGGGCAACCGGTCTGCTCTACACATTCCCTCCACTTCCTCTTCTCTTGAAGACTCTCGTGAAGTTATGTCAGGACAAGGGAACCATGATCCTGATAGCACCTCACTGGCTACGCCAAGTGTGGTTTCCAATACTGCAGGATCTCTCCATCCGCAGGCACATTTCCTTGGGAAAGGACCCGCTTCTGATCACTTAAAACGACGGGTGCCCACGCCATCCCAATCTTCAAGCCTTGTCCCTGATGGCATGGATGTTGAAAGGTTAATCCTTCAGCCACTTAACCTTTCTGAACCAGTTTACCGTGTCTTGATTGCTTCATGGAAGCCTTCCACGAGAAAAGCTTACTCTTACAAATGGAAAATTTCACGTCATGGTGCTCTTCTCAGTCCCTTGACCCCTTTTCCTATCCAATCCCAAAGTTTCTGGACTATCTCTGGCATCTATCAGAGTCAGGTCTTAAGACTTCTTCCATCAGAATGCATGTCAGTGCGGTAGCCCCCTTCCATAAAGGTGTCGGGGATGTCCCTATATCAGTACACCCCCTTGTAACACGTTTTTTGAAGAGCTTGCTCCACATCAAGCCTCCGCTACATCCTCCGGCCCCTTCTTGGGACCTTAATCTGGTTCTGGGTTGGCTCATGAAACCACCATTCAAGCCTCTTCACTCTTGTGAACTTCAATATCTCACATGGAAAGTGATTTTACTTTTGGCTATCACTTCAGCTTGCAGAGTTAGTGAATTGCAGGCTCTAGTTACCTATCCGCCTTACACTAAACTTCTGCAGGACCGGGCGATACTCCGCACTCACCCTAAATTCTTACCTAAGGTAGTTTCGGATTTTCATCTCAATCAATCCATCATACTCCTTAACTTTTTTCCCAGGCCCCATGCCAATCCAGGAGAATAGGCTCTGCATACCCTTGACTGTAAACAGGCTCTAGCATTCTACCTAGACCGTATAACTGCCCACAGGGAAAGCACTCAATTGTTCATCTCTTTCCACCCCTAACAAATTGGGGAAGTCTTTGGGTAAGCAGACTCTCTCCTCCTGGTTTGCGGACTGCATATCCTTCTGCTATCAGCAAGCGGGCATTCCATTTCAAGACCGTGTTGAAGCACACTCTGTGAGGGCCATGGCGACTTCAGTAGCACACATATGATCGGTGCTGCTTCCTGACATTTGCAGGGCTGCCACCTGGAGTTCTCTCCACACCTTTGCAGCCCACTATTGCTTGGACAAAGCTGGAAGACAAGAGTCCATCTTCGGCCAGTCTGTCCTTCGTAACCTCTTTACAACATGACGTACCAACACCCTTCTGCCTGCTCGGTAGGGTTCAGGATGCCCTCTACCAAATTCCACCCCAGTTGTTGTACCTGTTGCATGCCTTTGGGTACATTTGGTGCATGTTCGGACATCCTCAGCTGGGTACTCACCCATATGTGAGGACTACTATCCTGCTTGTCCTGTGAGAAAGCAAATGTCGCTTACCTGTAACAGGTGTTCTCACAGGACAGCAGGATGTTATTCCTCATGAAACCCGCCCACCGCCCCGTGGTGTTGGGTTCGTAACATTTTATTATTTTATTTTTCGGCACTGCCTGTAGCTTTTAAATAAGACTGAAGGGGGACCCCTGCTGGCTGCAGGGTTAGTGCCATGCTGGGCATGCCCAGTAGGGGCCAGTCAAAGTTCTGGAAACTTTGACAGAAGTTTTCCATGATTGGGCTCCATCCTGATGATGTCACCCATATGTGAGAACTAACATCCTGCTGTCCTGTGAGAACACCTGTTACAGGTAAGCAACATTTGCTTTTCTTATACAATTTTGTTGTATTTTATTATGTCTATTGATGTATTATGTCATCATGTTTTACTATTTTCACTTGTAAACCATCTTGGACTCCCTTTGAGGGTGGAAGGTGGTATGTAAGTCTAAAAATAGAAAAAAAAATTAAATATAGAATTAAATCTCACTTTATAGTTATATCTTGCCATTCTGTAAACCAGCCTTAAACCACAGGTTACCCAGGCTTCTGGAATGGTAGTACTCAATGTATTACAGTCTCCCTTCAACCAGTCCTCGCTCGTGCTGTTCTGTGCCTTGCTGGCACTTTCCTGCACCTTGTAGTCTCTGCCTAACAGCTCCTTTCCCCTCTGTTCATCACCTGCTCTCACCAGCTTTTTCAAGGGCCTATTTTCTGCTTAAGTCATGCCCTGAGTATCTGCATCTGGTTTCCCAGCTCATGTCTCCTTGGACCAGTTTTACCCAGCAATCCCTTGCCTCTAATGACATCACTTCCTTTCATTTTTCCTCTTTGTAGTGCTTTCTGCTTCCCTAGAAGGCTAACTGCATCTTATTCTTGAAATGCTTCCAGTTGTGTGGAATCCTACCTCTACTAGAGACTACAACCACCTGTAGCTTCCTCTTTAAAGACACATTCCTTCTTTCTTTTCTGCTCTTCCTTTTACATTGCTCTTTGCATGACAGTCTATTAATTGCATCTAGCTAATACCTCAATATACAGTACATACTCAGCTAGCATTTATTATTTCATTGCTTCATGAGCAGAGATGATGGATTCATAGATTCTGATATATTTGCATGTTTCTATTCCTCCTCAGGCATCTCTCAATCTAAGCTGGAAGGAGGACAGACCAATCTATCATCATGTCTTCAATTGCTGCATACTATACTGGGAAGACCATACTCATCACTGGTGCAACTGGATTCATGGGCAAAGTGTTGCTGGAAAAACTATTGCGTTCTAGCCCTGGCTTGAAAGCTATTTATATCCTTGTGAGGCCGAAGGCTGGACAGTCTATGCAAGAAAGAGTGGCAGACATGGTAAAATGCAAGGTAGGCCTGTTCCTATTTTCTGACATTGAGACCGATGATTGCTAGGAATATGAATTTGTTGTCAAGAAAAGTCATAAGTAACTTCTTCATTAAATTACTGATTAAATTATAAACTAGATCCATCTGGCTACAGAAGATATTGTTTAATTTTACCAATGAGATTCTCCATCCTTATGAGGAATTATTTGGTTACACTATAAACTTCCAAATCTGAGATTTTTCTGCCAAATGCTAGAGGAATGTTCCTCAGTCGATGTCCTCTTTTTAAATTTCCTGGACCGGGTTCACTTATGTTGAAATTTGGATTTGTTCACTCTTATAAGGACTTTTTAAAGCCAATTTTTTGTTTCATAATTACTGAAATTAAGACAGATCTTGCTCAGTGGGAAGACTTGAGTGTTTCCTGGGCTTAAAATGCGTAAAATGAATACTTTCCCCCCTTTGTTGTATCTTAACATCTGCCCTATAACATCCCTGTTTCTGTCTTTGAAGACTTGCACAAAACCATGGCTAGATTTATCTAGCAGCGTTAACAAGCTAGAATTAAACTGAGCACTTTGTGGAGACCTAAAAACCTTCTGAATCTTCATATCTATTATTGGGCTTCGAGGCTGATTTGCCTCAAATCCTGGTTATACCAGGGAATATACCTTTCCTGGATATCTCTGGAATAAGAGTTTGTTGGAAAACTAGGCCTTCATTTTATTCTCTTTACTCCATCATCTTTCTCTTTGGCTAGAACAATTTCTTGATGTGGTCCAATAACTGCACATGCTACTAAGATATGGCAAGCTGTTACTCAGTTTTTAAATCTCTGAAGAAAAGCTTTAGCCGCCCTATCCAATCTTTCAAAACCCTGGCGTATCTGAGCTTACCTTTTCTAGGGGATTTCAGGGTTGGGCAAAAAAGGACTTGTCATTTATAGTTTAATTGTGGGATGACACTGAGCATAAAGCCTTTGATATCCTGAAAGATGAATTTGATGTGGAGGATAGATCTAGCTGCATAGAGGTCTGGACCGATTGTAAATATCTCCAACCCTTTCCATACCTTTAATGGAATGGAGTCATTTTTGTTGACATGGATTTCTGTAATTTGTCTGGGGATATTACATGTTAAATTTGGGTCCAGTTTGGTCATATAGAGGTCCATATTAAAAAGTATTTAGCCAGCTAACTGAGAAGTTAGCCAGCCAAATTAATATTTGGACACTTATATGACTAAATTCTAGCGGGCTATTAAGATAGTCGGCTAGAATTTAGCCAACTAACCACTAGATTCATCAAAATGCGTTATTAACACATTGATAAAGCTGGCGTTAAGAAAAAGGGGCGTGTTTAGGGAAATTTTAGAATTACCGAGAGAGAGAGAGAGAACCTATCTATAAGGCCCTCATAGTACCTTGTTATAACATGGTAGCCTGTTATAGAGTCCATCAAGCTAGGGTCAGAGAACATAGTAGAAATTTCATCTTTGTGAGACTTTCCTCACTCCAAATGATGTCATATCTTCACTAAGGTGTACTGTGCTGTTCGTACATCTCACTCTATATGCGAAACTGGCCCCTAAACCCTAAACCACCTGCAACATCTTGTCCTATTAGATGCCCCTCCTATAGAGATATAAATAGGTGCACACAGTGAGGCCCTCCCCAGAAGCGCTCTCTCTCTCTCTCGCTCTCTCTCTCTCTCTTCCTCCCTACCTCAAGCCCAGAAATGGCCAAAATGCAATTCAAAAAATGTATTGTGAATTGCGTTATGGCCATTTTGGGCACAGCCTAATGACAGGAAAAAAGGTGTAGTTATTTCCGGGATTTAAACTGTGCGATATTTGCATTCGTGCCGTGCATTATTGTAAGTTAGAGGCATTCTGGGAGTATAACTGGGAGGAGTTGAGTTAGCTGGGTAAGTTATCTGGCTAACTGCAATATTCAGAGTTAGCCAGATTACTTAACTGGCTAAGTCTGGTCGACTCATAGACCTATCCTACATACTAGCTATATTCTAACTGGCTACATTTTAGCCGGCTAATTTAAGATAGTCGATTTCTGAGGGAACATATAAGAAACTCCCTCAGAACACCTCCTTAACTTGCAAGGGATTCTGGGCCAGGCCAGGCCAGGGCCCAAGGGATGAGGGAGGCCCTAGAGAGAGATCGAGCCTTGACATAACAAAATGTAAGTTACAATTGTTTTGTTGAACTGCACAAACCAGCTAAGTTATTTTGTTTATTATTGTTCACCAATAAAGAAGCTTATGTTTGCCAGAGTCCAACCTGGAGTTTGTTCTCTGGCTAGTACTGACCACTCTTCATCACCCGGCTATATTCAATAGTGCGGTTGCACCATTGAATATACTTCCAATGGGCAGTGACTGAATATAGACCTCACATTTAATAAATAAATGGAATGAAGATTTAGATCTTGCTCTTACTGAAAGGGACTGGAAAAATATGTGGATTGTTGTGCATAAAGTATCTATTTATGCTAGGAGAGTTAAATAAATGGCTAAACTACTGCATAGGACATAGCCGTGTGCTGAAGAGATGAAGAAGTCTTATACTCACTCACTTAATTGCCAACAGAGGCTCATTCCCATCATGATATCCCCAGTCACACAAATTCTCGGCCTTGCATTATTCTCACTGACTTTATTCAACGCGCAATCCATCATCAGGAAAACGCACATACTCAATGACTTCCTTTCAGAAACTAAACCAGACATCTGTGCTATCACAGAAACCTGGTTAAAAACCACAGACACAGTATTAATAAATCAGCTCCCCTCTCAGGCCTATGACCTCCTCTCTATTCCCAGGCTCAAAAAAAGAGGAGGAGGGCTGCTCCTGGCAGCCAAAAAAGGGCTAGGCCTAACCCTATAGCTCACAAATGCCTTATCCAACCTGGAATTTGCCCTCTTTAAATCAAAATACCTCCAAATCGGACTAATCTACGCCCCACCAGGAATTCTTGAAGCAGACCCCTCCCCCATTATCGAACTCACCGCAAAACACCTTAATGCCGAAAAACCAGCCATCCTGATGGGAGACTTTAACCTACATGTTGACGCTCAACCACGCTCCACAAATTGCGAAACCCTACTCACCACACTCAGCCATATGGGATTCAGACAAATTGTCAACAATCCTACTCACAAAACAGGACACACTTTAGACCTTATTTTCATAAATGAGGGAATATCGCCCCATACCAACCCAACATGCTCACCAGTCCTGTGGACGGACCACCAAGTCATCTCCACTGTTCTAGAGATCAAGGAGCACCCTCCCCAAGCAACCCATTTAACTTCAGTAACAGTCAGGAAACCCTGCTCCGGAGAACTCCTCAGCTTGCATCTTTCCAAGGAATTAGATCACCTCGACCTCTCTGATGCCAACACTGCCACTACATCTTGGATTAACATCACTAACAAAGTAGCAGATCAAGTGTGCCCCATGACCACAAAAACACTTCATCCGGATAAGGACAACAGGAAACCCTGGTTCACTCCATAACTGAAGTTGCTCAAACAGGAGCTTAGATGTAAAGAACACAGGTGGCGTAAAAACCCTTCCACAACAACCCTCTCTGCCTACAAATCCTGCCTAAACTCCTACAGAAATGTCATCAACAGAACTAAGAAAGAATTCTTCTCTAAAAAGATCCACCACTTTATCTTTGACTCCAGAGCATTGTTTTCCTACGTATCAGCCCTCACAAAACCAGGTACACCCCTCATCCCAGACGACCAAGCTACCAACAAGGCCAATGAACTGGCAGTCTACTTTGAGAGAAAAATCTCCACTCTCGTCGCACCCCTCATGGGGCCCTCTCCTCCGCCTATTTCTTCATTCCCCACCGGTTCTCAACTCTCGCACTCAACCCTCCATCAACAAAATTCAACCCTAGCTACCCTAGCTACCTTCGAATTGACATCCTCATTAGAAATAGAAAACATCCTTAAGAAGATGAAACCCTCGTCTCATCCTTCAGATCACATCCCATCCAACCTGCTTTTTTCCATTACAAACATCATCGCCAAGCCAGTAGCAGACATCATAAACTGCTCACTGTCTCAAGGACATGTCCCAGACCAACTCAAGCTTGCAATGCTTAAGCCTCTCCTAAAAAAACCCAACCTTCCACCCTCAGACCCAGCCAACTTCCGCCCCATAGCTTACCTTCCTATGATCGCCAGACTCATGGAGAAGATAGTAAACAGACAACTATCCGAATACCTCGAAGAAAATGACATCCTCACCCCAACTCAATTCGGATTCCGGAAGGCCCTGAACACCAAATCATTACTAGCCTCTCTCTCGGACAACATCCTCCTAAACCTAGAAAAAGGTCAACCATTCCTACTCGCACTTCTGGATCTATCCGCAGCGTTCGATACCGTGAACCACACGACCCTACTACAGCGACTAGCAGACATTGGCATCACAGGATCTGCGTTTAACTGGTTCAAATCCTTCCTTGAAAACAGGTTTTACAAGGTAAGGATCAACAACAAAGAATCACACCCAATCAGATCTAATATGGGGGTACCCCAAGGATCATCCCTGTCACCCACCCTATTCAATATTTACCTCCTCCCACTCTGCCATCTACTCACCAACCTCAAGCTAACGCACTTCCTATATGCGGATGACATACAGATCCTCATCCCTATCTCTGAGTCACTCCACAAAACATGGTCCCATTGGAATAGCTGCCTTATAGCAATCAACAACCTACTCACCAGCCTCCACCTCGTCCTTAACACCAACAAAACCGAAATCCTTCTAATAGCTCCGGACAACTGTATTCCGCTCAACCCCCCAATTTCTTCCCAACTCTCCATAACATCTATTGACCACACACCGCATGTAAGAGACCTTGGTGTGCTGCTCGACAATCAACTCAACAAACAAATTTGTAAACAACACCACCAAGGAATGCTTTTTCAAATTGCAAGTATTAAAAAACTAAAACCACACCTGCACCTCCGAGATTTCCGCTTGGTTCTACAATCTATCATCCTCCTGAAACTGGATTACTGCAACTCACTCCTTCTGGGACTACCCGCTAACACAATCAAACCACTTCAGATGGTCCAGAATGCGACGGCCAGGATCCTCACAAACACCAACAAAAGGGATCACATCACCCCTATCCTTCAGAACCTTCACTGGCTGCCAATTAAATTCAGGATACTCTTTAAAGCCCTCATGATGATCCACAAGGCTTTACACAACATCTCCCCCCTCAACCTAACCTTCCAACTTCAGCCGCACTCTTCCAATAGACCCATCAGAAGAGCGTACAAGGACATGCTATACACCCAGCCGGCCAAAACCTCACTAAGGAAACGCGCCCTCTCCACAGCTGGTCCTCCACTTTGGAACTCGCTCCCACCGGACCTCCGCCAAGAACCCTGCCCTTTGGTATTCAAAAAGAAACTAAAAACATGGCTATTCAGCCAGGCGTTCCCTGAGAGCTAAGGTCCGATGAATGGCGCTTCATAGACGTTGCTCCACTTATTCCACTGTAAATATGTTTTGAATTGTACTAATTATGTCAGCTAATTATGTTTTTAAATGCATTCCACTTGTTCACTGTAAGTTCACTTCAACCTTGTTCCAAGGTATCCGCCCCTGAGGCGACAGTTCAGTTCTCTGTAAACCGGTGCGATATGTATTCTATACAGGAACATCGGTATATAAAAATTAAAAATAAATAAATAAATAAATAGGACATACTGCACTCCTTGTTATTTCGCTAACATTTATGTGGGTGCAATTCCTGTTTCCTCAATTCTGGCAGGCCTGACACAAGAGATTTCTGATATTATAGATTGTCATTTTCATCAAGAGCTCTTGGGTACTGGGCAGGTGGGTTGGTTCGGGGGTTACTGTTAAACACAGGGTTTTGGTGTAGCAGGTAGCGACATGATTTAGGATTGCCACTGCAAGGAAAAATAATTCTAATGTAGAATACTGGAGGGACTTTGCAGATATGGAAAAGTAGAAATATAGTGTTCAAGGACAGAAATCCAAATATAATTCTCTCTGGAACTGTTATGGAAGTACTATGATATGCCTCATGTTCACTTCCATCTGCACTTACATTATTTCTGTCGCATGTAACTTCTTGTAACCTCGTTCTGGGATAGCAGCTAGCTACCAATGGGGCCATAAAAGTACTTATAGTTCTTGGGGCTGGATCCATTTGCACTAGCTCTCTCACAAAACTCTTTCCCCAGGGCTTAAGTTCTTTGCTGGTGGGGGGCAGGAATTCCTCCTTCAAGACCCTGAGCGGCAGGGGTGACTCTGTGGCTCTTTTTCCCCCCTGGAGTAATATAAATCCTTCACCGCAATGGGTGATATAGGTGCCAGTAACACACAGGAGACTCAGCTTTGAGTGTCCAAAAGTAAACTTTGCTGATGGTCAATCAGATAAGTAAATGGCACAGTTCAAACAGTTCTTAGTGCCACAGATTGACCTTTACTGTCCATAGTTCTTACTCTATCTGTGCAAGGGTCTCTTACTACCAGGGCAGGGGAAACACTCATGCTCCAGTGCATGGATAAAATGAAGTTTCCAAGTGGGCAGGGTATCATTGTGCGGGTAGGAAAATCCTCTTTGCCAGTGTACTACTCTGTATATGCTTTAATCATTTATTTATTTAAAAGTTTTTATATGCCGCAAATTGGGCAGGACCCCCTGACCATCTAAGCGGTTTGCAAATGAACATACATAATTAAAATAACAATACAAGTAAAATCATAACATATATTACATTTACAGCGCTGACTAATTCTTACAAAAGAAATCCATTAAGGGAGCAAAAATGTTTCTTTTAAGATTCAACTAATTTTATAGGCAGTGGTAAAAAGATGGGTTTTTAGGGATTGTTTGAATTCCTTCTTGTTGGCTGTCAATCTAATTTCTTCGGGAATGGAGTTCCAAAGGATGGGTTCTGCAATAGAGAATGCTCATTTACATGTTAGCTCTAAACTTGCTGTTTTTTATAGAGGGTACTTCCAGAGTGCATTTTTCCATCGAGCGAAGTTGTCTTGTTGGTTTATATATTCTTAATAATGAGCAGAGCCAGACTGAGTTAGCATTATATAGAAGATTGTGAATTATTATTAAAATTTTGCATGTGATGCGGTATGATATGGGAAACCAGTGGAGGTGTTGTAAAAATAGAGTAATGTGGTCTCTTTGTGATATATTGAATAATATCTGAGCTGTGGCATTTTGGATAATTGGAGTAGTTGAATAGTGGATGTGGGTAAGCCTAAGTATGAGGAGTTGCAATAGTCTAGGTCTGTCAATATTAATGCCTGAGTAACTGATCGAAAGTCGGACGGAAACAGCAGGGGTTTTAGTTTCTTTAACATTTGCAATTTAAAGAAAGACTTATTTACTAAGGCTGAGATGTTATTAGACATGGATAGCTTGGAGTCAATAAGGATACCTAGGTTTTTTGCATAACATTTTATAGGGATGTCTTGTCTTTCGAACGTGAAGATCTTGGGAGGTTGATGAATTGAATCCGGTACTGTAGATAGGAAAATCAATACTGTTTTTGAAGTATTCAATTTTAATCTATTATGAGATATCCACATTTTTATTGTAGATAAGTAAAGTTGGAGGAGGGAAAACGTTTTTTTCCAAGTGTCAGAGAATGGAATGATGATTTGGATATGGTCCGCGTAGATTTTGAAACATAGGCGATAACATAGGGGTAGTAAGTAAATATTAAAAGAAGTGCAGAAAGTGAGGAACCTTGTGGAACTCCAGACTTAGTTGTATACCATTCAGATTTAGAATTTCCAATGTTAATGCGCTGAGGTTGTTCTGTTATGAAAGATGTAAACCATTGTAGAACTATTCCGTTGATACTAATTTGTTTGAGATCGAATAGCAGGATGTCATGGTTTATGGTATCAAAGGCTGCTGAAATGTCAAGTAGAACCATTATATAATCTGTGTTTGAATCAAAACCTCTGATTATTGTATCAAAGGATGAAAGGAGTAGTGATTCTGTACTATGGCCTTTTCTGAAACCGTGTTGACCAGGGTGTAGCAAGCTGTTTTCTTCTATATAATGGGGTGGTAATTTGATACATCTAATGGGTCTTGGGTTTTATTCTTGGGAATTGGCAAAATAGAAGTTTGTTATTTTTGTGAGGTTCCTTCAATCTGTTGTTGACTCCTGCTGACCTGGTAGACTAGCTCTCTTCAAGACAACCTATCACCAGCTGCTTTCCACAGATGCTGCATGGCTCTAACAGGATCATATATCAAACCGCGATGTGGCCTTATTTCATGCGTTAGGGCCTTATAGCAGGCGGTAACGCCCTATTGCATTTGATAAGTACCGCATCGCAGCGGTAATATTTACATTCGGGAAAGGGGAGGGGTTTGGGTGGGCTAAAAACATTTTAATTCCAGTACCACTTTGGGCGATAATGTTTTACACATTATCGCTGGCAGTAGCGCCGGAATTAACACCACCTTTTCCATTGGCAGTATGGAGGCGATACAGTGTGGCACGGCCACATCGAGGTGGTGCATTTTCACTTCCCAGACCCTTTTTTTAGCACGGTTCATCATTCTGCTATATTTATAGCAGAATGATGAATCTAGGCCTGAATGTGCTACTTGCTCTTGGCGAAGAACGTCAGCCAAAGCATTTATTTGAAATCTATCAATGTAGGATGCTAACTGGAGTTCAGAGCTTCAAACATAGAGGACATTATTTGATTTCCCCTATTAATCATGGTGTTACATTAAGCAAGTAACTTAATCTTCCTGTGCTCAAATACCTCTTGTAAACCTTTTGTGCAAGGTATATTGTAAGCATGTAAAGTATCTTGTACAGGCCTGTGTACCTAGATGGTACTGCATAAAGCAGGAAACACAGTGGTTTGGTACATTTTAATGGCATAGCAAAAAGACGGGCTTTCTGCAAGGCCATGCCAGTGTGCAACAAAGATCAATAAATCACTTTCAAAAAATGTAGAGTGTCATCAGTTGATCAATGAAAACACTTATTTTAACACTTGAAACTATGTCTGTGTTTGTTTATATTAGTTAATCTCTCTGTCTATCCTAGTGGGTTTAATATGTACAAGTTGGGTTAGGCCTTCAGTTCAATCTTCCTGGTCAACCACCTTGATCAGCTTAATGAGTATGGTATGTACAGTATATAATTAATAAATGAAATGAAATATTGTATCTTCTGCCAATTTCAAGCCATATTGAAATGGACCAACTCCAATCTGTCAGGTCATCACAGAAAGGAGGTTCATGAAGAAAAAGTAGATCTGGTCAATCTGATTGGGCAGTTTAGCCTTTTCTGATATTTAGAGGCAGTCCTGGACGTGTAAGCTTACAATGAATTTACCCGTCTAACACTTCCTCTATCAGAGCAGTGCTGGAGCACTGAGAGCAGGACAGAGGGTCCCTCGCTCCTGGCTCGGATCAAAAAGGGTTTCGGGATGACTGAGGAGGGTTATGGGTTATAGGGATGGAAGGGTAGGCACTACTATGATTTGTTGTGGTTGAAGGGCAGGGAGGGAGGCAGTCTATTTCTGTTTAATAAAAAATCAGGACCGGGGCCAGCGTACAATGTCGGCCCCTTCCTGTCTTTATAAAGGTTGGGGGGAGGGGGGTTATGAAAGTACGGCCTGAGGGCCTTTGTATTAAGCTTTGGGAAGGGATGGAAGGGATTGGCCCTCTGAATTTTACTTTGGTTTGATAATGACAGCACTACTTAGCCAGTAATCTTTGAAGATATCCGGTTATGTAGCACGTTATCCAGCCATACAGGGCCGGGTAATTTTAGACTGCTAACAAGCAGGTTTAAAGTTATCTGGCTAACCTAGCCGGATATACCCAATATGCAGCTAGGTTAGCCGGATAAGTCAACCCATCCTGGGAATGCCCTTGAAACATCCCTTCTTTATCTGGCTAAACTATAGCCGGATAAGTGGTTATCCGGCTATAATTTAGCCAGATAAGTGGCTGAATATGCCACATTTGCTATTTAGACAGATAGCTTGTGAGTTATCCATATAAATGGGTTTTGAATATGGGCCTCCCTTTATTTAAATATTGCACCGTGTTGATAAATGATGTGAAATGCTTATTTTTTTAGTCTACCTTCTCAACAGGCTGCTACCATCATCTATATATTGCTTATTCATTTTATTGAAATTAATAAAAAATAAAAGCTACAAGCCAACATATCCATGTAACTTTTTTTACTAATCTTATACTGAGTATCTTGCAAGCAAAAGTAATCTGTTCATTAAATCAGCCTACAAACTAGGACAGCTTATAAATCTGTGTTTACTGAATTCTTTTATGAATACCTCTGGGATCTACAGAAATGATCAACATACAAAATACATTTATCTACCTTTTTGTTAAATGTAGGATGGCTACATTTTCAGTGCTGTTTATCTGAAATTTTCTTTACAATATATGCATCATGAAAGTGTTTATGGGTTCAGACCCAATCAATTCAGAGCAAATAGCTATTGAATTAATTCTAAATCAAGATAACTACAAGCATTTTTGTTCCTTGTGTGTAAGATATATTTAGTGCCATTAGCTGATTGCCAGTGATCCCAGTTGTTCAACCCAGTGGTAAATAAACCTCTTATTTTCATATGCTAAAAGATCATTTATTTCAAAGCTTAATTATTTCTTATAGTAATAGGCTAGAGTTTATCCCCTGAATTAATGCAAATGTTTTAATTGGAAGCAATGAAAATAGCTTTATTTAGTGACGGCCTGGTTATGAGTATGAATAAATATTCAGGACTGTGAATGGATTTTTGGATATTCCATATTGTCAAATGTTGGTGAAGGTATCAGATAAGAACATAAGAACATAAAATTTGCCATACTGGGTCAGACCAAAAGTCCATCAAGCCTAGTATCCTGTTTCCAACAGTGGCCAGTCCAAGTGGCAAGATCTCAAAAGGTTGACAGATTCCATGCTGCTTATCCTAGTTCATCAATACACAAAAAAAATTCAGCATTTAGTGTGCACTTATCTGAGTCCTGAAGTTGGTCCTCCAACTCTGCAGGGTTTCGGAGTGAGTTACACTCCTTCTTCAGGGAGCTTCAGGATGACTCTGAGGAGTGACTTCAGCTTATTATAGCCTATACTGACTCTTTGAGAGGTGGTCTATGGAACGCGTTGGAATTGCCAAACAGTGCTTGTAGCAATATGCAATCTGCTGTGATTGCGTCCTTGACGCGGCAAAAGGCAATCACAGCAATTTGCATATTGCTACAAGCACTTCAGGACTCAGATAAGTGCACACTAAATGCTGATTTGTGCACTTTCTTACGTTCATCATAGCATAAGCAATCCTAATGCCTGTACAAAAAGGTGAGGAATGACCGATGATTAATCTGGATTGGGTGCATTAAAGCTATACCATTCTACCCTGCTGCACCATAAATACCAGGTATTGGTGTCATTATAGGCTTTGTCAATATAGCCAGTGACAAGACATTTATGATGGTCATCCTCTACACTTATATAATATAATATGAGTTAATAGCAGCAGAATTTTTTTTGTGTATTGATTATTCTAAAGTTTCTGCTTTATACAGGGGTATTTTCACTCTTGCTTATCCTAGTTCAAAACTCAGATCCCCTTTTCTGTCTCATCACCATGTCTTTCTGAAACAGTCTGTGTCCAAAACATCCAGCCTTCCCATACTAATAAAAAATTTGGGTTTAACTATGGTTACTGTATGCAGATTATGCCAGTCACTGTCTTCTTGGAAGCCCTAGGGATAAGCAGTGGATTTCCCCAAGTCCACCTTAATATTGGTTTATGGACTTTTCTTCCAGGAACTTGTTAAAACCTTTTATCAACCCAGCTACACTAACAGCTTTCATCACATCTTCCAGTAAAGAATTCTAGAGTTTAATTATGCTTTGAGTAAAAACATATTTTCTCCTAATTTGTCTTAAATGTATCATCTACTAACTTCATTGAATGTCCCTTAGTCTTTGTACTTTTTGACAGAGTAAACAACTGATTTGCATTTCATTCCACTCATTTTGTATGAGTCACTGCCATGCACACATGCCATGCACACATTCCATTCATTTTGTATGAGTCACTGCCATGCACACATGCTGAGGACTTCAGCCTGCTACGCAGAGCATGCTTTACAGTTGTTGCTGATTCATTGGACTGAATTTATGCTTTCAAGTTTGAACAAAAATGGAATCTTGAGATTAATTTATCTGTGATATCTGGAATGTACAGAATGTATCTGAGATCTCCCCAGGAAATGCAAGGCAAAAAGATTAACACAGTGTTTGTTTGGTGTCGTTTGAAAATGGAGCCTTTTTCATGTTTTGTTTGAATGATTAAATACCCAAAATATTATTTGCAGTCTGGATACAGCCTGACATTGAATGTATAATGAAAGTATGTGATGCCAAAAATTGAAGGTTATTCAGTACTTCATGCCAATTTAAGGTTCAGGAAATTTCAGAAATCAATAAGCATTAACAATATTTATTTGTTGATGCCAACCCTAGTCCATTTGCATTACAGTATCTATTAGAAAACACAGACACTAAAACATTAATTTCATTGTGGTTACATTCCAGATGCATGCAAGCCTTGCATGTAAACCGAAAGGGAACTTGACTGTATTCTACAGTTTTTGTGTAATATAATATAATCTGCTTTCTTAACCTCTATAGTATGTACAAGTCTGAGACCAAAATTGTAGATATTCTTCAACAAGCATTTAAACTAAGCAATGAAGCAGAGAATGCTGGGCCTGGGCGCACATTTTCTAGGATTAGGCACAGCTATTCGGTTTGCCTCCTGTGCTCCTGCACTTGGTGATTCCTCCTCTTCTCAGCAGCCAGTGAACAGGCAGATGGTAGAGGACCTACGACATGTGTCCATGCGCTGACTGGTGAGAAGGGAAGATTGCTGTGAGCAAGAGCTGTGAGCTCCAGAGCTGCCTGCTGCCACACCAGAGCCATTGAAGAATGGCTGAGGAATGGTTCTGCTTCTGTCTGACCCAGGAATCACCACCAGTGCTCATCTGCACTGAACCAGAGCCGTCGAAGAAGGGACTGAGGTGGTCCTACGCTTGACCCAAGAGTTGCGGCTGGCAAGGGGGGGAGGGGGGTCTTAAAGTTCAGTCAGGTGAGAAGGGTGAACAAGGAAGAGGTTGGGAGGAGAGAGTGAAAGGGCAGGGGAGAGAAAGAGTGAGATACTGGGCAAAGCAAGGGGGGAAGGAAGAGAGAGAGACTTGGAAAGTGTGGGCATGAGAAAGTGAGGGAGATGCTGGCCAGAGCATGGGGAGAGAAAGATAGATACTGGGCAGAATGTGGAGATACTGGGCAAGGGGAGGCTCCATGCCGTTTGAATATCTGTCCACACAATGTGCCATTCCCCTGCCTACACAGCATGTACCACACAATAAATAACAACAGAAAAAGGCCAAAATTGGCCTATCTAGTTTGCCCAGTTGTAGTTCTTCCATTTCAGGTAGATGAACATATAAATTTCCATATGCAGCCCAGCACAAGTTCCGTGTCCCCCATGTCTTTCATCAGTACTTTCAACCTTTTTCCTACCCGTGCCCGCCATATTAGTCCCAAATATGCCCTGAACATTAAAGTATTAACCTCCGCTGGTAGCCATTTCTGGCTTTGTCATCCTCTCCTTTGATTCTTACAAAACCATACCTAGTTCAACACTCAGATCCCCTTTTCTGTCTCATCACCATGTCTTTCAAAAACAGTCTGTGTCCAAAACCTCCAGCCTTCCCATGCTAATAAACATTTGGGGTTTAACTATGATTACTGTATGCAGATTATGCCAGTCAGTGTCTTCTTGGAAGCCCGATGCATCCTTACCACTGCGGTTAGGGTTGTAACTACCACTCCATGCAGCTTATTCCAAAGCCTTCTTGAAAGCCGGATGCCATCATCCTACCACTGCTGTTTGCATTGTACCTACTGCTACATACAGGTTACCCCAATATATATGAACCCCACTAGTCTCATGGCCTGTGGTGCCTAGGGCACGCTTCTGCTATCTCCCTTAACTCTTTTGAAACTAATTATGCTCTGTTTAGCTCATGCCTTTTTGAAGTACGCCACTGTTTTAGCTCCATCACCTGCTCTGGGTGGGGGGCTTTGCAGGCACCCATCACCCTTTCTGGGAAGAAATATTTCATGACAGAAAGGGTGGTGGATGCCTGGAATGCTCGTCCAGAAGGGGGTAGTGAAGATTAAAATGGTAATGCCACCTCTTCAACTTTATCCCCTTCTGTTTGCCATACCTGGAAACTTTAGAGGTTTGGTCACCCTGTGATTTAATGTGGATTAGTGGGGAGGGGGCACAGGGTTCCACTCCATCTTCCCCCCATCACCACTCAGGCTCTCTTACCAACACAAACATTCTCTTTGCCCCCTTTCCCTCAGGAATGATCCTAGCACTGTCCCCTCTATCCCCAATCCTGACCCCCAGCACTCTCTCCCTCTCTAGGAATGGGCACATGGGGTTCCTGCAACTAATCTCCCTCAGCAGAGAACAGCCCTGTGCTTCCTGCTTCGGTCCTACCCCCAGCAGCATGTAAAAAATCAGAGCGGAGAGGCAGGCAGCCAGTTTCCTAGGAAACATGGAGATTTCATTGAAATTCCTGAGTCCTTGGGTCAAACCTGGAGACCTCCAAGGTATTCTGCATGCCTGCCATCATGTGACAGCCATGGTTTTCATTTGTGTCGCTGCTGTCCCCCCCCCCCCCCCCCCATGCTCATTAGTCATGACCGCCAGCTTTGAGTACCATCTTCACTCAGCAGTACTACTCCTGTCCTGGAGGTGAAATTGTACAGTCACTGACCGAGATTCTACTTGGTGAGATCGTCTACTGCAGTAGTAACCCTGGGTAGGAAACAAAGAATAAAGAAGGAAAGTGGTTGCTGTTTTATAAAATCTAACTTTATCTGCTGTATTGAAATTGAAATAACTTATAAACTGAGCAGATGTAGCACAGAGGCTGCAAACAAGGAAGTGTGGGATTGTCTGGTACACAGCAGGGGAGAAAGCCAGTGTGCTGGCCCCTGATAAACCAGGGAGATTTTATTTGCCAGACTTTTACCAGCCTCCACAAATTCTAAATCCTGCTGTGCTAAGAAAGTAAATACAATGCCATTATTATCTGTAACCTTTTAAGTTTTAAAAAGACCATATTCATCACTACTGCCACTGGGCAAAGTGTTGGATGAGAAGCTATTGCATTCTAGCCCTGTCTTGAAAGCTATTTATATCCTAGCATTTGGATGATAGACAATCTAAGCAGGAGAGAGTAGCAGACATGGTAAAATACGGTATTTGCAATGCAGGCCTATTGCTATTTTCTGACATTGAGGTGAATGATTACTAGGCATATGAATTTGTTGTTAAGATATTCATCAATGTTTACCCACTCTATAAGTTGAATTTCTTTGATTTTAGTAATTGAGTTTGTGGTATCAATATTTTGAAGGCCATAAAGAATCTCTTTTAATGAATTTCTTTTCTGTTTCACTTTGAAACCTTAAAATTCTTCTTCATCAGAAGATTCCTTTGCAAAAATCAATGCTGTCCATTACTACTGCTACTTATCTATATATATGTATATAAAAGGCTTGTGTTGGTCGATCAGTCATGTCAGTCACACTGTTGTGTCTGTCTGTGGCCACCAGGTGGTGCTCAGAACAGTGGAAGGAGCAATGTGCAAAGAAAACACACTCTACAAAGCACTATTGCAAAAACACACAAGCGCACACAGGCACGCATACACATATGCAAGCACACACAGGTAAATTCATAGAGGCAAGCATACATACACTTACACACACAGGCACCCAGACATAGGCAAACACACAGGAAGACAGGCACATGCCCCCACTCACACCCACAGTCGCAGATGCACACGCACACTCACACACAAACACACACACACACAGAGGCTGGTATTGACCAAACAACCCAAGCAATGCTGGACAATATCTGTTAATAATTTATGTTTGCAAAGCCCTGTTTCTCACGCTCCCACACACAGGGACAGGCAAGCATAAACGCAAGCACATAGGCATGCGCAGGTTCGTGCAAGCTTGCAGAAGCGCACAAAATTGTGCAAGCAGATACAGGCTTCCACATACACACACACACACTGACTTGCACGTGCACATGGGCTTGCACATGTATACGCACGCACACACGCACATACACAGACTGAGGCCCCCTACACACATGCACATATGCATACAGGCTCCCCCAAACACACATACACACACATATGGAGGCAGAGGTAACTACACATACACATAGGCACAGCCCCCCCCCCCCCCCCCCATGATTTATAGACCAGACTACCTGAGTAACACCGAGCACTTTTCTCTAGTCATTTATATGGCACTACAAGATGTATGCTTGTAGTGCTGTACAACTCCACATAAGAGATTTTCAGGACAGGTTGATTCAGTCCTGGATTTTCTTCCCTGTATGCAGGTACTTATAGTCTTGATTTTCTTAGGAAATGCAATAGGGAAATCAGAATAAGTCCCAGCATGCAATGGGATAAAACCAGGACTGTATCAACCTGTCCTGAAAATCTGGAGCCAGTTGGCAACCCTGTCCATAGGACACAGTCTAGTCAAGGCAGCATACAGAAAAAAAGACTTGGGGAATTTCATTTATTAAGTAAATAGTTAATACCAATAAGGCTATGATCAGGAGAATCAGGGGTTAAGATTGAAAAACAGCCTCAGAAAGGTGGGATATTAGACTGGATTTGAATATGGCTAGAGAGGTAGCATAATGCACCAACTCAGGAAGTCTATTTCAAGTGTACATCCTCAATTTCCTCCAAGCTTTTCTTAAAGTTATACTCTTTAAAGCAGACTAAGCATATGCCACATTGAAATTGCAACCTTAATAGAGTACTGCGAATATATTCTTGAAGAGTTCCTTCATAGTTGAACAGCTTCCTCATAAAATCCCTTTTGTTGATGGATTTTGATATTTCTCTGATCCATAGGCTGCATGAGTGAAGTGACATTTGCAGGCAGGAAGATGATAAAAATATTTCCAGAGACTAACTCTGGTTCAGGAAGGTGAGCTTGACACTTATCTAAAATTATGTGCCTTCTGGCTTTCCAAATTTCTTCTTCAGATGCTCTTTCACTGCTGATACAGAGACATGATGAAATGAGTACAAAAATATTTCCTTGTCTAGCGATGCATTAGGTTGAGTGGAGAAGTCGTCTAGTGATTAAAACAGTGGGTTACAAAGCAGGGAGACTAAGGTTTAAATCTCCAGCATTTGCCCCTGTCATGTGATGGGGAAAAGTTAGAGCAATGCCATTTTGTAAAATGGCATTGACTTGGGCCTGGAGTTCAAGGGCGCTCCATGCCCCCCACTATACCCTGAGACTTTGGAGAGGTGGAGGGGGTGGTTGGGCTGCTCCTCTAGACCACCAGGGTCATTTCTTCTGGGGAGGGACTTGAGGGAACCACTAGAACCCCAGGGATTTTGTATTTATTTTGCTCAAGGGGGGAGGGGGCAGGGCTACTGTGCGGGGGGAGAGATAATGGAAGGGAGGGTGAGCAGCTTTAAGACCAAGGGGAGAGGTTTGGGAAGGGGCAGGTGTCACTGCATTTTCAAAGGGGTTTTTTTTGGGATGCCTTGTTGTCTCAGAAGGCGACGGGGGACTTTGGTCTCCATAGGACCCTTGGAGGGGGGATTTGCCATTGTTGGGTGATTTTAAGGCCTTGGGCAATTTTACATGATAGCAACCCTGGCAGAGGTAGGTCACCATTCCACGAATAGGCCTCTTTTTGCAGAGTGAATTTTTTGTCACGCATTTGTCCTGTGATAAAAAGTTGTGTGGTGATAGCGCCGCAATATTTTGTTGGGAAGAGGCTAAATATCGCAGGAATGTCCATTCTCCATGAGATTAGTAAATGACTGTTAGACTGGGAGCCCACTGGGGAAAGAGGAATACTTTCAGTACCTGAATGTAATCCACTTTGAAATGCCTAAAATAGTGTAATATAAATCAAACAATAGGTTGTACTGTTGCGTCCGTCGCTGCTCGACGCCCTCACTCCGCCCTCTTTACCTCTGTGGCGACTCCCTCCGGGTCTGATGGACGGTTAGCTGCTGCAGTGTCTTCTTGCCGTCTCCCTCTGGCGTCCCCGGACCGGCACAACGCTGTGGATCCGCCATGTTGCCTGATGACGTAGGCTGCGCGCGCACATGCGCTCCAATTGATGTACCAGCAAGGGCGCGAACCTTGGGGGGCGTCCCCCTGAGATGACGTCATCCGCTTCCAATATAAAAGGTCTCAGTATTCGCTAACGAATCGAGTTAGCAAGGATTCGGCCAAGCTACTCTGCCTCCTCGGACTTATCAGGGATACCCGCTCCTCGGGGGCCTTGCTCTCTTTTCTTTATTTCAGATTGCAGATAGGAACCAATACTCGCTCCTCGAGGGTCCATGTTCCTGAATACTCTGAAGATTCTCTACTGGCTGGAAGTTATCGCAGATACAGACAATTGTTAGTTACCATCGCTCTCTCAGAGCTTTCCCTGGAACCAGGTACTCGCTCCTCGAGGGCCTAACCTTTTCCAGCTATTGAGCTCCTTAAAGACCTTATGTGAGTTTTGTCATCCAGTTCTGGCTATGAACACAGCATACCCTGTCTACTCACTATCTATAGTTTCTCTACAGCTCAGCAAACCTGGGATCACTGTTCCAGTACCTGAGGGACTTCAGCACTGCCGGGCATATCAGCTCACTACTGCCACCTCTGGTGGTTCTACTATCCTGTCTAATAAAAGAACTATCTGTGTCTGTCTCCATACCCAAGCCTAGCCGGTGGTCCCTCTCAGGATATCCTCCTGGGGGCGCAGTCATATGCCATCGGCCCAAGGATCCACCTATCTACATTTCTCTACAGCTGGGTGCCCTCTCCAAGCACTCCGCTGGTAACAGATTGCTACTCCTTCCCCATCAGGAGTCTTCAGCTACAGATCCATAACAGATTACTACTCCGCAGTCTATACCTTAACAGTTTGTTAACTACTCCCTCTACAGGAGCTGAGCGTATCAGATTGCTAACTCCTCCTACCTCAGGAGTCGATGCGTAACAGATTGTTAACTCCTCACGGAGAACCGTAACAGATTGCTAACTCCTCCCTTCTTGAGGAGTAAAGCATAACATGTACCAAATACTGAACAGGTAGAATGTCCTTTGAATGCTCTTGGTTGCCTGAATTTTCCCACCACTAACAGCTTGACTGTGTGCTTGCTGCATTTGCTCACATAAACCACAGTCAGGCAATTCTTCTTCATCTTAAAACCAGATGCACTAACCTCACCTGCACCAGCCAGGATAGAAGTTGACAAGCAATGCCAAAATGGCTAAATTCCATACTTTAGTAAATGGGCTCATGCATCAGGCAAGGATAGTAGCTTATTCAGAGGTATTGTCTGTTCATGGTAAGGAACATGAAAGGGTTATATCGCCAAATTTAACAGCCTCACCCCAAGGCAGCAGTGATATGGCTACATTGTGCTTCATGGAAGACATGGAATAATCTGCACAGAGCAGCAGTTGCAACTCTAAAGGGAACACAATGGGATTGGAAGTGGATTCCATGTGGGAATTTGAGCTACTTTGGAAGATGTGCATAAAATCACTGCTGGGCAGACTAGATGAGTCTTTTGGTCTTTATCTGCCGTCATTTATTATGTCAGGATGCACTTTTTAGACTTATCTGGTATCTGACTTAGCCAGATAAGAAGCAGATTTAAAACGTATTCAGCTAAGTAGCGGCTTTGCCGAATAACTTGGAATTTATCCGATAAATGCAAAAATGTAGTTGCATGATTTTTCATGCACATACCTGTTCCATGGTGCATTTATGCATATATTATAATCTGTATATTTCGTATATATGCAGGTATAAAATACTGGAGCAGTTTTGTGTGCACCTATATACAGTATACACGTATATGGGCACATGCGTGCACATTTTAAAGTTATCCTCCCTGTGTGCCTTTTTTTTTTTTGTAATTGAATTTCTATTATGATTGTTTGTCAGAATACAAAATAGTTTATTATGTATTTATTTATTTAAAAATGTGTATATACCGCTTTTACAAATATAATTTAATCAAAACGGTTTACAAAAATTAGTAAAAAAACATAAAATAAAAATAAAAGATAAAAATTACAAAAACCACATAGTAAATAGTTGTGCTCACAGGCACATTAAACATCATGAAACACAAACAGTTAAATATTCAACCATATTTATCCCTTCTGAGTATGCCCTCCCCTTCCCCATCCCCCTTCGGATTGTCCATTCTTACATTCTCAAGTCTCCATGATTTATGTAGCATGATCTGACTTCTCCCAGTATTCATAAGGCGAACATAATTTCTGGAACTGCTCTAGCCTGTCCTGGCATACGGCAGTCAGTTTACTAAGATAGTGAGTCTTGGCCAATCTCTGCCAAACTTCTGTGATATTGGGACATGCCATTTGTTTCCATGCTGTGGCTATTGCCTTCTGGGTAGCTATGACCACCTGGTTTATCAATATCTGATGATCTTTGCTGAAATCCAGATGTGGGAAGGTAAGCAGACAACATTTAACTTCTTTAGTTACTGTGTTGCCTAGCATTTCATATAATTTTTGAAATACTGAGTCCCAGAGAGAACTTATGCCAGGGCAGGTCCACCACATATGCAAAAATGTTCCCTCTTGTATACAATTTCTCCAACAGTTACTGGGAAAAATATAGGATATTAGAGATGTGCTTCGGGTTAGAATTTTGTGTTGGGCTTTGTTTGGGGGTCCCCCGCAAGAATTTCATTTTTCCTGTGGTTCATGGGTTTTTTTTGGGGGCCCCGATTTTCGGGTTAGCGCGTGCTAATTCCCAATAGTGCGCACTAATATGGCAGAGTTAGTGTGCACTAATGGGGAGTTAGCGTGCACTAACCTGAAAATGAATTTTTTCTGAAATTTCGGAAAAAGTTCAATCTTTTTTCTGTTCTCCCGAACCATTCCGAATTTCGTTGAAATTTCCTAATTAGGAAAAAATGATTGCACATCCCTAGGGTATATCACATGTAATTTATGAGGTGTCATGTATCATCTATATAATAATTTTTAACCATTTTCTATAAGCAGGGCAGAAACTGAACTTCGCTTGATACTATGAAAACAGATTTCCCATTCCTCTTCCTCTACTTCCTACCCCAATTCTTTTTCCCAAGTGTGGATGTGTGTGTGGGGGGGGGGGGGTTGGGGTCTTTCATGTTGCCCAAAAGATATAGGTACAGTCTGGATATCAATTTCTTAGGTTTTCCCACTATGGTGCATAAACGTTCAAATAGTGATTTACCTAATTGTAGTTGATCTTTGACTTTGGCGTTTGAAATATAATATACTAATAGGGCCAGATTTTCAAACCCATGTGCGGACGTAGATTTGTGGATGCAACCCAGCGCACACAAATCTATGCTTGATTTTATAACATATGCGTGCAGCCGCGCAAATGTTATAAAATCCGGGGTCGGCGCACACAAGGGGTGCACACTTGTGCACCTTGCGTGTGCCTAGCCCTAGGGGAGCCCCGATGACGTTCCCCATTCCCTCCGAGGCCGCTCCCCACCTTCCCCTCCCTTCCCTTATCTAACCCACCCCCCAGCCTTACCTAAATCCTCCCCCACTTTTATTATTTAAGTTGCGCCTGCCTCCAGGCAGGCATAGGTTGCGTGCGCCAGCTTAGTGCCAGTGTGCGATCCCCCGGCCTAGCAGGCCTTCGGAGGCATCTGGCCATGCCCCCGCCCCGCCCCTTTTTTCAAGCCCCGGGACATACGCACATCCCGGGGCTTGCGCGCGTCACTGAGCCTATGCAAAATAGGCTCAGCACGCGTAGGAGGGGTTTAATATACGCGCATAACCCTTTTAAAATCCGCCCCATTGTTTGTACATAAACATGTCTGAGTTAGGCAAATTATTAGGGATGTGAATCGTGTGCCCGATCGTCTTAACGATCGGTTTGGCTGGAGGGGAAAAAGAAGCTGATCGGTGGAGATGTGAATCGGAATCGGTTCCGATTCACATCGTTAATTTTTTTTTAGTGAGGCCCGACCCTTTAAAATTGACCCCTTACCTTCTCCCACCCTCCCGAACCCCCCCAAAACTTTTTACGAGTACCTGGTGGTCCAGTGGAGGCGCAGGGACCGATCTCCCGCTCTCGTGCCATCGGCGCCATTTTGGCAGCCACTCAAAAATGGCGCCGATGGTCCGATAAAAAAAATAACCCACCCGACCCTTTAAAAATGACCCCTTAGATTCCCCCACCCTCCCAATCCCCCCAAAACATTTTACGATGGCGGCGGCCACCCAGTGCTCCTACCATGTGACAGGGGCCGGCCAATGGCACGGATACCCTGTCACATGGTAAGGGCAAAGGGCCATCGGCGCCATCTTTATGAGTGGCAGCCAACGGCCCGAGAATGGGAGATCTCTCCCGGGACCACCACTGGACCACCAGGTAATTTACGATGGCGGCGGCCATCTTTAAAGATGGCGCGGGCCATCCAGTGCTCCTACCATGTGACAGGGGTCGGCCAATGGCACGGATACCCTGTCACATGGTAAGGGCAAAGGGCCATCGGCGCCATCTTTATGAGTAGCAGCCGACGGCCTGAGAACGGGAGATCACTCCCGGGACCACCACTGAACCACCAGGTAATTTTAAAATGTTTTGGGGTGGATCGGGAGGGTGGGGGAAGCTAAGAGGTCATTTTTAAAGGGTCGGGTGGGTGTTTTTTTTTATCGGGCCATCGGCGCCATTTTTGAGTGGCAGCCAAAATGGTGCCGATGGTCCGAGAGCGGGAGATCGGTCCCTGCGCCCCCACTGGACCACCAGGTACTCGTAAAAAGTTTTGGGGGGTTCGGGAGGGTGGGGGAAGGTAAGGGATTAGTTTTATAGGGTCGGGGTGGGTTTAGGGGTTGTTTTGGTGTGCCGGTTTTCCTGCCCTCCCCCCAAATAACTCCCGTTAGTGGACACTAACGGGAGTAACGATTTTTCACGATAAATCGGGAAAATTTCTATTGTATCGCGCACTCTAATGATTTTTGACGATTTAAAAAATATCGGACGATTTTTTAAATCGTCAAAAAACAATTCACATCCCTACAAATTCTATTTGTCCTGTAGGTTCTCAAAACATATTGTTTTGCTCCTTTAATTGCCCTACTGTCCGAATGCCCAACCTATATCATTGTTGAAATCCCCCTTTTGTGAGGCCTGGTGGGAATTCTTTATTGTCACAAATAGGGGTACTTCTAAAGATTGGTTTCCTATTAATATGTGTTTCCAACTATCCCATAGTCTAAAAGTATGTAAAGAATATAGTGATAGAACCCGACCCACTGTCCTACTGCTTCGAGGGAGTCAAACCTGTCCTGCCAAGCCTTAGCCAAGACGTCCTCTATTACGACCCATTGTTTACTCAGATGTTCTAGGTGCCATTCAATTATAGCTTTCAATTTAGCTGCTAAGTAATATTTTTTAATGTCTGGCATTCCTACTCCTCCTTGTACTTTTGGTCGGTATAGAACCTTTCTGGCTACTCGTGGGGGTCTCCTTCGCCAAATGAAGTCAAAGATGTGTTTCTACAATTACTTCACATAGCTGTCAAGGACTTCTATAGGCAATGTTTGGAACAGGTATAATAGTCGAGGAAGTATGTTCATCTTCAGAGCAGCTATGTTCCTCAGCCATGATAGATACAGAGAATTCCACACCTCTAAGTCATGCGTAATTTTTTTTGCTAATGGGTTAAAGTTAAGGTGAAATAAGTCTGTACCTGTGTCGGTCAAGTTTATACCCAAGTAGCGAATGATATGATGTGCCCATTTAAATGGGTATTATGCTTGCAGATGCATCTGCATGTCATTGGTTATACAAATCGGTAATAATTCTGTTTTATCATAATTCATTTTAAGGCCCAAAACATTGCTGTAGGAGCTTCATTCTGTGATCAAAGCTGGAAAGGTAGGTAGTGGGAAGCTTAATGTGAATAAAATGTTCTCGGAAAACATGGATATTTCATATGGAGTACCTCCTACTTTTACCCCTTGAATCCTTTCATTATTATGTATTCTGGTAGCAAAGGGTTCTAGCACCAGTGCAAATAATAGGGGAGAAAGTGGACAACCCTGTCGGGTCCCTCTTCCAACTGCAAACCTTGACGAATAGCCCCCATTAATTTTAATGGTTGGTTCCGGGGATGTGTATAGCTGTCAAAGCCATCGGGTGAAATTAAGCCCTAGTTGGTATTTCTCCAAGACCTGAAATAGGAAGGCCCAGTGTACTTGGTCGAACGCCTTTTCGGCATTTACAGACATTAATACTGATAGCAGTTGTCTATTTTTGGCTACCCATATCACGTTCAGGACCCTACGGACAATGACGATACCGTACGTCTGGGGACGAAACCAGATTGATCTGCATGGACCAAGCTGGGCAGAAGATTCCCCAATCTATTAGCCAATATTTTTGCTAATAATTTTAGATCAATATTTAATAAAGAGATTGCATAATATGAGTCGCGTTGAGTTGCATCTTTGCCCGGTTTAGGCAGTACCATTATGCTGGCTGCAATAGTGTGGGGCCTCAGGGAAGATTCCCCAAGCAATGAATTAAAAGCTTTGGTGAGGAGGGATGTCACTTGATCTGTAAAAAGTTTGTAGAATTTCCCTGTAAAGCCGTCTAGGCCTGGGGCTTTCCCTGGTTTAAGTTCCTTAATTGCCTGACTTGTTTCCTCCAAATTTATTTCCTTATTTAAGTAGTCTTTCTGTTTATCAGTAGATAAGGGGAGCGTTACTGTGGATAAATACTCCGTTATATCATCCGTAGTTATGGAGGTATCCATTTTATATAATTCTGTGTAGAATTGGACAAACCTATCTCTAATTTGGGTAGGCTTATATAGAAGGGTCCCTTTCCCATCCTTAATTTTAAGAATTTGGGGCTGTATTTTTTGCTTTTTTAGTGCTTGTGCCAGTAGCCTCCCGGCATTATTGCTGCCTTCAAAGTGGCATTGTTTTACCAAGTTCAATTGGTGGGCTGTTTCTCAGATAATCAGGTGTTGTAGTTCCTGGCGAACGGTATATAATTTTTCCAAGTCACTAAGCCTCCTGTATTTCTTATGTGCTATTTCTAACTCTTTTATGTGTGCTTCTAGTGCATTCCTATGTTGATCGTGGATTTTTTTCTTATAGGAGGTCTGCACAATCAAATGGCCTCTGACCATTGCCTTGAAGCCTTCCCACAGGGTCATTGGGGAAACCTCTCCAGTATCGTTCAACTGCACATATTCCGTGATTATGTTCTGTTTGTTGTGTTTGTGTACCATAGATTTATCCTCAAATAAAGAATCATTACATCGCCAGAAGCGTTTTCCTTTATCATCGTGGGGTAAACTTATTTCACACAATATTGGTGCATGATCTGACCAAGATATAATATCAATAGCTACTGTTAAGATTTTAGGGATTAGCAATTTGTCTATTAAGAACATATCAATTCTTGAATAAGAATTATGTGCAGCTGAATAGAAAGTGTAATCCTTAGTGTTGCTATTCATGAAGCGCCATATGTCAATAATCCCAAATTGGGCCATAAAGCATTTCAAGCCCTTACTCCGTTTAGCTGATACTGAACTCCTTCCTGTCGAAGTGTCTAGAAGGGGATTCAGTGTGATATTAAAGTCACCCGTAACTATTAAATAATCCTCCTGGATTGTACTGAGATGAAGCTGAAGATTTTGGTAAAATATGGTTTGATTATTAGTGGGGCCATGCACGTTTACCAATATATATTTTCCCTGAGGAATGTTCATTTGTAAGATCAGAAACCTTCCAAGACTTGATGCATTAACTGAAAATCTGCACAACATGGCTAGCGATCATAATTCCTACTCCTCCATATCTATTAGAAGCCCTGCTGGGCGTGAGAAATGCCTTTGGTTAGTGACTGTTATCTCGTAATAAACCTCCGTTTTTGCTCCATATATGTGTCTTCTGCACAAAAAGAATATCTGCATGGAGACGTTTTGGTTCTTTAAATAGCATACTTCTCTTGTACAGAGAGTTTAAGCCTTTCTCATTAATAGGTACTATTTTAAGCTTACTCATGTTGATTTCCTACTGTCACTTGTCTACTTGACCATACTTTCATATGAAAAATCTAAAAAAGGAAAAAAAGGAAAACAAAGAAAGAGGTAAACTGTCATCACCCAAGGCTCCCGCATGGTCCCCTCCACTCCTATCCATTTCTTTTCCCACTTTACAAAGATTTTGGACTTTTGTATGCAATCTATGGCCGATCCGATTTTCCCTTAATGCCCCCCTCCCTCTCTTCCCAACCCTGCATATTATGACAGGCTGTTCAAATATCAGCCTGTGAAATAGGTGGTGAAAGTGAGTCCTCTCGCGACACCCTGCCATCTCACCGCCATGTTTTAATTTAATATCAGCAAAGGTGATTAAATATACCCATTTTAACATTTTTACATTTTGAAACCTCTGAGAACCTTTCATAAATGGATTGAGACCTATATTTTCTATGTGGCATAGATCTATGTTGCAATCTTAGGCATATTAAGATTCAAACTTCAGTATGTTATCGGGCCTCATTTTGAGGGTGCAGCTGGCCAAGTATCCTGCTGCTTAAACCATCCGGTAGCCTTTTGAGGTAATAAGAACACATAAAGAAAGAAATACTTGCGATGCTTCCAGATAGCGTTGCATCTGGCAGCCTGTTATTTAGGTAGCAGTCTCGCTCCGGTATGGATGAAAGTCAATCATGTTTCCGCATCTGTGGATGAAGTGGAGTTCCCCAAATTTCTCCTCAGCCTTCTCCTTCCCTGATGTTGCTCTTTGCCATCTTTTATGGAGGTGTCTTTTATGGAGTCTGAATTCGATTCTTGGTGTTCTGGTGATGCAGAAATTGATATCTCAGCCGTTTTGTGAATGCGCGCAGCTTCTATGTGGGTTTTGACCCTTGATGTGATGCCGCCCAATGTGAAAGCAAGCCCAAAAGGAAACAACCATTTATATTTTGTATTTTCTCTGTGTAGGATTTCTGTTATTCCTTGGAAGCTCTTCCTTTTTTGTAGTGTTAGCGGTGATTGGTCGATGAATATCATAATTTAATGTTCTTGCCACAGAATTTAGTTATCTTTTCTGGCAGCTTGAAACATTTTTCCTTCAGTTGATAGTTCCTGTAGCATGCTATTATGTCTCTCGGTAAAAGTTGTTTCTCCTAGTGCCCAGAGATCTTTGTGCTCTCTCTATCTGTATGTTGCCAATATTGCTTTCCTCTTTGTTTTTTAGGAGAATGAGTTTGCTAATCTGTTGAACCACCATTTTAGCATCTTTGTATTCTTTGAGTTCTGGTATCCCCCGGAAGCGGAGATGACAGCGTTGGGATCTATTTTGAAGATCCTCTATTTACTCTTGTATCAGGGTTTGTGATGCTTCCATGTCCTTAAATTTTTTCGAAAGCTTATCTGCGGTTACCATTTGCTCCTCCATCTGGTTCTCCATATCATCTACGTGTTGTCCAATTGCTCCAATATCTTGTCAGTGCTCAGTGACCAATTAAGATAACGCTGTTTTAATTCCTCCAATGTTGTTATTCAATTCTTCGAACCATTTAATGAAGGCCGATTTTGAAACAGCTTCATAGTGGTTTAGATTAGATCCTTCTGTTTGTTGCTTGTCATTGCATTTACTTTGTTCCAATGCTGCCCTGGTGGCCATTTTGTCCCGAGAGTCGTCATTATCGTATGAAGTGGCTGACGCATACGAGTATTGTCGCAGATCTATTGTTTTACTCTTAAGTGCCATCCGGAGAGGTGTTAGTGTTGTCTCCTATTGAAGTAGGCAGCTTTTTGCTATTTTCTGGGTTTTTTAGTATTAGTTTTCATGGCAGGGGATCAGGAGCTCCTCTGCTATGCGCCCATTCGTGCTGGTGACGTCACTTCCCCTCCCTGTGTGCCATTTTGGCCCTGCTCAGCCATCAACGTAAATAGGAGGCACAATGTACCCAAACTTTTTAAAGTTGCATACATTGTGACCTCTAATTTTTAAAAGAGTAACAACACAGTTGCTTTTCCATTGTATAAAGAACTCAATTTTATAACATCCGCATAAGTCCACTTTGAAAATTAGCAGAACCGTGCATACCTTAGTGTGGCACAGACTAGAGAGCAGGTGTAAATGTCCACACAGACATTTATGCACACACGTTTGAAAATAGAAAGTATGCGTGGAAATTTCACCACTTGCCGCCTCCCCCATCCCCTGGGAATGCCTCTTTGCAGTATGCTTAAAAGTACAAGCAAAATCGCATCTGCGGATTCTTTACCAAATACAACCCCTGCAGGTTAATTTTCAGAAAGCACATATATACACGGATATGCTTTTGAAAATTACCCCCAATGGATGCATGTTAAAAGCACCCATATAGTTTACAACTATGTGGGCTATTTGAAAACAGTTCCCATAATGCTTTGCATGTGTACAATAAGTATCACTAAATAATGTTGGTGCACCTATTGTTAAGCATCAGCCTGCCATTCTGTATTTAAAAACTGGGTTTTATGCACATAAGAGGCTTTGAAAATTACCCTATGAAAAGAAAGTAGAAAGCAGTTAATACTATTTGGTTATGATTAAGTCCATTTGGTTTTTAGTGGCTCTTCAAAGATAAAGAACACAATTCACAAAAAATATGCCAAAAATAAATAAGATGTAAAAAAGCATTAAATAATAATGCACAGTTTCATGCACATAAATGACCTTTTAACAAATACCTGGGGAATTGTGCACATAAAAGTGCATGCACTGCAAAAAGATATTCTGGGGCAGAAGTGGTGCAAGGACATGATTTACACTCATACTTTGTACGTGTATGTTGGCACTGGTTCTGCAAAAACCCACATATTTTTCAAAAGGTCCTCACAGACATTAGTCCATACTGGCTCTTTTAAAATAGTCCTTACAATAATTCTTAATTGGGCACATAACAATGGTTTTATGTAGTATTTCTGAAATGATAGCAAATAGCAACATTCAATTTTTACTGAATATTTCCCTATTCAAAAATAGAAAATGGAGACAGAGATAGTATTATGAGTATGTACATATTAGAGATGTGAATCGGAACTGGAATCGATGGCCCGCGCCATTTTTAAAGATGGCGCCGGTCGTCCATTACTCCTACATGTGACAGGGGCCGGCCAATGGCATGGATACCCTGTCACATGGTAAGGGCAAAAGGTTATCGGTGCCATTTTTATTAGTGGCAGCCGACGGCCCGAGAGCGGGAGATCGCTCCCGGAACTCCCACTGGACCACCAGGTACTTGTAAAAAGTTTTTTTTTTGGGGGGGGGGGGGGGGGGGGGGTGGGGAATGCTAAGGGATCCGTTTTAAAGAGTCGGGGTGGGTTTAGGGGTTGTTTTTGTTTGCCATTTTTCCCGCCCTCCCCCAAAACGATAAGAGAACCCCACAAACAATTTCCTGGGGTTTTCCTATCGGTTTCGGGGAGCCCCCGATTTCTGACGACTTTGAAAATATTGTACGATATTTTCAATCGTGAGAAGCACGATTCACATCCCTAGTACATATATATTTGTCTTTTCTATTACATTTTAACCAATCCATGTATTGCTTTAGCAACATATGTACAAACTGTCATGCCCATAAGTTTCCTGAATCTGGGTGTGTGTGTGTGTGTACATGCAATGTCATCCATGCAACCCAATTTTATTTATTTCTGAGCATCAAAATTCTTAGAAATTCTACTCAGTCTTCATTATTTAGAGTTAATAACAGACTTGGATTATGCCAGTAAAGATGATTCTGTTTTTGACATACTTAAATACAGCACATTCAAGCTGTCAATCCTCTACTGCTGGCAGCTGCGAGATAACTTTGGCAATGTGGACAGAAATAAGTGGGCACATTGGAAAGGCTGAATGATCTTTTTCTACCATTATCTATAATGTTACAATATTAGAACTGTGACAGTCCTAGAATAGAAACCCTGGTTCAAGATTATATCAGGTCAAGTCATGCTGATTTCTTAGTCTTCCCAAAATTACCTCAGAAGGTCTGCAGTAGGTTTGGGTATTGGAAGAATTCTTCCTCCACCTACCAAAATCTCAAGTTTCTTTGAACAGGCTAATAATTTCATTAGGGATGTATTCTTTGCAGGTAGTGATATATCTATTGAATCAACATTGAAGTTGTCCAAAGATGTTGCATTATATAGCCTTTTGAGACAATTGTGTAACATACTTTTCACTAACCTTTCCTTAACAGAGTAATGGAAGCACTGCAAATAGAATTGTTTGAGCATAGTAAAGCATGAGGTTGCTGTCACAGACCCAACAAGACCATCTACCAGCAAACGTTTACTTTGGAATGGAATCTCTCTCAGCATCACTCACTGTAATAAGTTTCTGTTTGCTTTTAGCATATTGTTTGCTGTCTTCATGCCCTTTCTAGCCTTGATCCTAGAGTGGAGCAAGAAAGCAGTTCCATACTAGTTTTTCAAACCCTCACAGGACATATTCTCTAGTATAAAAATGCTGCAAATAAACAGTTTACTTTATCATTGTCCCACTGTCCTTTCTTGGAGAGAAATTTAACAAACAAAAGGATTGGGTTTAAACCAAAAAAAAAAAACCAACTTTCTCCATAAACACAAACAGTTAATTTTAAAAGGAGTTATGCGTGTAAATGTAACGTACTATTGTAGCAATTTTCAAAAGCCATTTACTCATGTAAAGAGTACTTATATAGGTAAATCCTATGGACAATTCAATGTCATATATTTTAGCTATTTTGAAATACCCACTTACATGTGTAAAGTGCATTTTATGCGTAAAACCCAGTTTTACGCATGTAAATACTTTTAAAATTACCCCCATAATAAGGGGAAACCTACATGGGAATGAATACATTTTTCACAGGTTATTCAGGGAGATCAGTGGGGGAAAAAATGTTTGCAGTGTTAAAGAACCCTATATGATCTCAAGACATAGTCCTGGGGGAATTCTGCGCTACTGCGAAGATGAAGGCCCCGGTGCGCCATTCATGGCGAAGATGAAGATCTCCTGTATATGCGGGATGCGCTCCGCTCACACCGAAGATGAAGGCCCCGGTGCCCTGTTTGCGGTGAAGATGAAGGCCCCCATGTGCCACGAACGGAGTGTGGTCTGCTTGCGGCAAAGATGAAGGCCCCAGTGAGACTGAATGAGTGTGTGAGAGGAGAGGGAGAGGGGTGTGAGAAAGGGGGGGGGGGGATATGAGAGAGGGGAGGGGAGAGGGTGTGGGGGAGGGGAGGAGAGGAGAGGGGAGGAGGGAAGGAGGTGTGAGGGGGGGGAGGGGTTGTGGGGGTGGGTGAGAGAGAGAGAGCAGGGGGTGAGCAGGAGGGTGTGAGAGAGCATGGGAGGTGAGAGAATGGAGGGGGGGGGGGTAATGCTTGAGTGTGGGTGCCAGAGAGAGGGAGCCTATATGAGGAGATTGTGAAGGAGTGTGTATGTGTGTGAGAGATTGGGAGCTCGTGTGTATGAAATAGGGATCGTGTGTATGTGAGGGTGCTAGCCTGTGTGAAGGGATTGTATATGTGTGAGACAGAGCCTGTGTGAAGGGGTGCATGAGAGAGAGACATAGGTAGCCTGAGTGAGGATGTATGTGTGAGAGAGAAAGGGAGCTTGTGTGATTGTGTATCCAAGAGAGAGGTACCCTGTATGAGGGGATGTGTGTATGCGAGAGAGTGAGGGAGCCTGTATGAAAGTGTGTGTATATGTGTGCTTGAGAGAGGGAGCATGTGTGTGAGAGAGGGAGGGAGGGACAGAGGGAGCCTGTGTGAGGGGCAGTACTGAGAACGGGGTCAAACTCTGGGACTGGCGATAGAGTGGAAGAGATTGAGGCTAGAGATGGAGGGGAGAGATACTGGCAGGTGGAGGAGTTGGGGCCTGAGAGGGTAAAGTGGCCAGTGGATTAGGGAGAGCGATTGGAAGGGACACTCTTAGTGAATTTCTAGGGAAATTCTGCTCAAAATATTTAAAATTCTGCATCTCCAAGTAGTGAATTTTTTCTGTATTAATTTAAAATGTAATTACTTAAAGACTGTCATATAAATTGTGTTATTTTGACCAATATAAAGTTTGCAGAATTTTACAGAATTTTAAGTTTTGAATTTTACATTTTTTTGCATAGAATTCCCCCAGGAGTACAGTGACATATCTGGGTCAGGGTGATTGGGGGCACCTGCTCCAGTCACAAACCAAGAGAGGACACAGAACTCCGATTATCCGACTGATATTTCAGAACTAAATCTAATAAGGTTATTTAGGGCCGGATTTTAAAAGGGGTACACGCATAAGTTATGCGCGTAACCCTCTTAAAAGGCCCCTGCGCCCGCCAAGCCTATTTTGCATAGGCTCGGCGGCGCGCGCAAGCCCAAGGACGTGTGTGTAAGTCCCGGAGCTTTGCAAAGGGGGCGTGTCGTGGGCGTGTCGGGTGGGCGGCGCGAATTTCAGGGCGGGGCGGGAAGCGTGCCGGGGCGTGACGTCGGCCCAGGGGCGAGGTCGAGCACTGCGGACCAGCCTCCGGGTCAGGTGATGGCGCGCCAGCAGCCCGCTGGCGTGCGCTGATCTGCCGACAATGGTAGGGGGGGTTTAGATAGGGCTGGGGGGGGGGGGGGTTAGGTAGGGGAAGGGAGGGGAAGGTATGGGGAGGTGGAAGGAAAGTTCCCTCCGAGGCCACTCCAATTTCAGAGCGGCCTCGGAGGGAACAGGCAGTGTGCGCCGGGCTCGGCACTCGCAGGTTGCACAAATGTGCACCCCCTTGTGCGCGCCGACCCCGGATTTTATAAGATACACATGGCTATGCGTGTATCTTATAAAATCCAGCGTATTTTTGTTCACGTGTGGTGCGCGAACAAAAGTACGCGCACATGCTGTTTTTGAAAATGTACCCCTTAGTGTGCTACGTTTTTCATATTTACTCCAATGATTAATATCAATATAAAACTATAGAACTCTCATGTGAACCTCCATGAACAATGGCAGTATGCAGACATGTTGGAATGAAAGGGTCAGTTCATGAAATTTGCCCCATGTAAAAATATTTTGATAGAAGAGAATAGAACAGATTTTTCTTGCAGCTCTATTACTCTTTATAGGAAAAATAAGTAAACTTTTCTTTCTTTCTATAGTAAAAATATTTGTTTTTATGCCTTTGATGTTTTGAAAACTGTATGAACTTCCCCTTGTCGCTAATCAAATTTAGAAATTACGGGGTAGGTATTCAAAGCTGGCAGTGTGTGTAACTTAACTGATTAGAACTTATCCGGCTAAGTTACGATGTATATTCAGTAGGGATGTGCATTCGTCCTGGTTCGGCCTCCCCGAAAAACGAAGTGGATTTTCCCGAAATTAATTTTTCTTGGTTAGTGTGCGCTAACCCTGAAAATCGAGGCGGCCGAAAAATAATCAGCCCGAACCACGGGAAAATGAAATTTCCTGCGGCGGGCCAATAACGAAGGCTGAACTGATAGGTTTGGCTGAATCACATCCCTTATATTCAGCGGCACAGTGAAGCAACTGAATATACGCATATGTGTGCAAACTTCACTGGATAAGTTCTCCCCTTTGTGCACCCCTTCGTGCAATCCTTGGTGCCTCATTTAATATTCTTTTGTTGGTACTTTTTCTGTTATCTAACCCTTTCTTCCAAGTTATTTACCCTTTTGGCTTGTTAACAAGTTTAGTTTTAATTGTTCATTGTATCAGACTATGGAATTATTTTTCCTGCTGTTTTTGTTTTATGTAAACCGGTATGATTTACATTTAATGTAAGAATGTGTTGCGATCCCCCCTGCTGCTGCGCTGCAGGAGGTCTCTTACCTTCCTCCAGAGGCCGCTCTGAAGCCAGGGCCTCGCCTGCGCATCATCCAGGACTTGCTCCAGGGCCTGAGAGGCCTAGCTGCTCCTGAGGCATGCCGGTGGCTTGCAGCCTCAGTGTTTGGACTTCCTGTTGGGCGACGCCCTTCCCTAGGGGCTGGCCCGCAGCTCTCTACCCTAGTTATAGGACCAGCGGTGGGGGGTCCTGGCAAGCTCCTCCCAGGGAGTTGCCCTCTACCTCCAGTATTTAAGGACTTTCTGTTCACTGTGTCCTTGCCTTCGGATTGGGTTACACAGTTGCCTGTGGCCTCTCCCGATCCAGGTCCTCCATGACTCCGACTCCTGCTTGTCGTCAGCATGCCTTGACTCCGGTCCGTGACTCTGACTCCTGCTTGTCTTCAGCCTGCCTTGACTCCGGTCCGTGACTCCGACTCCTGCTTGTCTTCAGCCTGCCTTGACTCCAGTCCGTGACTCCGACTCCTGCTTGTCTTCGGCCTTCGGATTGAGTTACACAGTTGCCTGTGGCCTCTCCCGATCCAGGTCCTCTGTGACTACGACTCCTGCTTGTCGTCAGCCTGCCTTGACTCCAGTCCGTGACTCCGACTCCTGCTTGTCTTCAGCCTGCCTTGACTCCGGTCCGTGACTCTGACTCCTGCTTGTCTTCAGCCTGCCTTGACTCCGGTCCGTGACTCCGACTCCTGCTTGTCTTCGGCCTTGATCAGGCCTTACAGTTGGCTGTAACTGTGCTGATCCAGGTCTTCCATGGTTCCTTGTCCAGTGTCTTTGCCTGATGTCTGCTCCTGTTTCTGCCAGCCGAAAGGGCTTCGGATGTGAGTATCCCAGCATCGGAGTTCCTGTTCGCCTGGGTCTTCCCCGCGCCCTCCTTCTCAGCGTGGTCCGCGACCAGCCTTCCTAGGCTGTGTAGGGCGCGTCTGGGACAGGGTGGTCCGCGACTCAGTCCCACGGGTGGGCTGAGTAGGGCGCCCTGATGGACAGTGCAATGTTCCCGTCCAGCCTTGTCTTCAGTGTCTGCTTCAGCCCTTGTCCGGATGTCTACCTGTCTCTGCCTTGACCTGGTTCCTGAGCCTTCTGTCCTGTTGGGCCCTGGAGTGGCCAACAGGAGGGATTCGTCCCACGGGCTCTTGAGCTTCTGCCAGCCGAGGGGGCTTCGGATGTGAGTATCCCAGCATCGGAGATCCTGCTCGCCTGGACCTTCCCTGTGTCTCGCTTCAGCCCTTGCCCTGATGTCTCCGTCTTGCTTCAGCCTGCTTCTGCCCCGTCTGATGTCTTCAGTTTAAGGACTCTGTCTGCCCTCGCCTCTGTCCGGCCTGCTGCCCATTGCCGTTCCCTGCGGCGGGTCCGAAAGGGCCGGGAACAGTCGGAGGACCGTTCATTAGTCAACTTCCCCGTGTTGGCTACCATGGGCATGCAGGTCCGGCTGAGGGTCGGACTCCCTGCTTCAGTTCCTGCCTGCCTGGCTCACCATGCCTGCTCAGCTCACCTCCCACGGTGTGGCCTTGGGCTCCTCCTGGGGTCCTGCCGTGGCCCAAGGGCTCACCACCCGCCCGAGACGACCGCGCCCGCGCGCGCTCGTAACAGAATGTCGGTATATAAAAATTAAAAATAAAATAAATACATAAATAAGTCTACCCGGCTAACTTTAGACCTACTCTATGGGGCATCTAAACTTACACATGTACTAATGCAGCTAACTTCAAATATCAATAGTTGGACATACAAGTTAGATGGCTAATTCGCTTCGCCCTTGATCTGCCCAGTACACGCCTACTTTTTGTACGTGTAACTTTTAACCATACAAGGGGCTTATTAGGCTAAGCAGTGACTGCAGAACATAGGCGCATATGTTAGCTAGATAAGTCCCGCTTATCTAGCTAAATAGCACTGAACGCACTTTGAATATCGGGAAATGTTTCCTAATACCCCTGCCCTATCCCATACCATAGACTGTATCTCAGAAAGGATAGAGACAGGACAGAGGTAGTCCAGAGAAGGTTGACCAAAATGGTGTGAGGTCAGCACACGAAGGATCTGAATATGTTTACCCTGGAAGAGAGGAGGTTCAGGGAGATATGATACAGACTTTCAGATTCCTGAAAGGTTTTAATGATGCACAAACTTTGAACCTTTTCCATTGGAAAGCAGACAGTAGAACCAGGGGTCATGAAATGAAATTCCAGAGGGAGGACTAAGAACCAACATCAGGAAATATTTCTTCATGGAGAAGGTAGTGAATGCCTAGAATGCCCTTCAGGAGGAGGTGGTGAGGACAAAAACAGTAAATGAATTCAAAAAGGCTTGAGATAAACACTGTGTATCCCTAAAGGCTAGAGCATGTAAATGAAGTAAAGGGTGCATCAAGTAGCAATTACTTACCTTAACCAATTAGCTTTCATGATTTTGATGCCATTGCAACATCGCTCTCCACTTCAGCAGTGGGGTGAAAGAGGAATTGGATTCAGATGACAGCCAAAACTGGGCCCTAACTTTTATGGTTAGGGATATTGATATGCAGACATTAGGGAATAAGTGCAGGACCGTTTCTATGGCCAAGTCCAAAAGCATACTACTTTGCTAGTAGTATTGCTATCCTTAACATAAGACTTGGGGTAAACTACACAGAGCAGCAGTTACTATCCTTATGCAAGGAGTGGCAGTCACTACCATAAGAAACTTGCTGGGCAGACTTGGTGGACCATTTGGACTTTTTCTGCCATCATTACTATGTTAGTATGTATGGGTGGAGAGGCCTGAGAGCAGAGCAGAGCAGACATTGACTCAATGTTACTTCGGCTCATTAGCATTCGGTGGCAGCTGCTTGCCTTCCAGAGATCAGGCCTTGGAAATGGCTCCAATTGGAAAATAAAGTTTTGCGAGGATGAGGGAGGTGGACGAGAAGGAATATTAATTATAGAAATGTTGCTGGCTGGCATGGGGAAGAAGAAAGAGGGATTTTTGTTAATACGAACCCATGGCTAGATGGGTGAGAGGGGGAAAAAGAGATGGAGGGATCTTTTTTTCTTGTTTAAAATGCCCAATTGCTGGATGGCCGTATTTCTTTTTGAATTGTCAATAGTGACTGGCTGGGAAGAAGAGAAAGGGAAGGATTTGTTTCCTTTTGTGCACACAATATTGTTGATAGGCTGAGAGAGAGGAGGGGGTGGCTCTTTTTAAAATATAACAGCAACTTGTATTTAGAAAACAATTCTCTTAATTTGGCTAGCTACTTTCTTAAAATGACATGGACACGTTGCAGGGTTGACCCGTTAGATTAAAGGGCAGGTGGAAGAGGGAGCCTATACCCACCCCCCTGCTCTTTAATCTTCAGAGGACCCCTTTCCTCATCCCCCCCTATCCCCTTCCAGCTCATCAGCACTGCAAATGGTCCACTTAATTTAAGGAAGATAGCTAGTTGATCCCTGGCATAGACAAAGTTGAGAAACACTGATCTAGTGGTAACATCTTCTAGTATCAACTGTCCTATATTACATTCAGGTGAGTGACTGTGAAAGGAAACTCTCTGTATGAATGATGGATTTTCTTTGGTGATCTGGGTTCAAATGTTTATGTCCCAGATTTAATGAGTTTGCTGTTCTCAACTAAGTCCTTTATCCATGTGATAAATTCATCAATTAGCTGCAGTTGGCCAGGACCACTTCAGGAAGACACTCCTGAACTAGAATAAAAAAGATGATGTACAGAATGAGGGAGTTTGCAGATTGCCAAAAAAGAAGTTTACTCTTGCTGCTTCTATTAGTCCTGAGGCTAATGTTATGAGTCATCCAGTTAAGTCCTCCAGATTGCTGGCTAAATATGAACATCTGACAATAATATCAAGGCAGAACATATATTAAAATATATTGAAAATACCCTCTGCATAGAACTGTCTTATATAACTGAGTTTCACATCACGGTCACATAAAATTGAATTTCAGTAACTCAAATCTTTAACATTCTGGTCCCCGGGTGGAAAAGCCATGGTTACAGCCAAAAATAAATGCACTTCACACAAACAAGTAGCTGCTTCTAATTCCCCCCCCTTTTTTTTTTTTTAGCTAGAACTAGCATCAAGTGCTCATGCTCATAAAAAGCATATCCCATTCAAAGTTAATTGCTTTCAACGGTACTTCTTACTCCTTTTCCCCTGCTCCTCTGCTTCAGAGGGCAGATTGTCCTTGAACCAAAACAGCACATGCAAATTGGCCTCCTATCCAGGAGGTTATCTCTACCATTATGGAATCCTTTTACCACCATTGAAAGACTGGAATAGTCTCATCCGTCCATAAGAACGTGACCACATGGGGATTATTCACTGGTCCTGTGCCAAGATGAGTTCGGATATTACTGAGCTCCATCCACCAACAAGATTTAGCATCTCCAGCATTTCCAGCCATGCTCCTCTCCTCCTGACTGGCAGGAAGATCTCTCTAGCTTTCTCAGCACACCCCAGCTTACATTTCCTCTAGAAGTCCTCATGAATTTTTTTACGCTAGCATATCTCACATGCACGTAAACTAGAGGCATGCATAGGACTGTATCACTATCCGCCCTGCTTTGTTATGGAACCCTGCCCGCGGGTCGTCCCCCCACGAGCAGGCACTCACCCCATGTTGCCTTTTTCTTCGCGGCGTGATGCCGCTGATGTTGCCCCCCCCCCCCCCCGTGTGGCCGGTGCTGCGGACTTTGTTGCTCTTCGCGGCCTGGAGGCCGCCCATGTCACCTGTCTTCACCGCGGCCACAGCCGCGGACATTTACCTTCTTTGCAGCACGGAGCCACCGCCGCTGTCACCGTCCTCCTCCGGGGCTGCAGGCCGCATCCCCGGGCTCGATTTGCGGCTGGAGTTGCCCCCGGGGCCTCCTGCAGCGGCTGGAGCCTCCGTGGTCTTTGGGCCTGTGTCCAGGGCCAGCCCTGTTGCTTCGTGGGGACATTGACGCTGTGCAGGCCGCTGTCCATGGTCCTGCACAGCCAGCTTCCTGCCCCTTAGGTGCCAGCACGCGTCTCTCTGCTGAATTTAAAGGGCCAGACACAGGAAGTGTGCTGGCCCCACCTATGATTGAACTTCCTGCCTAGCCCTATAAAAGGGCTGTCTTCACAGTACGTCTGCCTTGCATTGGAGTTGCTTCACTCTGGAGGCTCCTGCCTGCTAGAGCTCCATCAGAGCTCCGTCAGGTCTTCTTCGTGGAGCTCCTCTTCGTTTCGTCTTCATCTCAAGTTAAGTCAAGTCAAGTCTTCATGCCTGAGGTCCTCGTCCAGGTGTCCTGGTGTCTCGTCTTGATCCTCCGCTTCCTGATGTCCCAGGTTCCTTGGTGTCCTACCCTTCTTGGTGTTTGCTTCAGCACTCCTGAGCCTTCTGAAACCTGTCAGACCCGACTCCCTCGGATGACATCTTTCCCGAGTGTGGAGTGGCCTGCAGGTAGACCGTGTCCTGTGCTCCTGAGCCGTCATGTTCTCCCAGCCTTTGTGGTGCTTCGGGCGACATCTGGCTCCGTCATCGGAGTCCCACCTCAACTGGATTCTTCCCTGCGCTTGTCCCATTCTCAGCGTGGTCCGTGACCAGCCTCCTCGGGCTGTGTAGGGCGCGCAGTGGGACAGGGTGGTCCGCGACCAGTCCCGCGGGTGGACTGTGTAGGGCGCCCTGAGAGATAGTGCCAATGTCCTTCCGCCCAGCTTCTCGTCTCGTCTGGACTTCGTCAAGTTCCTCGTCTCGTCCTGGATGCTGTCGCATCGACCCTGGTCCGGGATGCTGTCGCATCGACCCTGGTCCGGGATGCTGTCGCATCGACCATTGGTCCGTGATGTCTTCGCATCAGCCTTGGTGTCATGTCCTCAACTACCTTGGTGTCATGTCTTGTTCCAGCCCTCGTCTCTGATGCCATCTGCATCAGCCTTGGTGTTATGTCTTCGTCTGCGATGCTGTAGCATCGACCTTGGTGTCATGTCTTCATGTCAAGGCCCGTCTGCCCTAATCCTCAGACCAGGCCTGCTGCTCCATGCCGATCCAAGCGGCAGGTCTGAAAGGGCTCAGAATGGTCGGAGGACCATTCACATTCCAACATCATCCTGTTGTTGGCCTTGGGAGTTTGCTGGCCTGGCGGAGGATAAGACCGTCTGCCATAGTGGAACACGTCGTCAACCCTCGGTTCGGTCCTGGATCCGTCTGGGGTCGGGCTGAGGCCCAAGGGCACATTAAAACACCCCATTATCTAACAGCTTTATGGAATGCCTTCGCATTTCATAAGGCAAACAGGCCTTACATTTAGTTGGCTAGAGACACTTCATTTTCTCCAACTGCAGGAAGCTCAAACCCCCAGGGTGTTACCAAAAAGTTCTCCTGTAAGATTTGCAGTGCATCGTTCACAGGCCGAGCGGAAATGGACACCCACAAGAGAGCGCATATTGGGCCAAATTCATTCAAGTGTCCAGACTGTACTTTCCAGGCTATGTCTTGGCCAGAGGTCAGGGTAGGTATGACTAGCTAACTAGGAGGAGGACGAGGAGGAGGGCAATGCAGACTTGTTATTGGGACATTGATTCTTGGAGGAAGGTAATGCAGCTCTGTGTATGGGACATCGGTGCAGGGGGAGAAGGTAATGCTGCCCTGAGAATGGTCACTGACTCTTGGAGTGGGTTGGGGAGGGTATTGCAGTCCTATGTATGGGAAACTGACTTTTGGTGGGGTGGGGGGAGTGGGGAAAGTAATGAAGCCCTGGATAGGAAATGACCTGGTTTGACCTCTGTTGGAAACAGGATGCTGGGCTTGATGGACCCTTCGTCTGACCCAGCATGGCAATTTCTTATGTTCTTATGTTAGTGCTTTTACAAACACATTTTAAGTAACAAAGTGAACTATCATATGTCACTTGGGGATGTATTTAAATCTAGGTTCAAATGAATTGTGGAAAAAAAATCAGAATAGCAACCTTTCATCCTCAGTACAAAAGAAAAATGCACAGCAAGTACTGTATGAGGTCAGGCTTTATGGCCCTGAAAAGGCAACACTGGGACTGTGCTTACTAAAGAACACCTGCAGATAAGAATATTGGCAATTTAATTTCTTTCAAAGAGGATCCCAGCAAATGGCTGTCAGGTGCTGCGCCCTTTCTCCTCCCACCTCTCAATTGCCTTTTGCCTTCTGACATTAGTTGGGTGTCAGTTGTATTACATTATTACTTTGCAACATAATAGACATCTTCATATCTTACTGGTTGACAGGTTTTCTATCATTTTAATGAACAAAGTTCTCCTAATAGCTCTCCCTCATTCTAACTTGCCCCTACAAGAACCCTGTGACTGTCCTTGAGAGTCTTGAGGAACAAAAATACAAATATGCCTAGAAGGTGTTACACCTTGGGGAAATTAAAGAAATGTGCAGATGAATTCCACTTGTCAGGAAGTGATAGAAGGGTAAAGAAAGACTATGTACCATGTCATGCAGAGTAATAAATTCATCTGTGAAAAGGTGACTGTTAGCTTTTCAAATAAAACTTGAATGTTGCTTTTATATCAGTGATAGAATGTACTGTCAGGTTGGAGGCCCTTGCAAGTACAAGCCACACTTGGTTTAGAAATAAAGGCTTCAACAGATACACAGCAATGTTCTAGTTTATATTCTACAATGTAAGTGTACTTATTTCTCGGTTCAAGACCATAGGAATATACCTTAAAATAGTAAACAAAATTAAGAGGAAATAGAGACTGATCTGGGTACTCAAAGGAAGTGGCTGAAAAAATAAAGGCAAAAAGAACAATGTTCAAGAACAATAAAGGATCCCAAAAAGAGGAACAGAGGGGAGAATACCTGGTGAAACTGAGAGAGATGATGAAAGAAACCAGGAAAGCAAAAGGTCAAGTGGAAGAAAGGATTGCCAAAGAGGTAAAGCAAGGTGACAAAACATTTTTCAGATATATCAGAGAAAGAAGGAAGGTCTGAAGTGGTATAGTGATATTGAAAGGTGACAAGGAACAATGTGTGGAGAGAGATGAAGAAATGGCAGAAATAATAAATAAATACTTCAGTTCAATGTTCATTAAAGAAGACCCTGGAGAAGGATCTTACTGGTAGACAGATGGGGATAGAAGAGCTAGGTAAACTGAAAGTGGACAAGGCCATGGAGTCAGATGAGGTACATCCCAGGATATTGAAGGAGCTCAGAGATGTGCTGTGATGTGGAAATCCAAAAGAGCTGTAAGTGATGGGGGGGGGGGGGGGGGGGTGAAAGACTGATGAGCACAGATTAAAGAGAGATCTTGGGGTATTAGTGTCTGGGGATCTGAAGATGGCAAAGCAATGTGACAAGGTTATAGCAAAAGCCAGAAGAATGCTGGGCTGCCTAAAGAGAGGAATAACCAGTAAGAAAAAGTAGGTGATAATGCCTTGTTCTGGTCCTTGTAAGGCCTCACCTGGAGTATTATGTTCAGTTCTAGAGCCTTTATCTCAAAAGGATAGAGACAGAGAAGGGCAACCAAAATGATAAAAGGATGGAACAGCTCCCCTATGATGAAAGGCAGAAGAGGTTAGGGCTTTTCAGCTTGGAGAAGAGATGGCTGAGGGGGAATATGATAGAGGTCTTTAAGATCATGAGAGGTCTTGAATGAGTAGATGTGACTCATTTATTTAAGAATAAAAATACAATTGTTACAGCAAAACTCTCGACCAGGTATCTAACTTATTCTTGCACTTTTTGTGAACGCTGATATATTTTGAGTGCAAGTGGTGCTCCAGTGAGTTTTTGGATGCTTCACTTTCAAAACAGATGCCAGCAGGAAGAGAGAACCATATAGTAGCATGTTTTAATGATGTGCCAGCAGGGTTCCTGTACTCTGCCAGAAGAAAGATCTACACAGCCAAATGGTCCCTATCACCCACCAGCAGGTGGATGATTTTATCATGCAGTGCAGTAATTAAGTTGCTGACATGAGGAAGAAGACTGAGGGGAGGTGTGAGTGAGAGGGGGAGGGAAGTCTCTGCTGGGGAATAGCCCCTCCATCAAACTTAATGAGAATTTGTTTCCTCCTCCTTCCTTGAAGTAGACTGGGGATGGACAGGAAGCAAGAGCTGTCCATATGCTAACCACCCAGTCACTGAACTAAATGTACCAGTTCCCCAGGCGCCACAATGGCATAAAATTCCCCCGTAGTCACTAAAGCTCGGTCTTACAAGCAAACTAGTTCTTTTAGTGCTTATACACATAGGATCACCCAGAAGCACGCACACCTGAAGCTACAAAGGTAACACACATACATACATAAGACAGGTAGTCTAATGGCATGAGTTAGCAAACTCCCTCCATTGTGATTATTTTTGAATAGTTGGTGCAGGTTCCAAAATTAATGTGTTTTCTCTCTCAAAGTCAACCCCACCAAGTTGTGGCATCAGGTATGGAAACATAGAATAGAAGAAAAGCTAACCATTAGGGATGTGAATCGTTTATCTGACGATTGAAAATATCGGACGATATTTTCAATCTCGTCAGATATCGGGGGGTCCCCGATAGCGATAGGAAACCCCACGATTAATTTTGTGGGTTCTCTTATTGTTATGGGGGGGGGGAACGGGAAGAAAGGGCACTTACAAAAACACAGCCCAACCCTTTAAAATTAGTTCTTTAGTATCCCCCCACCCTCTGGACCCCTCCAACCCCCCAAAAAATTTTTTAAGTACCTGGTGGTCCAGTGGGGGTCCCGGGAGCGATGGTCCTTTGCCCTTAGTATGTGACAGGGTATCCGTGCCATTGTCCAGCCCCTGTCACATGGGTGGAGCAATGGACGGCCGGCGCCAGTGCTCCTACCATGTAACAGGAGCCGGCCAATGGCACGGATACCCTGTCATATGCTAAGGGCAAAGGGCCATCGGCGCCATTTTGTTTACTGGCAGCTGACGGCCCGAGAGTGGGAGAACGCTCCCGGGACCCCCACTGGACCACCAGGTACTTAAGTGGAGGGGTGAGAGGAGAGAGATCCGGTGCTTAGCAATAGATCTGGCTAATTTAGCTGGATAAGTGTCAATATTCAGCCTTATCTGGCTAAGTTAGCCATTTAAGTTAGACTTGCTGTCTTAAGTTGGCCAGAAAAACTTATCCAACTAGCTAGTAGATAGCCAAGTATATTCAGCGATAAGGCTGTGTGGCTGAATAACCAACCAACAGGGGCATTTATCAAAATGTGTTAGGGCCCTAACGCGGGCAATAACGTCATAAACGCAGGTGATAAATACCGCATTGCAAAATGCATATGCAAATTTAAAATTAGTATTCGAGTGGGAGGAGTTTGGGCAGAGTAATTGGAAATGAGGGTTGGTTAACTTGGTGTGTAATAAAGTATCACAGGTTTTAACACCAAAAATAACTAAACCTTTTTTAGGCCTCGCGTTAGCTGTGCATTACTGACCGAAACAGTATTTATCGCAAATGCCAGGGGGGGAGGGTGAGAGAGAGAGAGCCTTTGTGGAGGGTCACTTATAATTAAACTTTTTAATACCACTGTAAGAGGGGTGGGGTGGGTTTTGGGGGACAGTTTTGCATGCACAGACATACGTACGAACAGCACCACCAAATGAAACAAACTTTATTCGTTTGTCTCATTTTAAACGAATGCATCAGGCCTAGGTCTAGGCTCGAAGCTAGGACCTTGCCTATGGCATAGGCCAAGGCCCAAAGCAGGGGTCTGTGGCCTAGACCCGAGCATGATGCTGGGATCTCAGCAGAGGCATGGGCCGACAACGGAGCCTCGGCTGAGATGCCAGAAAATTAAAAAAAAAAAACAACTTACCTGGTCCATTGGGTAATCCGATGAAGGTCGCATCCCAATGCTGGGGCTTTAGCCTAGGCCAGGGCCCAGACCCAGACCCGACACCACAACCCAACCTGGAGGCCGGCTCAGGCTCCGGCCTAGGCTGAGTCCCAGCCTTCAGGATCCAGCCTCTGGGTTGAGTCATAGTGTTTGGCCTGGGTCTGTGCTGAGGTCCTGGCATCGAGACCCGGCCTTTGGGTCGGGTCACAGCTTTGAGCCTGTGTCCAAACCCTGCCTAGACCGAGGCCCTGGTGTCAATACCCGGCCTCCAGGTTGGGTCACGTTGTTGGGCCCAGGCCATGGTCCTGGAGTCGAGACCTGACCTCTGGGCTATGGCATTGGGCCTGCATCTGGGCTCTGGCGTAGGTGAACTACCACAGACTCGGCCTACATAAGTCTGAGGCTTCGGCATAGTCCTAGCCAGGGGATCCCCACTGAACTGTGTAAGTGAGGGCCGGGGGATCCTGGCCCTGGCAGTTTTCCACGAGGGTGAGAAGGAGATCTGGTTTTCATTTTTTTGTCCGTTTTTGGTGTGTGTGTGTGTGGGGTTATTGTTTGATTTGTTTTTTTTCACACAAATGAAACAAATCAAGCAATCCATGAACCGAAATTTGGGGAAAAAAATACTCCCCAAAATGAACAGAAAACAAAAATGAACTTTTTTCCCTGTACATCCCTACCTAATCCCTAATAAGTGTCCCAAAATGTTTAACTTCTAACAATGGCGTATACAGTCTGTATGAGGAGCTTTCCTTTGGGGATACCAAAGTCCATACATATAATAACAGGATGATGATCAGAGAGGGAGCAGGCTAAGATACCACTTTTACTAATCAAAAGGACCAAACTGGGGGTGCGCATAATATCGTCCAGCCTGTAATACATTCTGAGGCCGATATTTAGTGCCACTTAACCAAATAATTAGCGCCATCTGGCTAAGTGGCAGTCACTGAATATCTAGCTGTGTTCTGCGGCCACCACATAGCCAGATAAGTATTTATATGGTTAAGTAGATAGGGGCATGCATTGCGCAGATCAGGGTGAGGCTACCTATCTGGTTATCCTACTTATCTGGTTTTCCTAACCAGATAAGTGCCGATATTTGGATTTATCAGGTTAACCACAGAAGTTAGACTTGCCATTGAGGAGGTCTAACTTACCTGGATTTAACGTATCCGGCTAAGTAGCAATATGTGCATGAATATTCAGGAGCATGTTGAATATTCCGTTCAAGTTAGCCAGATAAGCCCTATCTAGCTAATTTAAATAAATGTTTAGTTTTGAATATTGTGCCTTGGTGATTAATATATGTAGTCCCTGCTAAAATGATTCTGAATCCTCCTGATATCTGCAGAGTGAAAAGTGTCTACTAAATCTGTTAACACTGAGCCTATCCCTCTTCCACCCTGAGGTGATGAGATTTTCTCAAGAAGTGGGTCTGAGCAAACATTTTAGTCCCCACCTATACACAAATTAACCATCTTAGATTGCACCACTTTATCAGTGAGAGAGCTGTAGAACTCCCTGTAATTGACATGAAACCCATACATTCTGGCCAGAGCAAACTGCACTGAGTACAAAGTACAGTCCAATATAACATATCTTTCTTCATTGTCAACAATGGATCTATGAACACTGAGAAGTAAAGATTTAGCAATCAGTATGTAAACACTCCTACTTCTTGGAGTTATATGACAAGTAAAATATTTGCCCCACCCAACCTGATTTAAGTTTCTCATGCTCACCTTTAGTTTCCTGTAACATAAGCATCTAAGCTCCTTGCCTCCGAGCAAATTGCAAGATAAGTTTTCGTTTTATGGAAGTGGAAATACCCCTAATATTAAGAGATATACAGTTTACTAACCAGCTCATAAAGCCCCCAGCATAAGGTACAGACCAAATATGCATGACCAAGAAATAAATTCTCTCAGGAACTGACCATGCTGCGATCATGTATGCAGTTAAGTGTATATCATATTACATATTGCCATATACACCATTTTAGTAAACAAATTGTACCTGCAAACAAAATAGTACCAACAAAACTTGTCCAACAGTACATTATTATAATAGGCCTCAACCTGAACTTGGGCTTACTATTCAAACATAAACACCCTTAAACGCCCTAACCCCTTCCCAAATCACAACTATCAGAACCCCCCCCCCCCAACTTATCACCCCCAGACTCTCCCTCTTGACCCTACAACCTTCAGGTGGGTCATTAGTTAGGACGTAGAGAATGGGTCACTCAATAGAGATATGCCCAAAATATCTACCCAACCAACCTATCCAACCCATACCCACCATCCCACTTAAAGCAAAAAGAAACTGAAATCAGTCCAGTCCAATGTAAAAGCATAAGAAAAACAATTGAGAAAACTGTGACATAGAATTAAAATAAGCAAAGAAATGCCAGATAAACAAACAGCATTGCAGCACCCAAAATGCCAGTCACTACTACACACCAGATACCATAAATTTTTATTTTTTATTTTATTTAAAGATTTTATATACCGACAACCATTTGCACATCGTATCGGTTTACAGATAACTTAGAAATGCCAGCAAAATCTGAAAAAAATAGCAAATGTAAATGTAACACCAATATTTAAAAAGGGTTCCAGGGGCGATCCGGGAAACTACAGACCGGTTAGCCTGACTTCAGTGCCAGGAAAAATAGTGGAAAGTGTTCTAAACATCAAAATTATAGAACATACAGAAAGACATGGTTTAATGGAACAAAGTCAGCGTGGCTTTACCCAGGGCAAGCATTGCCTCACAAATCTGCTTCACTCTTTTGAAGGAGTTAATAAACATGTGGATAAAGGTGAACCGGAAGATATAGTATACTTGGATTTTCAGAAGGCGTTTGACAAAGTTCCTCATGAGAGGCTTCTAGGAAAAGTAAAAAGTCATGGGATAGGTGGTGATGTCCTTTCGTGGATTGCAAACTGGCTAAAAGACAGGAAACAGAGAGTAGGATTAAATGGGCAGTTTTCTCAGTGGGAGTGGACAGTGGAGTGCCTAAGGGATCTGTATTGGGACCCTTACTTTTCAATATATTTATAAATGATCTGGAAAGAAATACGACGAGTGAGATAATCAAATTTGCAGATGACACAAAATTGTTCAGAGTAGTTAAATCACAAGCAGATTGTGATAAATTGCAGAAAGACCTTGTGAGACTGGAAAATTGGGCATCCAAATGGCAGATTAAATTTAATGTGGATAAGTGCAAGGTGATGCATATAGGGAAAAATAACCCATGCTATAATTACACAATGTTGGGTTCCATATTAGGTGCTACAACCCAAGAAAGAGATCTAGGTGTCATAGTGGATAACACATTGAACTCGTCGGTACAGTGTGCTGCGGCAGTCAAAAAAGCAAACAGAATGTTGGGAATTATTAGAAAGGGAATAGTGAATAAAATGGAAAATGTCATAATGCCTCTGTATCGCTCCATGGTGAGACCGCACCTTGAATACTGTGTACAATTCTGGTCGCCGCATCTCAAAAAAGATATAATTGCGATGGAGAAGGTACAGAGAAGGGCTACCAAAATGATAAGGGGAATGGAACAGCTCCCCTATGAGGAAAGACTAAAGAGGTTAGGACTTTTCAGCTTGGAGAAGAGACGACTGAGGGGGGGATATGATAGAGGTGTTTAAAATCATGAGAGGTCTAGAACGGGTAGATGTGAATCGGTTATTTACTCTTTCAGATAGTAGAAAGACTAGGGGGCACTCCATGAAGTTAGCATTTATTTTATGTATTTATTTATATTCTTTTTTATACCAAAGTATAGCTGTGTGCCTTCACCCCGGTTTACAGAGTAACAACATTATACAATGAACATGTTATAAGAAATAACGCAGTACAGAACACAGAACTATAACATCTCGGCAAAAAGCAGAGTATAACATGTTATCAGGAGACAATTTAAGACTTGGTTATAAGATACTTATTAAAGGAACTTTAGGGTTCAAGAAGAAAAATTGATATTAATCATAACAGTCTGTGAATGATTGTCTAAACAACCATGTTTTTAATTCTTTTTTGAAGGTTTTGGAATCTCTGATAGAACTTAGGTATCCTGGGATGGAGTTCCATTCTGTCGGTCCAGCTATCGAGAAGGCTCTATGTCTTGTAGCAGATAGTTTCGCAGATGACAGTGGGGGAATGATTAGTTGTAATTTGTCAGAAGACCTTGAAGAGCGGGGTGATTTGTGAATTGCAATCATGTTATCCAGAGAGGAATTGTTGTCCTTGTAAATTTCGTTATGTAGAATGGTTAAGGACTTGTATTTAATTCTTTGTGAAATTGGAAGCCAATGAAGGTTTTTTAGAGTTGGAGAGATGTGATCAAACTTCTTTTTGCCAGTGAGCACTCGTGCAGCGGCATTCTGCAGTAATTGTAGCGGTTTTAGGGTACATTTAAAACTAATCGGAGAAAGTTCTTTTTTACTCAACGCACAATTAAACTCTGGAATTTGTTGCCAGAGGATGTGGTTAGTGTAGTTAGTATAGCTGTGTTTAAAAAAGGATTGGATAAGTTCTTGGAGGAGAAGTCCATTACCTGCTATTAAGTTCACTTAAGAGAATAGCCACTGCCATTAGCAATGGTAACATGGAATACACTTAGTTTTTGGGTACTTGCCAGGTTCTTATGGCCTGGATTGGCCACTGTTGGAAACAGGATGCTGGGCTTGATGGACCCTTGGTCTGACCCAGTATGGCATTTTCTTATGTTCTCACGTGATCTCTCTTTCTTCCGCAATCTCGCCAATGTATGCATCGCGCCGCACAATGCCCTTCCATCAACCACGGCACCCACGGCACCCTGCTTACTTCCAGCACCCTAGGCAGCCACCTAGTTTGCCTTATGCCGCCCTGCTGAGACCAGCTGTACTGTTGCAGCATCATATTTCGTAGAAAAATTCAAACACAGCTCTCTAGTAAAGCGAAAGGTCAGGCCAAAACTGGACTGCAAGGGCAACAAATTCCAACGATGTCAGCAAGCAAAGGCTAAGAAAAAAGCTAATTAGTTAGAAATAAACAATGTAAAAGTTGAGAACATTGCAGTTATAAGTCATGTTATCATGGCAGATAGGAATTCCTCCACTTTGACACACCATTTTTCTGAGCTGCATTGAGGACCCCGAGCATCACTCTTGCCAGGCTAGATGGATCCTAAAAAACCCTGAGAAAATGGCAGCTCTATACTTGGCCTCAGCCACACAGACCTGTTTAGTGTCAGCTAACCATTTTTCTGCAGCTTTCACCATATCAACCACCACTGATTTACCATTGTCCATTATTTTGAGTTTTTCAGGATAAAGCATTACATATCCCATTTTCAATTTTTTTGCAGTTCTTGCATCACATGGACAAAGGCCTGCCACTTCTTTTGTAAGTCAGCCGAAAAGTCAATCATCACTTAGTTTCCCTGAAAGGATAGGTCCTTAAGCTCCCATGCAGCATTTAGAATCTCACTATTATTGTTGTAATTATAAAGCTTGACAATAACTGCACAGGGACGTCCACTCTGTGAAGTAGCAAGCACTAGAGCTCTATGTGCCCAATGTACTTGAATCAAACCTTTTCTGCAGTTCATGTTCAAAATATCCAGCATCCATTTTGAGAAATATGCTACAATGTTGTTACCTTCTGCAATGGTACAATCTGTTCTCTAGGTCATCGAGCTTCTCAAGAACATCCAAATATTATTTAAAGTTTCTCTATTTTAGCACTTTGATATCAAACCTTTTATTGATTTTCCATTATTAACCACATTAACAACAAAGCATACACTGGTGTACACTTTCCAGAGTCCGCTTTAAAAAACAAGTTACATCAAGAAACCAGGACGTCAGAAACAACCCCCTCCCTCTCCACGCACTTCCCAACCCTTCGCGTACCAGGGGCACTATTGGGTAAGCGTCTGCCGCTTAGAAACACTATAGTCATTTAGGATCTGGCTTCACATCTTCGGCGAGAGGGAATGTAAGTAGGTATCCTAGGTCAGAAGAAACATCCTTCGTTTTTTCATCAAGTCCATGGCTTCCATATATTTTTCATGAATACACATGGAGTGTATCTGATTCCTCAGATGTGTCATATTGAGGGGATCCTCATCGAGCCAGCTGCACAGAATCGTTCGCTTAGCCAGGAGTAGCACTTTGCGGATCCAAAGTCGCACATACCCACACCCGGGCATAACCCCCCTCAGCTGGTCAAAAAGCAACACTTCCGCCTTCATGGGAAGGGAAAAGCCCGTTAATTTGTGCACATATGCGACCAGTGCCCTCCAATAGCCCTGTATTTTGGGGCACTGCCAGAACTGGTGTCCCAAAGTTCCAACAGCTACTTTACATTTCACACACTGGTCAGATTGGGCTTTGCCCATTACATACACCTGCTTTCGCGAGTAGTGGTAGCGTATCAAGAATTTATAGTGGAGTTCCCGTAGGTTAGTATTGGGAGTGATGGATTTAAGGTGCCCAAAGCAGCGCTCAAACTGTGCTAAGGATAAATCTATATTCTATACACCATAAACGCAGTATTGTAGCATTGTCCAGAGGAGAATGGAATTTGCAAAGAACAGCATAATAATGCGAGATAGAGTGTCGTGATGGGTCCACTTTGGGATTGGATGAGTTGCAACACTTTCTTCACGCCTAATTATGAGTCTGATTTTGTAGTGATTTGGGGCCAGATTTTAGTAGCTACGCGTGGGCGTAGATTTGTGCATGCAACCTGGCGCGCACAAATCCACACCCGATTTTATAACATGCGCGCAGCCGCGCGCATGTTATAAAGTCCGGGGTTGGCGCGCGCAAGGGGGTGCACACTTGTGCACCTTGCGCACGCCGAGCCCTAGGGGAGCCCCGATGGCTTTCCCTGTTCCCTCCAATTTCGGAGCGGCCTCGGAGGGAACTTTCCTTCAGCCCCTCCCCTACCTTCCCCTGCCTTCCTCTATCTAACACGCCCCCCAGCCCTACCTAAATCCCCCCTACCTTTATTTTATAAGTTGCGCCTGCCTCCGAGCAGGCGTAGGTTGTGCGTGCTGGCCGACAGCCGGCCCGCGATCCTGGGCACAGCGGCAAATGGCCATTGTCCCTGGAGGCTCTGGCCACACCACGCCCCCAGACTGCCCCACCCACACCCCACCCCTTTTTTTGAGCCCCGGGACATACGCGCGTCCCGAGGCTTTACGTGCGCCTCTGGGCCTTTTGGAAATAGTAACCCCCCCTACGCGTGTAAATTCACCTGGATTTATGCGCGTAGGCTTTGAAAATCTGCCCCTTTATTTGCAAATTTAGCCATCAGACCATTACGCCAAACTAATGGTCCTTAGAAGACTGAAATCCCTGCTAACACTGAATAATTTTCGCACAGTCCTACAGGCAATGATATTCGCAAGCACAGACTACTGTAACTCTCTGCTATTAGGGCTACCTCAAGTTACTATTAGATCACTCCAAGTATTGCAAAATTCCACTGCTAGAATTTTGACAGGCAAAAAGAAAAGAGACCACATCACAGGTACGCTTGCTGAACTACACTGGCTTCCAATTGAACAAAGAATACAATACAAAGCATTGTGTATAATTCATAAACTAATCCATGATGAAAAGGCCGACTGGCTTAACACAGCACTGCGCGTACATGTACCACACAGAAACCTTAGATCTGCCAATAAAGCTCTATTAACTATTCCTTCTGTTAAATCAGCTCGCCTCACTCAGGTAAGGGAGAGAGCATGGTCGCTGGCTGGACCTGCTCTATGGAACTCAATGCCACTCGAAATAAGACTGCAGAGAAATTTGAAACTATTTAAAACTAGTCTGAAAACCTGGTTTTTTAAACAAGCTTTTTATAAAGACAAAGAGAAGGAGAAAAACAGTTGAAAGATAATGACGCACCAAGTAATCAGTTTTTTCCTCTAATATATCCAATTGCACATTAACGCTAGATTTGAACCACTTGACAGTTTTTCAACCGACGTATAAGCCTTAATTAACACATAGTCTTTTCTTATTAAAATATGTTACCGTACTATGTTGGCACATGAATAATTTGTAATCTATACCAATTATAGTTTGGGGTTTTTTTCTTATTGTGCCTCTCTGTAAACCATTGTGATGGTGAATTAACTTAACGACGGTATAGAAGAGTTTTAAAATAAATAAATAAATAAATAAATAGATGTATATATGGCAGGCTAACGTCGGAATCGAGCTCCTTGGACCCCATCTTGCCCTCTCATACCAATTCCTTCATGGAAGCCACATTAGCTTGTTTTTCAACTTTTTAAATGTTGAAGCTCAATCTTCCCAAAGCAATGGGATCGACTGCTTATTTATTTATTTAACAGTTTTTTATACCGACATTAAAATACACATCATATCAGTTTACAATTTAACAAAAAGATGGAAAGTACAATAAAACAGGGGAGGGGGAAAACAGGACAACCGATGAATAATCTATAGGAAGCAGGGAAGAAGTAAGAATTTACCAGAACAAAAACCAATAAAGAGTAATTACAAATGTCTTTGGCTTGAGATATCAAGTAAAAGTATATGAAACAATACAAGCCTGGTGGGACTCAGTCAAGGTTGCTACCTCTTCCGCTCAGAACATGAGAAGTTCTCTACCTGCTATCTTTTCTGATGTATTTTGTTTTTATTGCAAACAAAAGCCAGAAGCACACAATAAGAACATAAGAAATTGCCATACTGGGTCAGACGAAGGGTCCATCAAGCCCAGCATCCTGTTTCCAACAGTGGCCAAACAAGGCTATAAGCACCTGGCAAGTACCAAAACACTAAGTAGATCCCATACTACTGATGCCAGCAATAGCAGTGGCTATTCTCTAAGACAACTTGATTAATAGCAGTTAATGGACTTCTCCAAGAACTTATCCAAACCTTTTCTAAACCCAGCTACACTAACTGCACCAACCACATCCTCTGGCAACAAATTCCAGAGCTTAATTGTGCATTGAGTGAAAAATAATTTTCTCCGATTAGTTTTAAATGTGCTACTTGCCTCCTATAACTTCTGTTATCTGAAAGAGTAAATAACCGATTCACATTTACCCATTCTAGACCTGTCATGATTTTAAAGACCTCTATCATATCCCCCCTTAGCTGTTTCTTCTCCAAGCTGAACATCCCAAACCTCTTTAGCCTTTCCTCACAGGGGAGCTGTTCCATCCCCTTTATCATTTTGGTCACCCTTCTCTGTACCTTCCCCAGAAAGAACATAGAACATAGTAAACATAGTAAATGACAGCAGTTAAAGGCTAAAAAAGCCCATCTAGTAGATATGTGCATAAAAAAAAATTTCATGCCGGTTCATTTTTCAGTTCGGAGGTGGGCCATTTCAGTCCCCCGGAGGATGAGGGGCTTTCAGTTTAGTTCAATTTGAAGGATTGGGGTGGGTTTTGAAGGATTGGGGAGGGTTTTTTGGGGTGGGTTTTTTTTCTTAGATGTACAGTTCCCGAAATGCAACAAAATAGGACATTTCATCTTTATTTCCTATTTCTTTGCAAACGACTGCACATCTGTACCATCTACTCTGCCCAGCAGTAAATTTTAGGTCAAATTCCTACATAGAACCCAATCCTGCCGTGTCCTCTTTAGAGTTCCAAGACCAAACCCGCTATCATCAGATCAGGATTTGGAAAGTGTTTTGGGTGGTTATAGAAATGACGTCAGAAAAGGGCCAAATGATCTATCCAGTCTGCCCAGCAAGAATATGGTAGTATCTGCCGCACCATGCAGGTTACTCCCATGCATATCAGTTTCTCAGACTGTAAAAGTCAGGGTCCTTGTTGGTTGCTGTCTGAATCTAATTTCCCTTTATCCCTTGCCATGGAAGCAGAGAGCAATGTTGGAGTTGCATCAATAGTATCAGACTTATTGGTTAAGGGTAGTAAAAGTCGCATCAGCAAGTTATCCCCATGCTTATTTGTTTCCCAGACTGTAAATGTCAGGACTCTCGCTGGTTACTGTCTGAAACCAATTCCCCTTTATTCCCCTGCTATTGAAGCAGAGAGCAACGATGGAGTTGCACCAACAGTATCAAGCTTATTGGTTAAGGGTTGTAACTGCTGCTCCAGCAAGTTACCCCCATACACTCTTTCCTTCATTTCCATCCTCTAGTCTATTTTTGGAGCCTTGTCTTGTATAATATATTTTTTTTATAGTATTTGTATTTAAGTATCATTTTTTAAAGACATAAGAATATAAGAAATGCCTTGCTGGGTCAGACCAAAAGTTCATCAGGCCCAGCCATCTGTCTCCAACAGAGGCCAACCCAGATTTCCAGGAATTACCTGACAAATGCATTCCTGGTTGCTCAATCCAAGGGATAAGCAGTGATTTTCCCAAAGTCTACCTGACTAATAGTTTATGGCCTTTTTTCCCCAGGAAATTGTCAAAACCCCTTTTAAAGCCAGCTATGCAAGAAGAATTAATTACATCCTCTGGCAGCAAATTCCATAGCTTGATTGTGCGCTCAGTGAAAAAAATACTTTCTCCAGTTTGTTTTTAGAGACATTGGTTGATGTATATATAAAGTTGTTGAGATGTGTTTAATTACAGCTGTGCCAGCCCTGCCTTGTTAGTGCTGTAGCCGGCTTCAAGTATCTCTGATGTCTTTAATTCCCCAAAAATGTTTTTAATATAAGCAGACTTCAGGTGTGAGGTAGATTGATGTGTGAGGTCTTTTATGAAAACAGAATTTAAAATTGTAGTGCTATGATATATGAGAACAGACAGAGGTAGATTTCAAACATATGCGGGTGTGTCCATGTGTGCGCGGTTCCCGGCATGTTATAAAATCTGTTGGCCATGAGCAAGCATGCTGGATTTTATAATACTCGCGCGCACAAGGGGGGTTGAATTTTTGCAAAGTTTGTGCGATGACGCAATTGGGCCTTCCCCAGTTCCCTCCAGTCCGCTCCAATTAAGGAGCGGACTTGGAGCAAACTTCCCTAACCCCCTGCCTAACCTTCCTTCCCCTTCCCCTCTCCTCCCCATCCCCTAAATCTACCCTACCTTGCCTCTATTTTTTTTTTATTACTTACTGCTCCTTGGAGCAGAGGTAATTTACGTGCGCCGGCCAGCTGCCGGCGCGCGCTTCCCCGGGACAGCAGCTAATGGCCACTGTCCCGGCTGGCCTCTGCCCCACCCTGCCCTCCCCGCCCATAACACGCTCTCCCACCCACCCCTTTCTCAGAGCCCGGCACTTGTGTACATATCGCCACTTACGTGCGAGGCTGGGCTGTTTGGAAAATGTGCACGGTGTGCGCAGGATCCAACTACGCACGTAAGTGGCGATTTTTACGTGCGTGACCGATTTAAAATTCGGCCAATAGTGTACTATGTGAGGTTTTGTATGAAAGCAGAGTTTAGAATTTTAGTGCTATGATAGATGAGGTATGCATTTGTATAATTTTATATCTCCCTTTATGTAGTGGTTCTGCATTCATTTCCATAAACATATTAAATTCAGTGAGAGCCTGCTGTCCTTTATGATGCAATTATGTGCATAAATGAAATGCATTCAACTTTTCCAGTCTGCAAAGACATGCTACAGTATTTTAGACACCATCAAGCCTCCATTAGCTATTGGAATGATCTGACATTGAAAATTCAGTGTTCTTCAGGGGAATTTTCAGTCTCTTTCTCATTACATATTCATTCCGAGAGCTGGCTTGCCAAATGTAGGAAACATGTAAGTGGCAGATATCCAGAGAGCTTCACTGCATAGAATTTTACCTCCAGCTCACAAAATGATGTTTTGCATCATTTTCTGGTGTTCATTTGCTGTCATGCAAAAGTATTTGACCTAAGTTTCTAACTCCTCTCCTTGATCTGGATTTCTGGAGTTATTCTGTCAAAACTGAATTAAACTCCTATGCACCATATCAGTGCCTCTCGGTGAAATCTATTTAAATGCATTTTTCCCTGAGGTATGAATGAACCACAGAGCTGACCTCAGCCTTTTGAAGTTTCCATTTCTTCTCCCTCCTTCCCTTTCTTCCCAGCCTTTTATTCCTTCTTTTCTTCCTTATGCCCCCTTCTCCTCTCTCTGTCTCTTGTGAATCATGAACCCGATCTATAGGTACTTGAAAATGTACTTTTTTATTCCAAGTCTGGGCAAACTCTTTTCCTTGCATGCTTTTACTCTTTGGTGACATCAGCAGTTGAGGAATGCTCAGTTGCATTTCTGTACCACATTCCCCAGTGTGCATTGGGTTATCAGAGGAAAACCTACACACAAAAAAAGGGATCACAAGAGAGAAGACTGTGAAATGAGGCAGATAATGTATTCTGCTACTAAGAGCAGGGGTGGGGCTTACAAGCAATGTTAGACACATTGTGCTATATTCATGAGCATCTGCATGCCTTTTGCCCCATTTTGTAACAGTCAATTCAAAACGGTCACTTTGAATATCACTGTGCATGATTTTTTGGACATCTATGAATCTGGCTAATTGCGTGCTTAGTATTTTATTTCAGCCATTAAGGCTTGATCTAGTCTATTATACTAGACATTAATATGGCTGAATGCAGCCCAGAGAATGTTACTGAACAGGATTTAAATTAGCTGACTAGGTGCCATATATTAGATAGTTACCACTATCTGGTTCCTAAGCATTTTTCTTTGTACTCCCCTGTTGGGTACTGTCTGCTACTGAACACTACTAGCTCTATCTATGACTTTTATGCAGAATTCTTTTTTTAATATATATTTATAATTTTACAGTAATTTCTACAAGGAAATACTACCTTGTGTAAGATGATGGGGCTGACAAATTAAAAAAAAACAAACAATTATTTAGACCTCAAAAACAGCCCAGTCCAGCTGCGGGATTTGACTGGCAGTGAGAGAGTGGAGACCACCTTGCAGTGCCCTGCCCATCGGTCGGGGGCCGTCTGTGCCTGTTCGCAGACCGCTGAACCCCTGTTACCACTGACTATTGTACAACATAGCTACCGCCTGAATTTCTGGACAGTTCCAGCGGATTCTCCACCTTTTCCAGAACAGGACCTATCGGAGCATCAGGAAATGCTCGAGCTAGAGCTCTCAGCCTTGTTGAAGGCAGGCACAGTAGAACCCATATCCAGCTCCCAGCAGGGCCAGGGGTTCTACTCAAGATATTTTCTGATACCAGGCGGCTCATTCTCAGCCCATTTTCAACCTCAGAGCCTTAAACAGCTTCTTGCAGTTAGACCATTTCAAAATGGTCTCATTAGGCACTCTGATCCCTCTCCTTCAAAAAGGAGATTAGCTCTGCTCTCTTGATCTGAAGGATTCATATGCACACATAGAAATATTCCCGCCTCACAAAAAATATCTCCACTTCTTGGTGGGGCCATGACATTTTCAATACCGGGTGCTGCCATTCGGCCTTGCTTCAGCCCCGCGGGTCTTTACGAAATGTCTGGCATTGGTAGGGACACACCTGCACCACAGTTGGGTATACGTATTCCCCTACCTGGATGAATGGCTCATCAGGAGCACCACTCAGGAGGGTGCTCTGTGCTCCTTTCGCTTGAAAGCTGAGCTGCTACAGTCACTGGGATTCATGATCAATTTCCCCAAATCCCATCTGAGTCCGTCCAAATGGCTGGCATTCATTGGGGCTCTACTGGACACAACTCTGGCCAGAGTGTTCCTACACCAGGACCTCACCCATACCCTGGTGTCATTGGCATACTCTGTCAACCACCTTCAGATGGTCTCTGCCAGGGTTCTGCTCCGCTTACTACGCCATATGGCAGCATCAGTGCATGTTACTCTGCTCACCCTGGTTATGCGAGTAACACAGTGGACACTCCGCTCTCAATAACTCTAAGCCACCCAGGCCCTCTCAGCACCAGTCCAAGTTACCTCACCGCTCTGGGCCTCCCTCTCCTGGTGGGAGAATCTGTCCAACTTGGAAAGAGGTCTTCCCTTCCAAACGTCATCCCCCAAGTGTTGACCACCAACTCCTCCATCTTGGGCTGGGAAGAACATGTGGGCAGTCTCTGCACGCAGGGCATGTGGTCAGAGCAGGAAGTAAGTTGTCAAATCAACTTCCTGGAGCTGTGAGCAATCTGGTACGCCCTTTAAGCATTCTAGGATCACCTGGCCCACAAAGTGGTTCTGATCCAGACCGACAACCAAGTCGCAATGTGGTACATAAACAAGGAGGGAGACACAGCCTCCTTCCTGCTCTGCCAGGAGGTGGTACAGATTTGGGCCTGGGTCCTGTCCAAGGACATGCTCTTGTGAGCAGTTTACCTTACAGGGACAGAGAATGTAGTAGCGGACTGCCTGAGTCAGACATTCCACCCCGATGAGTGGTCGCTCAACCTAGCAGTTGCGGTTGGGATCTTCCGCTGCTGGGGCAGACTGGACGTGGATCTCTGCCTCCCCTCGAAATTTCAAAGTGATCCACTTTTGCTCCCTGTACAAGGAGGACGGGGAACCAGGCACAGATTGCCCGGTTTTGGGGCAAGGACTTACTGTACGCGTATCCTCTGCTCCCACTGATGGGGAAGACACTCGTGAAGCTTCAGCAGGACAAGGGCACCATGATCCTGGTTGCCTCATATTGGTCGTGACAAGTGTGGTTCCCAGTCCTGTGTGACCTCTCGATTCGGGAGCCCATACGCCTGGGCACCTCCACCAACCTGATCACGCAGGACCAGAGCACATTGCGCCATCTGAACCTCCAGTCACTGGCCCTCACTGCTTGGATGTTGAAAGGGTAGTCTTACAGTCCCTCAACCTCTCTGATAACATGTCGCAGGTATTTGTGGCTTCCCGAACGCCTTCCACTAGGAAGTCTTACCAGTTGAAGTGGAGAAGATTCTCCATTTGGTGTGAGGCAAAAGGCATAGACCCTTTCTCATGCCCCACTCCACAACTGTTGAACTATTTGTGGTCCCTCTCGGAGTCTGGGCTACAGACTACCTTGATCCGAGTCCACCTGAGTGTGATCAGCGCTTATCACCAAGGGATAAGTGGTGCACCCATTTCCGTGCAACCCTTGGTGGGCCACTTCATGAGGGACCTGTTATAGCTAAAGCCCCCTCTGTGTCCTCCTTTTGTGTCCTAGGACCTCAACGTGGTTCTTGTGCAGCTCATGCAGCCTCCTTTCGAGCGTATGTGCTCCTGCAAGCTTAAACATCTCACCTGGAAAGTCATTTTCCTGGTTGCGGTCACCTCCGCTCGCAGAATCAGTGAACTTCAGGCATTAGTGATGTATCCACCCTATACCAAAGTCTTTCATGACAGGGTGGTTTTACGCACTCACCCTAAGTTCCTGCCTGAGGTAGTGACTAATTTCCATCTCAATCAGTCCATCGTTTTGCCCACCTTCTTCCCGAGGCCCCATTCCCACCGAGGTGAACGGGCTCTGCACAGCCTGGACTGCAAGCGTGCTCTCGTCTTTTATCTTGAGCGCACAGCAGCCCACAGGCAGTCCACGCAAAATAGGCGCGCGGTGTGCGAGTGCCCTGTGCACGTAAATCCGGCCGGATTTACGCGTGCAGGGCTTTTAAAATCCAGCCCTATATCTTGGTCTGCCTCAATCAACAATACAACCACTACAACTTGTACAAAATGCAACAGCCCTAATGTTATGTAATGTATCACGTAGAGACCATATCAAACCGACATTACACTATCTACATTGGCTCCCAATATCGTATCACATGACATATAAAATCTTGTCCATAATACATAACCTTCTGTATAATTCTAACTCCATTTCGTTATGCTCATTACTGAGAATATACAGGCCCACCAGACAGCTCCGTTCACTAGACAAATGTACTTTGGAAATTCCTTCAATAAGATCTGTCAGTCTTGCACTAACCCGAAAACGCGCTTTCTCCGTAGCCGATCCGATGTTATGGAACTCTCTCCCAGATCATATTCGATTCACAGCAAATCATAGAGAATTCAAAAAGTTACTAAAAACTCACCTCTTCACACGTGCATATAATCTATATTAACGAACTATCTTCTATGAACTCCAATTTTGCTAGCACAACATAGTACTGTAATGTAATGTATTATATTTTAATTGATGTAAGTAACAATTTTGTGTATGTTTTATCTTGTAAACCGCCTAGATGGATAGACCCCTACCCCACTGTGCAGTATATAAAAACTTTTAAATAAATAAATAAATAAAATGTTTAAATAAATTGGTAAACAGTATACTGTACTTACTTGCCTTCCTTTGTTAACTTTCTTTGTTTTCTTGTTTTTTGTATCAATATGCTTGTTTGATTTTTTTTAATTCTTTATTTATCAATTTTAACATTTTTACAAAGTGACAAGTTTACCACACTTCAATCCTCATAAAAAAAGTATTTAACAGACAATTAAATCAGTAAACTTTTTTCTCCACTTTAGTTATAAAGAAAGAAATGGAGGATCTCTGGATAGGAATAAATGGAACAACAAAATCAAAGTAATCTATAAAGAATAGGAGGATAATAGCATCTATTACTTTATCTCCTGCTATGGTTTCTTGTTTAAATTTATCAACATAATTTCTCATCTGTGCAGGATCATAGAAGATATAACTCTTCCCTTTATGTTGCATTAGACACTTACAAGAATACCTAATGTTAACCAGGGCTCCTAATTGTCTTGCCTCTTGAGCTAACCCTAGAAAGATTTTTCTACGATTCTGTGTATCTTTCATAATATCTGGATAAATCCAGAGTTTTTGACCGTAGTACAGTTTAGTACGATTTTTCATGAACAATCTTAACACTAAATCCCTTCCAGCCGGGTGGACAAAAGATACTAATAATGTTCCCCTTTGTTCTAACTGCTCTTCAGTAGGGGCTTCTAAATATGCTGTTAAATCTGTTTCCAGATTTATATTTAAGGCTCCTTGTCTTAAATCGTTCCCATTTTTTAATACAGAAACAAAATAAATTCTTGATATCTCTGGCATAACTTCCGTGTTCATTAAAAGTATATCTTTTAAGTATTTTTTGAATTGTTCCTTAGGGGAAATCAATTTTATACTTGGGAAGTTAAGAACTCTTAAGTTCAAGTACCGCATTTTATTTTCTATGTTTTCTAACCTCCTCCTTAACATTGAATCAGATTGAATCAAAGTATTCTGTACTTCTTGTATTGATATTATCTTGTTAGTAACCTCTTTAATTTGTATATCATGATTATTGACCCTCGGCCCCATAATTTGTATCATATTTTGTGTATTATTCATTGAATTAGCCAATAAAGAAATAGATTTTTCCAAAGTTATTGCTAGCCAAATTGAGTCCAAAGTTATAACATTAGGTTTATTTATTTATTTAACAGTTTTATATACCGACCTTCATAGTAAATAACCATATCGGATCGGTTTACAATTAACAAGAATAAAACTGGGGTAACTATTCAAGTAAACGAAAGATAAACAGTAGGTAGGAATGAGTCAAAGTTACAATCAACAGGGAAGAGAACTTGGAAGCTTGCAACAAGCTGGAAAGAAGATAAGGCAGGAAATAAATATGAAGTGATACCATATGGTATCACTTCATATTTATTCACTTCATACCTTCTCCACGCGGCGACCCGAAGACCTGCGCGACCGGCGCCGGAGCCCCACCGGGGGAAGGTCAGGTCAGTGCTCGGCCTCCCCACCCGGGGGACCCCGACGCCAGCCGCGCTCCCCGAGGCCCAATCCGGCGATCGCATCGAAAACATTAAAAAAAAAAAAAGCAGAGAAACGCGCCAAGGCCCGCCCAAAATAAAAAGGCAGCCAACCAGAGAGAGCCCGGCAGGGCTTTAAATCCCGACTGCAGGCGCCATTTCCTCCTTCTCCACGCGGCGACCCGAAGACCTGCGCGACCGGCGCCGGAGCCCCACCGGGGGAAGGTCAGGTCAGTGCTCGGCCTCCCCACCCGGGGGACCCCGACGCCAGCCGCGCTCGCCGAGGCCCAATCCGGCGATCGCATCGAAAACATTAAAAAAAAAAAGCAGAGAAACGCGCCAAGGCCCGCCCAAAATAAAAAGGCAGCCAACCAGAGAGAGCCCGGCAGGGCTTTAAATCCCGACTGCAGGCGCCATTTCCTCCTTCTCCACGCGGCGACCCGAAGACCTGCGCGACCGGCGCCGGAGCCCCACCGGGGGAAGGTCAGGTCAGTGCTCGGCCTCCCCACCCGGGGGACCCCGACGCCAGCCGCGCTCGCCGAGGCCCAATCCGGCGATCGCATCGAAAACATTAAAAAAAAAAAAAGCAGAGAAACGCGCCAAGGCCCGCCCAAAATAAAAAGGCAGCCAACCAGAGAGAGCCCGGCAGGGTTTTAAATCCCGACTGCAGGCGCCATTTCCTCCTTCTCCACGCGGCGACCCGAAGACCTGCGCGACTGGCGCCGGAGCCCCACCGGGGGAAGGTCAGGTCAGTGCTCGGCCTCCCCACCCGGGGGACCCCGACGCCAGCCGCGCTCGCCGAGGCCCAATCCGGCGATTGCATCGAAAACATTAAAAAAAAAAAGCAGAGAAACGCGCCAAGGCCCGCCCAAAATAAAAAGGCAGCCAACCAGAGAGAGCCCGGCAGGGCTTTAAATCCCACCTTGCTAGGCGCCGCGCGCCAAGCGTCGCGCGCCGAAGGAGCGCGACAAAGGGGCCTGCCCCTTTGTTTCGCCCCTTCGTTTCATCCCTCGCTTCCCCGAGCAGCATCACACCAATACCTCACTAGAGCTCATCCTGCGTCCATCTTGCTTACGTTCCTCCAGCTCTCACCCAGCAACCACCATCCCGCGCCCAGCCATCGCCATCTCAGCAAGTATACAGCAAGCAACCATCCTGCAAACATCCAGCAAGCAATCCAGCAGCAATCACACAGCACCACAGCGCTCCCAATCACAGCAGGGCCAGGAGCCCTTTAAATTACACGCGGCGACGGAAACCTACCTCTTCGCTGCCTGCATCAACGCGATCGGACCGTGCGAGGCCTGCGCGGCCGGCGCCAAGACCCACCGGGGTAAGGCCTTGATCGCACCCTCGCCTCGGCGGACCTCCGCGCTGACCACGAGGCTCCAATCCTGACCCAGACGCCTCCTCCAGACCTCTCCGGGCCGGCAGCCAATCACACAGCACCGCAGCGCTCCCAATCACAGCAGGGCCAGGAGCCCTTAAAATCACTCGCAGCTCCTAGGCGTCGCACGCCTTGCATCGCACGCCAAATGAGCACGTCAAAGGGGCCAGCCCCTTTGTGCGCCCCCCTTAGTGCAGCCCGGAAGAGCAGCCCAACAACCAGGCCTCTATCCCAACTGGTTCACAAAGTAAGCCCGACAGGCTATTCCGTTAGCGTCAGTAAAAGCTGCGCCCTTATAGCGGTCCTAACCTCCCAGCCCTCGACGAACCCTCAGTGTCTTATCGGAACCTACCACCCGATTCCTGATACTACTAACTAGAGGGTACTCCAAATTGCTGTCCACACACCCGCTCATCCTTCCACCATGCAACCACTTACTATCCCCATCATCTACAACCAAAGGTGGAGAGCTCCTAAGCTCCCCACACCCCACCTTAACCGCCAACAGAGAATTAGGCCCATCATGCTGACACCCATAACCCAATGTCTAGGCCTGGCTCTTCTTTCACTCACATTGTTCAACGCACAATCCATATCTAAAAAAACCACCATATTCAATGACATCTTATCTGACTCTAAACCTGATATTTGCGCTATAACAGAAACCTGGTTAAAACCCACCGACATTGCCCTAATCAACCAGCTTCCTATCCAGAACTACGATATACTATCCATACCCAGACATAAAAAAAGAGGAGGAGGACTTCTCCTAGCAGCCAAGAAACAACTAGGCCTGACACTGCAGACATCCAACTCCATAGCAAACATAGAATTTGCGCTTTTCAACTCTAAACATCTGACTGTTGCACTAATCTACGCTCCCCCCGGAAGTCTGGAATCAAACCCTTCCCCTATCATAGAGCTAACAGCAAAACACCTGAACTCCGGAAAACCAACCATTTTGATGGGTGACTTCAACCTCCATGTGGATTCCCAACCTCAATCCTCTAACTGTATAACTCTACTCTCCTCCCTCAACCATATGGGCTTCAGACAAATAGTAAAAGATCCCACCCACAAAGCAGGGCACACCTTAGACCTTATCTTTATAAACGAAGGTCTCTCATCTCACACCACTCCTACCTGTTCTAAGGTACCTTGGTCTGATCACAGCATCATCACATCCATGTTAGAGATGTCGGAGCCGCCCCCCTACACAACCCAATCAATCTCCATTTCGGTTAGAAAACAGTGCTCAGGAGATCACCTCAGCAAATACCTTACCAAAGAGCTAATGAATCTAGACCTTACGGACACCAACTCAGCTACAGCTTCTTGGCTCAACATCACCAACAAGGTCGCTGATCAAGTGTGTCCCATAAAAACAAAGTCCATCAACCCAGACAAAGACAACAGGAAACCTTGGTTCACTATAGAGCTGAAATCACGCAAACATGAGCTTAGATGCAAAGAAAACCAATGGCGAAAAAACCCAACTAAAACATCCCTTCTCAACTACAAATCATGTCTTAACACATACAGAAACGAAATAAACAAAACCAAGAAAGAATTCTTCTCCAAAAAAATACACCACTTCTCATTTGATTCAAGAGCCCTCTTCGCCTATGTTTCAGCCCTCACCAAACCTCCTGGACCGTGCATTCCCGATGACCAAGCTCGTAATAAAGCCAATGAACTA